>NC_137273.1:41317976-41917976 GCF_053477335.1 Acartia tonsa | reverse complement strand
AATGTAAGAATCCCAAGGACCAGGTGTAAGCCTTTCAAATCTTAAACAAAGCTCATCGGCTCGTGGAAAAAGTGTCTGAAGTATGAATTGAGCGTCGTTTTTCGCGCCTACTGCAAAATGGTAGTGGCCGATTAAATCTCTAATAACATGAAATAACTTTTTGTCAATAAATTGACGCATCACATTGAGCTCTGCTCCCTCAATGGGAGTCATAATTGAAATTTAATATGTATCTGAAATTATTCATAATATTTAAAAAATTTTTTAAAAAATTTTTAAAAAAATTTTAATAAATTTTACCTATATACCATTCTTTTATATCACTAATATTTATCGGCACAGCTCAATTGAATTTTAGTCCTTTATTTGGCAGAGCCTGCGCCGAATAGAATTAATTTATGCTAATCACTACTAGAAGTAGCCGCCATCTTGCCGTACCTCATGTACGACAGCTGACAACCCGTCAGGGTTGCCAACTAATTTCTAGAACAGAGTGACCAAAAAAATTTTTCGAAATAAATTTTTGATCAGCAGCGTGGCTGCTGATTTGTAATGCTCGCAGTTTACACAGGAAGATCAGTTAAATTATTTTCAAAATCAAAATATTCTGTCTGTTTGTTATTGTTTTTGTTAACGCGCTAGTTTGCCGCGAGTTAATGCATGATTTCTGGTGACGTCATTCATAATTATAAATTAGTACCCAAAGTTGGTTAGAAACTACTAAATTCTTGTACATTTCCTTTAAGCCAGTACCCAAAGTCTGAGACTCCTAAAAATTTAATATTCGATCCATTGTCCCCTCCCTTACTCCCTGGTTATATTAGCCAGCTGGAATGAACATCCATGTATGCGAGACAAGAATCTCTCACACTAGCCAAGTATTATATTTCCATTAAAACAATCAAAGATAATTAGATAAATTAATAACTAGTTTTATCAGAACAAAACTTGTATCTATTTTTTCTTTCATGTTCTTTTTTTTTCAAGTAAAGCTTTTTTACGTTTAAAAGTAGCTTAAAACTAAATTCTACATACAAAATCTAATCTTCCCTGTGAGGATAAAACGCATATTAATAATATTTCAATAAAAAAATATTGTCGTCATGTTTATATGAAAATCTATTGTTTATTTTCTTCAGAAATGTCCAACCATAAGAAAATCCATATGTTATTATTGGATATAGTACCAGATTTCAATTTACTCTAACAAAATGAAAATTGCAGCTGGCTAGAATAATGAAACTCCCCATCCCCTCCTTTCCTACCGGATGAACGAACTTACCAATAAATGAGGTGCATGTTAGGAAACTAATTTGACGACATTTTTTCCTCTGTCAAAATATATTCACGTAATAGTTATTTCTCGCATCGTATTATAAACGGCTTTCCGCGGATATAGAATGTACAATTATAAGATTATAACTAGTTTTTTTAGCCCTGAGGTGCCGAATCTTATGATTGTACATTTTTATATTCGTAGAAAGCTGGATATAATACGATGCTATACAGAGTTTTTTCGTATGGACGAGAACCGGTTCCTATCCACTGGATTCGAATAAATACGAGAAATTCTATTATAACCATTATAGGAGAGATTCAATCTCGTGGCTCACAGAAGACTTACAGTCCGCAGGGATAAGACTTTGGGGACTGTGTAAAAAAAAGCCCAATGTCCCCTCCCTCCCTCCCTCCCTCTCTGTTTATTATTATATTTCTCAGGAGATTCTACCTTTTGACAATGTACCTTTCAAACTTAAAGTAGTACAATAAACAGCCTCTATTGAATTATATCTTAACAAGGATGACATCATCCATTAGTAGCTGTGCACTTATGAACAAATGAACAAAGTGAGGTAACAATCAGATGTTCAGTGCTCATAACCTTTATATAAAGGTTTATTTATTTATCTAATGTGGCATGAACGATAGACTAACGGGGAATATTAATAAGAGGAGAACGCCAAAAGGGTTTAGTAAAAAGCAGCAACACATATTTAATATTTTATAGAAAATCTTTGCTTTAAGAAAAAAAAACAGTTTCTACACGAGGAATGAAATGAAAATGCGTTATTTATATTTCTATAGAAATATAATAAAGAATAAATAAAAAATGAAAAATCAGAATTTATAAAAAAGCTATAAATATCCAGGACGATTTTGTTCTTGAATAGTACAATATTATAATACTAGCGGCTACACCCCCAGAGGCCTCTATTTTTTTTTTTGGGGGGGGGGGTTGCCCCCCCCTCATTTTTAATTTTAGTTAAAAAAATTTAAAAAAAAAAAATTTTATCGAGGGGGGGATTTTTCATTTTTGGGGGGGTTGGGAGTGTCCCACCCCCCCAAGAAAATAGTTATAAACCTTCCCGGGACCTATGAGAAGCTACCCTGTTAAGGAGAACCCGATCGGTTCAGTGGTTAGCGAGATCCTTCGTTACAGACACACAGACACACAAACACACAGACATCCTGTTACTTTAGTATAAGGATCGTTGATGAATAAATATTATATATGATGTTTACCCCACAAGTTCCTTGCGAACACAAAACCCCCCTCGTTAATAAATTGAATAAAAGTTTGGGGTTATTTTTTCTGACCCCACTACTAATAACCTATACCCAATATAACCTAGAATATATTAAGACACAAAAACACGAAGAACTATGTCCACCCCCCCTTTTTTTAAGTTGGCGTTTCTGTGATAATGTTTTTACTGACTTTATGTTAAAAAAATGTTGCATTACACATATATTAAATAGTAGCTTTGCTACGAAATACAGCATGTCAGAAGTTTCTATAGAATAGTAAAAATAGTTTTATGCGCCTGAAAGATTCATCAAATAAATATTTTTCTTCTATTGAAAACAATTATATCATCGTAGCATGCCTATAGCTCCATCATTTATTCTCTAGAATAGGAATTTGAAGGAATTGAGTTACCCCCTCCCCCTTCCACCCTCAAAAAAGAAATTTTTAGGAGCCTGAGGTGGGAGAATTTTCTATTGATTGGTTCACAAATTTATACCGAGATTTTTAATTTCTTTGCTATTTTTGTTTTGTAAGATATTTATATATATTTATGTTTAAGTTTTAACTTTGGTTTTCAAAACAATTTTTCGCTAATAATAACTAAATTTAAGTATTTGAGATTATTTATGAGTAAAACAAGTTTATATGTTAAAAAAAGTCATATTTGCTTACTTGTTTCCTATAATCATAATTATTGTTTGCTATTTATAACTCACAGGTTATTATGTTCCAATAAAAATGTTTGCCAATATAAAGGGTGTGCAAAAAAATTTGTAGAAACAGTAGAAAAAAGTTATGCACACCATTAGAAATTTAGAATTATTTATGTTCTACACATAGTTAAGGAGCTACGTGTTAAAATGTCCCAACTTACACAAAACTTGACTTGCGAGTAAATCAATGAAAATTAAAGTAAAGAAAATTAAAATTGCGCAGCTTGTGCTATGAGTATAAAAATGAAATGAATACCATTAGAATTGCTCTAAGCTCTAGTATTTAAAACAGTTCTATCGATATGCATAACATTTTTATAATATTAACACTAGCCGCATAGTTTAAATCATAAAATTTTTCGAGTTTTTGCACACCCTTACTTTAATCTTTATTGATTTTCTTACAAGTAAAGTTTTAAGTTATAACCTTACAAAGTCCATTCAAAATAATAAAGAACGTCATTTTTAGGCAATTTTCCAACAAGTTAAGTGTCAAATGAGCTTATTAGGTCAAACTGAGCTGGATCTTTAAATCATTTAGTGCAGCCACTGCCTGAGGTACAGCCGTTTACCTAATAGAGATCATCAAATCAAAATGGCTACGGCGGCGGCTTCACTAAATGATTTAAAGATCCAGCAATGTTTTTAATTATGCGTTTAACAATACTATGCATTTGATCAAAATTAAGTTCAGTTTGACCTAATGAGCGCCTTTGATTGGAAGCTAGCACACAACTTTACAAAATGTTACTAAAAAAGACCCTCTTTTTTTAAAGTAAAGCTTTTCTATAATTAGGTGTCGGTCCGTCCTTCCGTCTTTGTTGATTCCTGTAGTAGTTAGGTACGATTTAGAAAGCGTAGCAACCCAATAATCATTCCCAGAATGTCCCTACGTTATCCGATTGATCTGATTTTTGGAATACTGATTCCTAGGACAACAAAGTTTTTCAACAAATTTACTTAAAATTTTGATTCCACACTCATGTTCTGATTTTTCAGTTCTGACACACTTCAAGTATTAGTGTTTGTTTGTCCTACCGTTTCAGAGCTTCGCTTTTATTGATGATGTCATCCTTGTTTATGTATAATTTGACCTCCGAATTAGAAACTAACAAATCCAATAAATAAACAATACAAAAGCTAAACATGTTTGCCTTGTATGTATAATTTACTTGTACTTTTATTGCTGTAAATTTCCCAATATCTGACAGTGTTTATGTGTTAACAGTCACAGTTTGACTTACAAACATGAAGCTTGGACAATTTTTACAGTTCATGTTTTCAACCAAAATTTGGCCTGTAAAAGTGAGATCAGATGGATCTTTTGGCTTCAACCTCTTGAACAAAGTCACACTTTTCACTTTTGCTTTCTTCTTTGCAGCTTTTCCCATTGTCATTTACTATGTTGGGCCTGGGCTGTTGCTGGTTAACTATGCCAAATTGAGTAATACAATTCTTGTGCTGTTGACAATTGGACCTATGTTTTCTGGATCATTCATGCCTTTGGCATTGGTGGCAGCATTTACACATTTTGATTCAACCATTTTCAAATTCACATCCAGTTTTACATTGGGATCAGTATTCTCGTTCTTTGCAGCTTTTGTTTTTGCTGTTTTAATGTTTGTTCTCTCGCAAATGAAACTGCTTGAATTCCCAACTGAAGGAGAGTGGTTTGAGCAACTGGCATTTTGGATATCTTTGATTTTTGTAGACGTATTTTCTATGAGTGGAATAATTAGTTACATGGTATTTTTAACAGTGTGTTGCCTTCTTCTAAAAGAAAAAATTGAGAATACCAATTCAAACCTGAACAACCTGACTGCTGAACACCTGAAGGAAGTAACAAAGTTAGCAAAAGTTGTAAATTCTGCATTAAACATGTCTTTACCACTGTTATTTTTACTGTTCCAAATAGCTATAATAATAGGAGTTTATCTTGTAGTAGCTGTTCAGGATTCCTTACCCTACCATGCTCTGTGTTTCCTGGCTTTGAATATTCTCATCATCTTCAACTTTTTGCTTAATATTGATGAATGTTACGGCTTGGCCAGTCAACTGGCATCCTTGGCAAGAGAGCAGTCTTCATCATGCAAATCAATCTCAGAAATGGTAAGAATCCAAGCTGCTGTTACAGAATTGGAGTTGTGTTTCCCATTCAGTGCCATGGGATATTTCACGATTGAGAAGAGTACACTAACATCATTGGCAGCTAACACTCTTACCTACCTTATTGTCCTTGTTCAATTCAACATGGAGTAGACATTTACTTCAATGAATGTTTAATGTGAAATATTTACTTTTATTATGTTCTATTAGAATTTAATTCAAAAGTAAAAGTAAATAACATTATAATCCTTTAAATTTTGATATTATCTTTAAAATTTATTTATAAGAGTTTTATGTTATTTAATGTTGATATGAACCAATTTTGCTAATTTAAGTTTTTTATTTCTTATATGTTGAATCTTACAAATAAATCTAAATGTTAAATAAATCAGCTCAAACTTTTTATTATTGATAGTTTTCTTTGAAAAGATAATGTTTGGCATGTTAAGATTTCCAGACTTCCAGACATCCTTGTTATATAAAGGGTGTGCAAAAAAATGTGTAGATTTTTAAAATTCAAATTGCGCGGTTTTTGTTAATGGTAGAATAAAGGAACCGCTACAAAGTCTACTTTTAGGAAGTATAAAAGTGATTCGTGTGCTACACATAGTTTAGGAGCTACTTGTTAAAATGTCCAAACATGACTTCCGAATCTTTTTATGCACAATCTTTTCTCTATATTTAGGTTAGTTTTATGTCAGTTGGGACATTTTACCACGTAGCTCCTAAACTATGTGTAGCACACGAATTGCTTTTATATTTCCTCAAAGTAGACTTCATAGTGGTTCTTACGGTATGCGTACCTTTTTTCCACCATTAACACAAGTCACGCAATTTGAATTTTAAAAATCTACGCATTATTTTGCACACCCTTTAGCTAAATAAAGATAAAGATTTAAAGACCTCAAATAGTATTTTATTAAAATATTCAAACACAAAGTAAAAATAAGAGATTAACAAGGATGACAACATCCGTAAGTAGCGAAGCACAAAAAATCGTGGATGGAAATATTTAAAAGTAGATTTAACCCATTAGTGACGAAAGGGGTATTAAAACCCGGTTCCGAAAAATGGAAAAAAAAACGGTTTCCGGCTTCATAATTGCATCATTCTCAGTATGAATCCCCCCTCTACTACCCTGGCTTTCATTTCCCCCTGGAGCAGGCAGTTTAGCTTACTTCCGTTTGCCGGTATAGCTCAACAAAATTTGAAAATCATGAAAATTCAAAATACCCTTCTAACTTTTATGTTTTTTTAGTAAAGTCGCTGATTTTTTTCGTGAAATCTAATGTTTATTGACAAGTACATCTATTTGTGAATTTGTTTTATTCAAATAATTATTTTTTTTTATGATTTTTTTATCGTTTTTTTACACCCTATTATGACCCGGTTCGGCTTGGCCATAAATACCCGACAGTTTTAAAACCCGGCTCGGTTTCAGTTTTTATTACACCGTTTTAACTTTTCGACCAATAAAAAAAACAGTTTACGTCATTAGTTAGGGTTTGAGCCACCCTAATAACCCTAGTAATCTCTATATGTGTCACCCAATAGTTTTATGCTCGTTTTCTGATATGTAACACCCAAATTTTATATGTTCTTTTTTTGTGTATGTTGGGTTTTAAAACTTCGACAAACAGACTTTTTTACCCGAAACATCGGCCGAAACCAGCTAAAACACTAAATTTGAAATAAATCCTTTTGTATATTACTTGTAGCTCTATAGATTACATGAGGTTTTGTAGTTTTCAATTACGGATCGTATCAAAGTTCTAAAAAGTGTTCATCTCACTTTTGGCATTCAAAAATTACATTTTTTAATTTTTGGTCGAAGTAACCGGGTTTTTACTACAAAACCGGGTTTTAATGCTGGCAAAAACCGCCCAAAACGGATAATAATGCCTGGTTGGTATTTATGGCCAGGCCGAACCGGGTTTTTTTGCAACTTTCCTGTGCACGCCACTAGAGCAAAACAAAAAAATTGGAATTCCGTTTTTACCATTATAAAGCTTCCCTGAGATTTTCAGCTCGATCGGCCCATAAAAGTGGCGCTCGGCACTAATGGGTTAAAGTGTGTTTATTAGAAACAAGAATAGATTTATTGGAGAAAATAAACACGAAACCTTGTTTTATTTTTAATGATGATGACGGTCAAAGTAGATTACATAAAAGATTCTCAAGCTTCCGGTATGGCCAAACCTCCCAGCTGGTGGAAGTGGGAACACGCGAGTGGCAAATTGGTCAGCAGGCCGAGAAGACAAGTCGGAGGGAAGACTCGCGAGAGGGATACCAACAGACGTCTTTTTTTGGCAACAGAGGAGAAGAGAAACAGCCAAACTCTTCTTCTCTTTAAAAATCTATTGGCGTAGGCCCTCTTGGGCACTTCTTGGGGTAGGGGTTTTAAAGGGGGTAAGGGAGGGGGAGATCAAGTGGAGATTGGTAACCATCCATCCCAATCCAGGACCGAGGGATAAGACAGCAGAAGGATTAAGAACAAAAAGAGAAAGGAGATACAAGAAAAGAAAAGAAAAAAGAACAGCCAATGATAATACCAAAAAACATCTGGATATAATAACTTGGAATGTCCAACGAATGTCGCTGGGCACTTTCAACAAAAGAAAAGCTAAATCAGTGGCGTCAATAGCAGAAAAGAACAACTGGGATTCAGTGCTTTTAAGTGAAGTAAGAGCCTCCAGGAATGGAGTGGAATGGCTGGGAGAAAATGACAACCTGACAGCGATAATACATTCAACTAGGGCAGGAATACTTTTGAGGGGAGAACTTTTAAAACTTTGGTGCAGAGAAGGTCAAAAAAAGAGACAAGATGAAAGAACAGTGTCTGTCAAAATGGACAGAACTGTATTAATATCTACATATCAACCTGTCAATGTAGGAAATAACGAGGCCGAGATTGAAGAAGCGAAACAGATCCTCCTTCAACATAAGCAGTGGGCGGCTAGGGAGGACATCCTCGTTATTGGAGGGGATTTCAATGCTCACATAGGGGGTGGAGAGAACAGACCTGGTATCTGTGGCAGGTTTGGCATCAGGCAAAGCAATCATCAAGGTCTTGATCTGCTTGCTTGGTGTGAAGAAAATGATCTTGCACACGTCAACAGTTTTTATAGCCACAAGAAGAGGGGAACATGGTTTCATCCAGCTCTAGGTAGATGGTATGAACTTGATGGATTTTTAATGAGACAGGAACAAAGGCATGCAAATGTTAAGAAAGTCAGCACTGTTGGGGAGTCATCTATCTCTGACCATAAACCTAAGAAACTAACTTTGGTAAGAAAGTGGAAAAAATATAACAGTGAAGAAAAGAAAGCAAGAATACCCAGAATCAAGTGGGAATCTTTGAGGAATGAAGAAACAGAATTAAGATACAGACAGAAAGTTGCAGAGTTGCTAGAGAATCAAACAGAAGACAACAGAGAACAGACAAACTGGCAGAAAATCGCCGACACAGTTACCAAGGCAGCACTAGAGGTCTGTGGAAGAGAGGAAAAAAGAATAGAGAATCCTTGGATGGTTGACAAGGATGAAGAAGTCCAGAGAATGAGAGCAAGAATTAGCAGAGCAATAGAAAGTCGGAATACATTGATTGAACAACAGAGAACAGGAGCAGCAGCTGAAGATAACTTAGAGGACAATCTAGCTGCAAGCATAGAGGAATTGAAAGAAGCAAGAAAAGAGCTGAAAAGAGAGACGAGGAGATGGGAAATGGAGTGGTGGAATGAGATCCTTACAAACTGTGAAAATGCTGGAGAGAGAGGTGACACTTTTGAAGTTTATAAAAATCTAAAAAAACTAGGAGGCAGAGGTCTAACCAAAACTGCCAACACAACCAATTTAACCAAAGAAGAGTTTAAAGAACACTTCCAAAAAGTGTCCAAAGACAGATTTGAAAATACACCAGAGGAGATTGACAAGGTTATAGAGGAGATTGAAGACATAAGCCAAACGGACGAAGCCAAAATATGGAGTGAACAGCTTGATGAAATTCCTCAAAGAGAAGAGATTGTAGAACAGATGAAGAAAATGAAGGATTCTGCCCCAGGTGAGGATGGTGTAAGATTGTCGTATCTCACCAAAGGTGGACCTGAAATTCTGCAAGAATTGATAGAGTTAATCCAGTTTATGTTCTGCAACTCAGCTGACAAGTGGGAGGCAGCCCTGAAAATAGGAATGGTTATACCACTCTTTAAGAAGGGAGACATTGACAACCCTGGAAATTATCGAGGAATCTGTCTTTTGTCAATTGCCAGTAGGATCCTTGCCAGGATCCTAGCCAATAGATTGAGGATCTGGGTTGAACAACTAAACCTCCTAGATGACAACCAATCTGGTTTTCGCAAGGACAGATCCACAGCTGACGCAACGCAAATTATGATCAGGATTCAAGAAGATACAGATGATCTCAGGAAAAGAATAACAGCCGAAGGAGGGGTGATTGACGAAGAAGAGATGCCTGTAGCAAAATTACTGGACCTTAGCAAAGCTTATCCTAGAGTTAACAGACCAGCCCTTTGGAAGATCCTCCAAAGATATGGCATGGGGGAGAGGTGTCTAAGGGTACTTCAAGACCTCCATGAAACCACCCACTATAAGATCAAATCAAGGGAAGGAACAAGCTCTACCTGGGCACCAGAAAGAGGCCTCAAGGAAGGATGTCCATCATCTCCTATTTTGTTCAATGCTTTTCATCAACCAGTAATGAGGATCGCGAGGAGAGAGAGGAAGAGGAAGGCTGATGAAATGGGGGTGGAGATGGGTATCCCCTTTATGTTTGTTCCAGGTAACTCTTTACCAGGTAATAGATCTGAAAAACCTAACTCTGAAGCTAAAAGAGTCAGGATTGATCTATCTCTTTTTGCCGATGATACCACCATAGTTGGCCGAAAGAAAGAACTGGTTGAAGGTCTAAAGGTTACAAAAGAAATAATGAACAAGTTTGAAGAGAAAAATAACGACGACAAAGAGGAGGAGTTAGTTTTCGGTACAGAAGAAGGAGAGAAAATCAGGATGCTTGGATCTTACATTGGAAACAAGGAAGATATCAAACAGAGAATTAAGAGAGCAAATGGAGCATGGGCAAAGACAAAGAGACGACTAAAAGGATCTAAATTGTCAAAAAAGATGCAAGCAAGAATAGTGGAAGCATGCGTAGAAAGCACTTTACTATTTGACTGTCAGGTTAGAACTTGGCAGATAGGAGAGATGAAACAGCTACAGAAAACGATGGACAGAATGTACAGAAACATCTGGTCAAAAAAGAATGGTCCACCATTGATACAGATGCAGAATGAACAGAAAAACATGCAGGATGTAAGAAACGAGCTGGGAGTGAAAAGTGTGAGGCTAAAGATAGAGAAAAGAGTATTAGAAAGGATTGGCCATGTGATTAGAATGAAGGACAACAGAATGGTCAAAGCAGCAACTCTGGGTTGGTTAGAAGACCTGGAGGACAAAGAAAAATTACCTGGAAAGAAAAAGAAAACCATCCTATATTGGAAAAAAATAATCAAGGAGGCAGGAGTTGATTATACCAAGATAGGACAGATGGCATCTGATAGAAAGATCTGGAAGCAAATAGTAAGGAAAAGATCTGATAACCTTGAAACCTGGGAAAGACGCGGCGGGAAAAGATCATCTGAAGAAAGAGGAGAAAGAAATATTTCTGTAGAGGAATCTCTGACCTGTGATTATGAAGGATGTGGATTAGTTTTTCTATCAAAAGCAGGTCTTACAATTCATACCAAAAGAATCCACGAGATATCTGATAACAAAGTCAAATTTAAATGTGATAAATGTGAAACAATTTTCGAGCTTAAATCAGCACTAGTCAACCACAACCGAGGCTGTGGAGGCCTAAGAGCCTCAAGTAGTGATCTCAAAAAATGTGATAAATGCCTTACTGAGGTCACAAAATCAAATTTTGCCCGCCACAGAAAGTCATGTAGGAATGGGGAGGGAGAAGAGCAACCCAGACAACCCAGACCTAGGGGAGACAGAAAGGCTTGTGACATATGTGGGTTGGAGCAATCAAAATCAAATTTAGCAAGACATAAAAAGAAGTGCCAGGAGGGAGCGGCAGTCCCTATGTAGGGAGAAGGCCACACAAGACAAGACAAGAAAAGATTCTCATAACAATGGGAAAAATTATTTTGATACTGATATCCCAAAAAAGTTTGAAAATTGGACCAAAAACACCAAATATATGGGAAAATGTGTAAAACATATACAAATAGCCAAAAACCTGATAAAAGGCAGTCTGACCGCCATGGTTGTTTTCTTTAAACGACGGGAAATTTAATTTTGATATCTATAACTCAAAAAAGTTTGAAAATCGGACCATAAACACTGAAGATATGGAGAATAATGTGAAAAAATACAAAAATAGCCTAAAACCTGCAAACAGGCAGTCTGGCCGTCATGGTTGTTTTCTTTAAACGACGGGAAATTTAATTCTTATATCTATAACTGAAAAAATTTTGAAAATTGGACCATAAACACTGAAGATATGGTGGAAATGTGAAAAATACAAAAATAGCCTAAAACCTGCAAAATGGCAGTTTGGCCGTCATGATTGTTTACTGTACACGACAGGAAATTTAATTTTGATATCAATAACTGAAAAAAAATTTAAAATCGGACCATAAACACTGAAGATATGGAGAAAAATGTGAAAAATACAAAAATAGCCTAAAACCTGCCAAAAAGCGGTCCGACCGCCCTTGATGTTTTATAGTTAATCGTGCTCCTTAATAATGGGAATGTTGTCAAAAAATTTCAGCTGTCTATCTTTAATAGGAGCCGAGAAAATCACGTTTCCCCTATTCTGTCTCATGACGGACGGACAGACGGACGGACATTGTGAATTATAGAGTAGCTTCGCTACTAACAATATGTTAAGTAAGGTTTTCATCACTCTAACTCTGCTCCCTGTTTGCCACCTAAAGAAAAAAAGATTAAATAATAACAATTTATCAATATGACATAGAAATATTATGTTAAACAAGATGTAGGAAGACTATTATTAGTTATTTCTTGTATTGTATTATAAACAGCTTTCCATGGACTTAAAATGTACAATTATAAGATTAGAACCAGTTATTTTATCCCCAAGATGCTGAAGGCATGGGCTAAAAAACTGTTTTAATCTTATGGTGGTACATTTCTATATTCATAGAAAACTGGATATAAGATCCTAGAATTTTTTTGTTTCAAATTATCGTTCTCAAAGGGTTAAAATATTTAGTTAAATGTTAAATTTTAGTTTAATATCTGAACACATTACAGACGCAGCGCTAGTATCAAATTATTTTAAAACTAAGTTTTCTTTGATTTACTATTTTATAAATTTAAATTTTCTATTTTGTGAATAGAAATTTAATACTTTAGTATAATTCATATAGCAACATGAAATTAAAAAAAAAGAAGTTATTCTTTATAGAATAAAATAATGGGTCTTATAGTTCTGGTCAATGAGAGTTTATTATGGATTTTTGGAGCACTATGAGTATTCAACACTTTACTATTGGAAGACTCGAGCTCATCTATAGACGTTTATTTCCTATATAGATCTGTCATGCATCTTGATGCAATAAAGCAAGCCGTTTTATAAAAAATCCGTCGAAAATAATTCATAAGGTAAAAAACAGAAAAAGTAATCGCTCATATAGGTATAGAATGAGTAAACACAGAAAAGTATAGGATTAAAATATAATATAAGATACATTGCTTTATATAATTAACAAGTAATTGTCTGGTATAAGATGATGAAATATGTGATGATAGTTCCCAAAGTTGCAGTCAAGGTTGATCTGTCAATCTCATAGAATCCCATTGCAGAAAACCTTGGTGAGTCCTTGATTTCTTCAATCATCACTTGAAGCATTGTCCAGTCATTTATGTTACTAGTTCTTAGCTGTTCTTGCCTTAAAATAATTAAGTGTGAATAATTAACAAATCAGAGTCTGAATTCATATTATTAGCTACCTAAAAAGTTATTGCAATGGTACATTATTGCTTCAAAATACATAAAAAAATAACAATCTTGAAGCTTGTAATATACAATAGATCTGCAAACTATTTTCATGATTACTCAATTGGCTGTTCTTGAGCCTTATCCAAAATCTATGAAGGTAGTTCCTGCTAAATAAAAAAAATACTACTGAATTGCATGTGGTTTAATGTACTTACTGAATGATAATAATCTAATTCTAATTTTTACATTTTCTTACCTGATGTAGGATGTAAGAGACTTAAAATTATCATGACATTTTCCAGCTGTCAATGCTAAATATAGGAAATGAACTAGTTAAAAAACTGGCTTTCTTTTTTTTAAATAAAATTAAAATAAAAATGATAATAAGGTACCTATAAAGCTGAGTGTTAGAGCCTGAGAACCTATACCAATCAATCCAGCAAGTGTTACAGACAAAGTTTGCTGTAAAATAATATCAAATCAATTTAATCTGAAATGGCTTTTAACCACTTTTAAAAATAATTAGATTTGATAATCAATTGTTGAAAACATATTATGATGATCTTTTTAGATTAATAAAAAAAAATAATGTTTGATACATTAAAGAAAGACAAAAGACATCCTGTTACTTTAGTACTATAAATAACCAAATAAAAAAATCATGTAAATCTCATTTAACATTTGAATTATTTTCTGGAAATATATGATAATAAATAACAATTAGTTTTGCTAAATAATTTATTCAAACCCTTGTTAGTAATAATCAAGTTTAATATGTAAATATAATCATATAAGTTTTTCGTAAAATAGCTGTATAATATAATAATCAAGTTTGATATATAAATATAATCATATAAATTGTTAGTAAAATATCAATATGAAATAGTAATCAAAACAGCAACACAAAAAAAATATTTTTACATCATTTCACAAGAAAATTTGTTTTCTAAGCAAATGTATCCAATGAAATTAGGTATACCTATCTGACAATGTGGTATGCCTTCCAACATACATACAGGTAAACCTTTCATTAGTGCTTGAGATACTTTCTTTAAGGGTTAGAAATATGAAAATTCGAAAACTAGGTTAAAGTAGTTCACTATAGGAGAGATTTTACAAACAAAGAATGAAAATTTTCCTTCATTTTAATTTGAAATTGACTGTAAAAATCACCTTTAATAATTGAATAAATATAATATTTAACTTTTTGTACAAATAACTTAAAAATCAAGAAATAAGAAGTTAGACAACTATTTACAGCATCATCAGCATATTTAATTGGGAGATGGGGGAAGGGGTGACCAATCATTGGCTGGAGGGAATTGGATAAAATTTTACATAGCTTAACCATATATTATCAGCTTCCAAATAATAAAATTGTAAGTTTTTAACATAGGAAAAAATATGACATTGAAGTTGTTGAAAATGTATATTTTGATTAGCTATTTTGTTTATTTTAAACCACCTTTGGATCTCAGGAATTCAGCAATTTCTATTTTGTCATTATAATCTGTAAACCATAAAGCAGTTCGACCTATAATTATATATTCTGCATACCAATAAATACTGGTTTTAAGTTCAATTGTTTCTCTAAAAAAGAAGAAAGTTATGTTGTTTTTGAAATTTGCATAAAAAAATACTTTCTTATATCAATTACAGAAAAATTGTGACTATTTTAATCTGTCAATCATATTGAAGGATTAAGGAAATAAATGATTGAACATTAGCAATTACCTTCCTTATTAAGTATGCAAAAAATTGGTTATTGATTTTATAAAAGGAATTTTTAAAAAAATGTAAAAATAGTTGGTAGAATATTTGGTTGTCCATGTTAAAATGTTGTTTTTAATTGTGTTTAAGAAGAAAAGATTTTAATCAGAAAAGAGCAATAGAGCATCACACACACTTTTGAAATTTTTATGCTCTAAAATGCGCCATTGCATTGTTTTAAGAGACAATATAAAACACCTTTTTTAAGTTAAATGTATCTTTTACAGAGAACATGGACATATAATTATTTTTTCATACTTCTACTGGTTTTTGAAATCAGAAAACGCATTTGATTTCGCTCCACCCTTTATATTTGTATCAAGAGGAAGAATCTAATTGCCTATACAAAAAAGATAGAATATTATCTTACCTACTAAATCCACATCATTTATATTAGCTCCATTGTTGATTAGGTACTTCACAATCTCCAGATGTCCTTCACTGGCAGCATACATCAATGGAGTCCATCCTTTAAATAGAAACAATATATTACAATACAGGATTTATAAATAATGATCAGATTTGGTTGTGATGTATAAAGAAGCTTTGTATTTATTAATATTTAAAAGCCCAAAACTTGCTTTTAGTATTAACCAATAAGGAATTAGGGTATGCAATGCTATGCATCCTAAAATTCCTTATTGGCTGAAATAATTATAGCATATGTACAAACATTTCTGCTATCTGATAATAACCATATATGTTGTGTTCAATCACAACAGTTCATCATTAAATCTGTTTCAAACACCCCCCTTCCCTTAATTTTTACCATTATTGAAAATAAGAGGGGGGGATACTTTTTCTGTAGTAATGCAAGCTATGCTACAGGTCAAGCTAAGTAAAAGATGTATGTAAGGTCAGGAAAAACACAAAGGTTGCCAGGATGTCTATGGGCATATAAGTATATATATTTCCTTTATTTTATTCCTTGTGTTTTTTTGACTGTGTGTAGCTAATGTAAAAATTCAAACATCGGTTTTGAATTTTGTCACTTTGTTTTTATTGCCATATAGAATTAGATTTTACATTTTTTCACTTTTCACTGATTTTGCATAAAATTTTGGAAGATTTTTTCAATTATTTAGATTAGGTTTTTGGTAGAGGTAACATTAGACCTTTTATAGTATTAGGTCTTATGTAGGCCGGTTGGACCTTATGTAAATTAGACTTTTTGTAGAGTTAGCTCATTTGTATATTAGAAAATATATTTATTGCGTATACTATCAAAAAATCAATTCATGTATAATGTACTGGAGACATTATGTCAGCTAGGACCACTTTTTATTACAGCAAAATAGTAAGCCAAAATATATAGAAATTAATTTGAATTTGAAATTAGCAGGTTGATGATATATCAGCAATGCCCACTATTATTATTAAAGCAATATAGGAGACATAAAGCCTTGAAATTACATATTGATGGAATGTCAACAATTTTAAAAGGGAGTATTTACTAGCACATAAAATTCAGATTGAAATATCTGAAATTATTTCCAAGATAAAATCATTTAAACTTAATACAATCAAGCCTCTCAAATAGTTTTTAACATGGATATCGGGGCCAATTGTTTGGTAAAATAAAAGCTGTCAAATCATATAGCAAATAATTGAACAGAATGCATTTATCAATATCTGTAAAAACCCCTTTCCTTACTCCCATATCCAATTATTACAGAGTAGCCCCCCACCCTCCTCAGTGTAATAAAAGTGGCAATTGGAATTCAATGGGAAATATTGTGTAATTGTATTAACAGGATTACTTTCAGCTTCGGCCATAAGTTAAACATTGGAGGCTCCAGAAATATTTTTAGTAATGATAGATCCAGGAACCAGGAAATGTTCGTTACCAGCAATATATCACTATTAACTGAACTTGACCCAAGAAAGCTGGAGGCTTCAAATTTTGGGCATTGGGTCTACTTGTCTTTCAGCTGTTACAGCTGTGAATTTCTTGCATAAATTCTTTAACATATATTCTGTCTTTAAAATAGAATGTTAATTTGCATAAAAGAGAAGTACACAATAAAATAGAGTATGAACTTACCAAAATTATGCTTGTCATTTACATTAGTAGCAGCTCCATTACTTATAAGGACCTCCACAATCTCCAGATGCCCTTTACTGGCAGCATACATCAATGGAGTCAATCCTTTAATAGAAACAAAATATTAATACAGGATTTATAAATATTGTTGGTCAGATTTGGTTGTGCTTTACAGAAAAGCTTTATATTTGTGATTGGTTGTGTGGTATAAACTGCGGCAGACAGATGGGGTTTTATTATTGAATAGTTTCACTTTTACTTAACAAAATAAACATCACTAATATTAATCTTAAATATTTACTTATAATTAAGTTTATAATCAGAATTTAATATTCATTGATAATTCAAATATTTATATGTTCAAATCAAATATAAAAGATAGCTTTTGCTATGGCTTTTTATCACATAATGCAAAACCCACTTATATTGTGCTTGTGGCTGTACACGACTTTGTGTGAAGTGTGGCTGAAGATCTCTCAATAGCTGTAGCTTTAAAGAAAGATCAATATTAACTGTGGTTTAAAGTAGGGTTGGGCCGGATATCCGGTGTGGCCGGATATCCGGCTTATTTCAATATCCGGCCGGATACCGGATATTGAAACTATCCGGCCGGATATCCCGCTCTATAATTTTTATACTTTACACCAAAAATCTCTGCTTTTTAAAATTTTAAATGGCTATAATTTTCTTATTATTGAAGCTAGAAGAACATTTTTTCTGAACAAGTTTAACTTTATGTAAATTTATATAAGATTTCTGAAGAAATTTTTTTTTGCTACTTTAGTATCTGGTAATTTGGCCGGTTATCCAGCCGGATATCCAGTAATTTGGCCGGATAACCGGATATTTGCCGGATATCCGGCGTTTGGAATCAGCCGGATATCCGGTATTTGGTATCCGGCCAAAAAAGTATCCGGCCCAACCCTAGTTTAAAGCCTGTAATTAATTAAACGTTGTTTATTATACACATTAGATCTTTTCATGAAAATACTCTTTTTCGAATTTTAGTCTTCTGCTAACCTAAAAAGTTACTTTAGGAGCCTAGAAATACATGTACACAATTTCAGCTCTATATCTCTACTGGCGACCTAGCGCCAGGCATGTAAAATATCAACAGATAACGGTAGCACGGCGGTTTTAACAATATCTCAGCAATGTGCAGGTTTTAAGCTCTTCTGCATATTTCAATTTAAACACATAAGGGCAAAGATATATTATCCCAAAAATCTTTTGTCAAAGTCTACTCTACACCTAGCGCCAGTCAGTTTTCTAAAATCATGCATTTTATAACTGTGAAAATAGAAATCGCCAGCGCTAGGTGTAGAGTAGACTTTGGCAAAAGATTTTTGGGATATTATATCTTTGGCCTTATGTGTTTAAGTTGAAATATGCAGAACACCTAAATTCATCTTCCAAGCCATTCCCTAGGCATTATATTTTTTTTTATGAAATAACGGGATTTCAAAACTGCCCTTTGAAAAGGCCTAAAAAATATCTTTTTTTGTCACTTTTTTCACTGCTTATAGTTACAACTTATTAAGATATTATGCTCAGTTAAAAAAAAATCGGCGCCTCCAGCACCAAAACCGGCAAAAACTGGCAGTTAAACTTCTGTGCCCCTACTTGCCCCCTTCTTCAGCCAACAGTAGTTATCTGAAGAAGTAAAAGAGATATCAACACACAGAAAGAAAACTTTTCAATAAAACTGAACTAAGTAACTATTACACATTTAATTTTGAGACTTTCCTTCTAGGGGCTTGTGGAGCAAAAGACCCACCAAAACACTAATAATATAAGGTCTGAGCTTATTTTTAAAGATATCAACCTGATTTTTTTTAAAAATCTTGTGTTACCATAATTGAACTCAGTAACATTTACAGATTTCATTTTGGGACTTTCCTTCTAGGGGTTTGTTTGGCAAAAAAAAACCAAAAACTAAAAATATGAGTTCTGGACTTATTTTTAAAGATATCAACCTAATTTTTTTTGAGAAAACTTTTTTGATATAACCAAACTCAGCAACCTATACAGATTTCATTTTGGGACTTTCCTTCAAGATGCTAGTGGAGCAAAAGACCCCCCAAAACACAAAAATTATGAGTTCTGAGCTTATTTTTAAAGATATCAACCTGATTTTTTTAAAGAAATTTTTTAAGATAAAACTGAACTCAGTAATGATTACACATTTCATTTTGGGATTTTCCTTTGAGGGGCTTGTGCAGCAAAAGACCCCCCAAAACACAAAAAATATGAGTTCTCAGCTGATATTTAAAGATATTAACCTGATTTTTTTAAAGGAAACTTTTTTAACATAACCAAACTCGGCAGGGGCATCCAAGCTTTTTTTTTGGGGGGGGGGGGAGCGCACCCCCAAATTAGTTTGGGGGGGAGGGTAATCCCCACTTTACCCCCCCTCTTAGACGTCTATGAAACTTAGTAATGTTTACAGATTTCATTTTAGGACTTTCCTTCTAGGGGCTAGTTGGGCAAAAGACCCCCAAAATCAAAAAAATGATTTCTGAACTTATTTTTAAAGATATCAACCTGATTTTTTAAAAGAAATTTTTTTAAATAAAACTGAACTCAGTAATGATTACACATTTCATTTTGGGACTTTCCTTTGAGGGGCTTGTGGAGCAAAAGACCCCCCAAAACACAAAAAATATGAGTTCTGAGCTGATATTTAAAGATATCAAACTCATTTTTTTAAAGAAAAATTTTTTAACATAACCAAACTCAGCAGGGGCGTCCAAGTTTTTTTTTTTGGGGGGGGGGGGGTAAAATTTGCTTGGCTGGGGCAAATTTTGTTTACCTTCCCAAAATTTACCCCCAAATTTTTAAAGAAAATTTTTTTAAAAAACTGAATTCAGTAATGATTACACATTTTATTTTGGGATTTTCCTTTGAGGGGCTTGTGGAGCAAAAGACCCCCCAAAACACAAAAAATATGAGTTCTCAGCTGATATTTAAAGATATCAACCTGATTTTTTTAAAGGAATGTTTTTTAACATAACCAAACTCAGCAGGGGCGTCCAAGCTTTTTTTTTTGGGGGGGGGGCGCACCCCCAAATTAGTTTGAGGGGGGGGGTAATCCCCACTTTACCCCCCCTCTTGGACGTCTATGAAACTCAGCAATGTTTACAGATTTCATTTTAGGACTTTCCTTCTAGGGGCTAGTTGGGCAAAAGACCCCCAAAATCAAAAATATGAGTTCTGAGCTTATTTTTAAAGATATCAACCTGATTTTTTAAAAGAATTTTTTTTAAATAAAACTGAACTCAGTAATGATTACACATTTCATTTTGGGACTTTCCTTTGAGGGGCTTGTGGAGCAAAAGACCCCCCAAAACACAAAAAATATGAGTTCTGAGCTAATATTTAAGGATATCAAACTGATTTTAAAAAAAAAAAATTTTTTAACATAACCAAACACAGCAGGGGCATCCAAGCTTTTTTTTGGGGGGGGTAAAATTTGCTTGGGGGGGGGGGTAATTACCCCCCGTGAAACCTGTTGGCGGGGGCAAATTTTGTTTACCTTCTCAAAATTTACCCACAAATTTTTAAAGAAAATTTTTTAAATAAAACTAAACTCAGTAATGATTACACATTTTATTTTGGGACTTTCCTTTGAGGGGCTTGTGGAGCAAAAGACCCCCCAAAACACAAAAAATATGAGTTGTGAACTGATATTTAAAGATATCAACCTGATTTTTTTAAAGGAAACTTTTTAACATAACCAAACTCAGCAAGGGCGTCCAATCTTTTTTTTGGGGGGGGGCGCACCCCCAAACTAGTTTGGGGGGGGGGGAGAATCCCCACTTTACCCCCCCTCTTGGACGTCTATGAAACTCAGTAATGTTTACAGATTTCATTTTAGGACTTTCCTTCTAGGGGCTAGTTGGGCAAAAGACCCCCAAAATCAAAAATATGAGTTCTGAGCTTATTTTTAAAGATATCAACCTGATTTTTTTTTGAAAACTTTGTTAACAGGTTATCTTTAAAAATAAGTCCAGAACTCATATTTTTAGTTTTTAGGGGTCTTTTGCCAAACAAGCCCCTAGAAGGAAAGTCCCAAAATGAAATCTGTAAATGTTACTGAGTTCAATTATGGTAACAAAAGATTTTTTTTTAAAAATCAGGTTGATATCTTTAAAAATAAGCTCAGACCTTATATTATTAGTGTTTTGGTGGGTCTTTTGCTCCACAAGCCCCTAGAAGGAAAGTCCCAAAATTAAATATGTAATAGTTACTTAGTTCAGTTTTATTTAAAAAGCTTTCTTTCTGTGTGTTGATATCTCTTTTACTTCTTGAGATAACTACTGTTTACTGAAGAGGGGGGCAAGTAGGGACACAGAAGTTTAACTGCCAGTTTTTGCCGGTTTTGGTGCTGGAGGCGCCGATTTTTTTTAACTGAGCATAAAATCTTAATAAGTTGTAACTATAAGCAGTGAAAAAAGTGACAAAAAAGATATTTTTTGGGCCTTTTCAAAGGGCAGTTTTGAAATCCCGTTATTTCATAAAAAAAAATTAAAATGCCTAGGGAATGGCTTGGAAGATGAATTCAGGTGTTCTGCATATTTCAACTTAAACACATAAGGCCAAAGATATAATATCCCAAAAATCTTTTGTCAAAGTCTACTCTACACCTAGCGCTGGCGATTTCTATTTTCACAGTTATAAAATGCATGATTTTAGAAAACTGACTAGCGCTAGGTGTAGAGTAGACTTTGATAAAAGATTTTTGGGATAATATACCTTTGTCCTTATGTGTTTAAATTGAAATATGCAGAAGAGCTTAAAACCTGCACATTGCTGAGATATTGTTAAAACCGCCGTGCTACCGTTATCTGTTGATATTTTACATGCCTGGCGCTAGGTCGCCAGTAGAGATATAGAGCTGAAATTGTGTACATGTATTTCTAGGCTCCTAAAGTAACTTTTTAGGTTAGCAGAAGACTAAAATTCGAAAAAGAGTATTTTCATGAAAAGATCTAATACACATAGGCATAAGATTTCTAGGTCATTTAGATAAATGTAGCATAAACTTTATTATGCAATAAATTTTGCGTCTTGCAATATTTACCACAGTTGGGTAGTGATAACAAGCAAATATACAATTTATTGTTTTTTTATATGAGTTATCTTATAAGGGTTTTGGTATTCATGTTGTAGGACCTTTAACAGAGAGGTTGTTAGAATGTACATTTGAAATAGAGGATTAACCCTTAATGGTGGAGGGGGGGGAGCCTTGAACGCCCCCCCCCCCTCCGGTTTTTTTTCTCATTATCTGTGTGTGAAAGATAAAGAGCCCAAACTGCGTGACTTTTTAAGTATGGGTATGATACATAACTGAGAGTTGGAATTTTTTGAATATCTTCATCCTGGCGGGCACAGGATGCCTGCAAACCTGGCAGGGTAATCTAGGTAAAGAGAAAAATATTTTTTTGACTTAAACAAAGCATCTTACCAAAATATTAAAATATCCTCTAGTAGTACATCCTCATATGAAATATAGGTGTTCAAGTCAATTTCAGGTTCCAGGTATGATCCTGCAGGTCTCCAGAAATCGTTAAAAGGCTACTGTGGCCGCAATTTTTGACTTAAAGACTTCAAATTTTAAACTTAAGCTTTTCTTACATGTCTTCATAAGGTATTAAAATTTCATAAAGATCTAACACTGTTTTCCCGCCGACCACCAACTGCGCCAGCTTGCAGCTTCCATGTACAGCTGCGGCCGCTGAAATTAATACTTTGATATTTTTAATATAAATTTTACATAAAGAAAAACATTTTCTGCAAAAAATTGTTCTTCTAGCTTCAAAATCAAAAAAATTACAGTCGTCTGAAATTTTTAAGTAAAAAAGGACCTAAAAACAAAAAAAATTAGCCCTTTAGCTCTCATAGGAACTGAGATAATAGGGGGTGGGGCGTTGAACGCCCCCCTGACCCCCCCCCCCCCCCAACCGATTAAGGTGCGGCAAGGGGCCCGACTGTTAGGGGTTGAGAACTTACCTTCATTATGTTTGTCATTTACATTGGCTCCATGTTGGAGGAGTAATGTAACAACATCAAGATGTCCTTTACCGGCAGCAATTATCAATGGAGTAATTCCTGTAAATAGAAATAGCATATGTGTATACATTTATTAATGTATTGTTATAGGATATTTAGTAAAGGGTTAGGTGGTGATAACAAAATATATTTGTGCAATAAAATTTTTAAGGTGTATATACTTCTTTTATATTTTAATATGAAGGAAGTCTATATTTTTTTTAATAGAATGTATATTTGCATCTAAAATATGTACACTATAAAATAGAGAATGAACTTACCAAAATCATTCTTGTCATTTACATTAGCCGCTTCATTATTGATAAGGACCTTCACAATTTCAAGATGCCCTTCGCCAGCAGCAAACATCAATGGAGTCATTCCTTTAAATATAAATATATTATAATAAAAAGTCAGATTTTGCTGTAATTTATAGAAAAGTTTTATTATTTGTGTTTGTGTGTATAGGAATTTGAAAAGATATAGTTTTTTTAATAAGATATTTTAGAAGTAAATTAGTCTGTATCTGTATATGTATTTATTGGTGTAGGATATTTAGATGTAGGTGTATATCAATACTTATGTAGATCATTATAAATATTAAAACCATATTCTATTTTTAATATTTTATCAAATGGAAGAATGTAATTTATAAAAAATAGTATTTAAAATTTACCTTTATTATCCTTGTCATTTATATTAGCTCCATTGTTGATTAGGAACTTCACAATCTCAAGACGTCCTCCTCTAGCAGAAGTTAACAATGGAGTCTCTCCTAAAACATATCACATTACAGGATTTATAAAAATAGCTAGTCCGATTTGGTTGTACTTTATATTTTTTTTTTTGGGGGGGGGGTAGAAGGAGGGAGTTGACCAACCTTCCCATTTTTAATAGTTAAAAAAAGATAAAAACAATTTTGGTATTGAGGATAATTATTTTCTATACAATTTATATTTGGAGGGTAGTAATACCATGCCCCTGAATAGTACTTTTAGTACATGTAATATTTTTCTAAACCCTTATTATCTCTCCCTGAAAAGTAAAGTATAGTCAATCTACAGTATGTTAGTTTTACATATTAAAAATTACTTTTTAAAATTTTATTTAATGCATTTTTCTTATAACCATTTAACCACAAACCTTATATTATCCCCTACTTCTTAATGACCTAGAATGAACCCATGCCTAACTTATGCTAACAACTAGACGGATTAGCGCTACTTTGACCCATTAAATTCAAGCCCTCTCATACAAATTACTTAAAGACACATACAAATCATGCAAATTTTTAAATGTTAAATAAAAGTTTTAGCTGTATTTATTTTGTTTTTTAACTTATTTTAATCCTATTATATAAAGTAGTAAACGTTTTTTGTCTGTCCCAAAGGATCTCGCTAACCGCTGAACCGATATTGTTCTCCTTTACAGTGAAGCTTCTTATAGGTTCTGGGAAGGTTTTTAACTATTTTTGGGAGGGTTCTACACCCCCCTACCCCCCAAAAATGTTTTTTTTTACTCTTTTGAAACTCAAATTTAAAATGGGATAAGGTCAACTTTTCCCCCTCCTTTTCATTCATTCATTTAGCCCATTATCCTTCTTGTATAGGATCACCGTCATCTGTTGCCAGATTTAAGAATCTGGCTGCGTCAGTTGGATTTGTCCAGAGGCTTTGGACAGTGAGGTTGGTTGGGTTTCCAGGACAATTAAACAGGTGTGCAGATGTATGACTGTTATTGTGGTATCCGCCTAGGATAAATGGCAGACACCAGAGTTCAAATGACTACGGCAGTGTGAACAGACGTGGACACCTATACTATAGAGAAGCTACGCTTCTCTAGCAATCACTAAATAATAAACAGAGTCTATTCAGTTGTTCCTTTATTGAAGGTCTAAGGATTACTAACGTTATATACAACAAACAATAACTACACAGATAGGAATAAATAATCATAAATAAAAGCAATATAATACATATACAATAGTCAGTTTGGGCAATAATGATCCCCCATCCCTGGAAAGGGTGGGGGGAATTAACAATACAGCTTAACCATAATAAGGCTGTCAGAATCAATCATTAATTTTAGGCATAGGGAGGGGGTCGGCAGACCCCTTCCCCAGGACTCGGGGGAGGGCCTTTGGCCCTTCCCCGAACCCCGGTCAGGGTTGCCATAGGCATGGCTCACGGTTGCCGAATACCACAACTCTCCCCTCGGAAGGCTGGGAGGGGGTCTCCCTGCCAGATTCCGACAGTGGTTGAGGCCTTCGGCCCGCTCCTTAGGGCTAAGATATATACAAACGATAATGATTCAATGGAATCCTAGTGGTGATTTTCAGGGCTGATGGGCTCCCAACGTGGGATAGAAGGTAGAGGCTGGCTTTGGTTGGACAGCGCCAGCAGGTGTCAGGTTGGCGTGGGGCACAGCCGCTGCGGGGCCGGTCAGTAACAGGGCATTCTGGTTGTTGTTGGCAGCGGCTGGGGCACTGGCTACCAAGTTGACCGTCTGAGCGACAGCCTGGCCTCCCGAGGGGCCGCGGGGCTTTCCAGAGGGTGGTTTAGGCCTGCCTGGGCGGTCATGCCCGCTATCGGCTGATTGCATGGACACCATTTCCTCGGCTGCTTCCCGGCCGATAGGAATGGCATCCCAGTCTACTGAAAAGTCCCGGGACTTGGCATGGGTGAGTCTGGCTCTGGCCAAGGCCTTACGGTACAAGGTTGGATGGTACAGGAACACTTGTGACATCGCATTCATGGCGGCCCGTACACCTCCTTGTGCGGCTGCCAGGGAAATGATGGTTAAATCCCCCAGCAGTTTGAGGATCAACAACAGCAAACACAGTATGGCTGCACCATCTCCCCACTCGTGAATAGCTTGTCTGAACCCAGCCCAGACATCCAGGGCGGCTTCTCCTTCCTCCGCCAGTCGGTCGCTATTGTAGGACACGATCCCATGGTCTCCGGTGGCCGAACAGCTACCTTGCTGAACGCATGAGCCATAAGACAGGCCGGTCAGCATGGCGGCTTTATACGCTGGGAACGCTAGCAGCTGCTGCCAGTCGTTCAGCTCAGCCTGCGAATACAAGCCTCCCGAACTAAAGTCATCCAAAGGTTCTGTCAGCAGCTGCTTGGGCGTATCCAGCGGGGGTGGCCTCTTCTTAGGTGCGGGGGTTAGCTCGATCCAGCCTTCCTCCGCGTGCACAGTTAGGGGGTAGGTGGAGGAGCAGGGAATCTTGGTGGCGTGGCCGCTATACACCTTTGTCATGGCGTCTACGAATCCTGTGGGTTCCACTGGTACTTTGTCCCAACATTCACTGCTCTCACGGACAACATATTTGTTGCGTTGGCAGGTAAGCTGGAGCAGTACATCTCCCCTCAGCACAGAGAACGTGCTCCCCTGGACACGCACCGGGTGGGCCGGGTCTAGTTGCTGGAGCTTCCAGCAATTGGCCGCTACTTCTTCTGCCGCTGTGCTTCTCATTCGCGTCTCCAGGGTAAATCCAATGTAACCTGCATGTATCTGGGCCTGCAGGGGGACATCCACATCCCTGGCCGATACTCTGGGCAGCGCTGCCGCGGCCGGGTCAGCTGCCACGAACAATGCTGGGTGGTTGGTGGCATGGGCCTCAAAGTCGCAGTTCACTATTGAGGTGGGGGTGGTCATGTTGATGAAGAACTGGGCTTGATGGTCAACCAGGAACGCATCCATCACTAGGCTAGGCTGGAGGCTGCGGATCAGCCTCAAGGGGCAATCTCTCCCCAGGTGGTCCCACACGTAGGTGGCCTCCCCAGTAATGCAAGACAGCTCAGAATGAGGACATTCTAGGGTCAGGTGGTCAGATTGGGACTCCACCCGTCCATCCTCCACTACATAGGTCTCTTCCTTGACCAGCAGCCGTCGTTCCTGGAGCACTAATTCATTTCGGTACAGCTGGCCCTTGAAATGGACGTCCTCCCCTTCACAACCCACCCCCTCGGGGCCCACCATATCGAGGGTGAAGAACAGGGGATGGTTCAGCTGGAACGTCAGTGGCTGGGTCTTGCCTGGCAGCGTGTAGACTCGGTTCCTGGCCAGGTCTCGGCACGTTTCTGGATCAATCTTGGTTGGCCTCATGAGGGTGGGGACCGAGGTCACCTTGAGGTGACCCCATACCCCACACCTAAATGTCCACTGGGACACGGTGAGCTGACAGCTATATCCTGTTGTTTCCCTAATCTTGACTTGCTGCAGGACATGTACCTCGTGGCCCAAGGGCACCTCCTGGTGTAGCGGTTCCGTGCTACACATCTTCTCCTTGTTGTAGGCTGTGACGTGGGTGGGGTTGGCGCAGTCCCACCCTACCAGGACGTAGCTAGTTGTAGGCCACACGGCTGCGAGCAGTAGTCCCCACAGAACCATCCACCAGTGTGAGAAGCTACCAGACAGCCATCGACCTCGCACACGCGGCTGGGGATCTTCGGCTCGGGCCACGGCTGCTTCTTGGGGCTGGACACGGCTGGGTTGCTCCTGGCTAGATACAAATATCCATTGAGCGTTATCTTTGGGTGCCCGGGGCATCCCGATACCCTCCCCAATGACAGACTGACAGGCAACTGGCGCCTGCCTGGGTGTCGGCTCCCCTAGCCCCAAGGGGTCCCTTCCCTTGTCCATGGCATGCCCAGTGGCATGGGGCTGAAGTGCGTGTGGCACAGGCTCGCCCTGGATTACGTCCCTCCCCTGCCCTAGAAACTCAGGTGCATGGGGCACAGGCAAGTCCTTATATCCCCAAATTTCAATCTCCCCAGCCTCTGGTGCGGGAGGCACAGGCAAGGCTGGAGGGTTACAATACTTTGGATACAATACATTTGTCAAATTTAACTTATCCTGGCTCGACTGGAAATGATGGGCAGCTGGGTTCCCTCGGCTGGCAGTGGGCGCTGGATGGTGTATGGCTGGGCTCTCCCTACGGGCTGGTGGCGCTGGCTGACTGGGGGTGACGGGTGTCACCCCTTCCTCTGGGGCTGCTGGCTCGTTCCAGGATCCAGGTATCTCGGTGGCGGCGACGGTTGTCGCCCCAGGCACCAGGGTGGGGGCGCTGGATAGCACCCCCCAGTCATCGCAGGTGGCGGCGCCGGATGGCGCCCCCATACATTGACTCCGATGCGCTGGCTAGCGCCTCCTGCCTCTCTTGTTCAACGGCCGCCAGGGCCTCTCCATACACCGTCTCAGTGACGCTGGGTAGCGCCCCTCCACTCTTGCTGGGTAGGCTCGGTCGGGCAGGCCCCATCATGTTGATGCTGAAGGGCTGAGGCCTCAGGACTTCTGGCTCGGCGATGTTGTTGGGCTGCACAAACTCCGGCCCCAGGTGGTTGAGGCTGAAGCCCAGGCCAACCCGGTTGGGTTCAGCCGCTCCTCCCAGTACGTTGATTCTAGCTGGGACGGTTCCAAACTGCGGCATTCCGTCGGCTCGGCCCGCTGCGTTGGGGGCGGCTGCTTGCTGGGGTGTTGCTGGGGGCGCGCTCCCTTCCATGTTGGCTACTCTGCTGGGCTTTCCTGGGGGAGCGCCCTTGTCCGCAGTGCGCCTCCGGCCGGCTACCTGGTCCCAGTCGGCTCTGCACTCGGCCGCCGTATGGCCGGCATAGTGGCAACGGTCGCACTTGGCAGGACGGTCACGGCGTGGCTGGGTGCGTCTCTCTTCTAGGCTGACCTCCATAGGCGTCGGACAGTCTCGGGCTCGGTGGCCTTTCCCTTGGCAGCGGTAACAGCGGCCTGAAGTCTTGTCATCTGGGGCGACCTTCCCCATCTGGTGGAGACCCGGAGCCAAGGCGCCAATCTCCATTGGCTCCGACTCATCGTAGTGGGGCAACTGGACGCTGGCTGATCCCGTGAGCCCGTCGGTGGCGTCCACTAGGCACACACCCTCCTTCAGCTGCTTGGTGATCATTGTGATGGTAAACATGGCTCGCCTCGTGTACTCAGGTACCGAGGCGATCTCATGACTCATCATTTCACGTTTCACATTAGCGTTACGAATGCCACGATTTAATTCGTCTATCAACAATTCAAGGTCCTCATGGCTATAGGCCTCCCTATACAAGGCACACTTTGTGGATATGTATGCTTGTATAGGTTCTGTCGAGTGTTGCCTATAATCTCTGAAGGCTTGCTTCAAAGTCTGGGATTCAAAGGCTGGACGAAATAACATTTCACACTCGGCCTTGACTTGTTCGTATGTCAAGGCTTGGCCTGCCTCGCCAAACAGATGAGAGGCCATCTCCGCCGCTTGCCCCACCAGTGACAGTAAAAGGGCGTTGCGGCAGTTCAGTGTGTCATGGGGAGGCACACGGTAAGCCGCCCATGACATCTCGAGTCTCCGGATGTGGGAACTCCAGGATTGCTTGGGCGGTCCTCTATACTCCGGCAGGTTACTCAGCATCAGCTTGCGGTACTCGGCTGGAGCCGGTTGGGGATCATCCTGGAGCCATCGTTGGGCTTGGTCGCCTCCTGGCGCTTGCGGCTGCTCCATCGGGTCAACGGTTCAGCGGCGGGACACGAAGTTTTAAGTCAATACTATAAATGGTTTACACTTGAGGCTTTCTAGCCTAGCAGCCAACACTGTTTATCACTAGGTTGGTAGTTTAACTACAAAGATGTAACTTAGATGTACCCAAAGTACTTGTCACTAGTTTTTTTCTGAGTTGTAGAGTAGGCTGGTAGGGGTAGATAGCTGTTGAGGGTCTGAACTGCTGTCAGGAACTGATTGGGTTTTCCTTTATCACACTATAGATAGGAGGGAGAAGCTTGCAAGTCTTGTTTTCTAAAAATAGCTCTGTTGGATGCTATGGAGTAGCTCCGCTCCTGTGTGTGTGTGTGTGTGCGTGAAATATCCTTTCCTTGCAACGCGCTTACGCACCGTCAGATCCGCGCACACAGGTAAAACGCGCACTTATCCCTCAACCCGCTCTCTCATTGGTCCGCTTTGTCTTATTCGTCCGTTGAATTTTGTTATGCGTCCCGAACTCTGCTGCGCGACCCGTAAATGGCGCTCTGTTCTCCCGGTCGCTATCTCCACACCGTGGGCGGACTTAGTCAAGTGTGGGTAGGAGGGGGGAAGCGCGTGAGGGGACGGGGTAAAACCGTCCGTTCCCCCGATGGAGAGGGGGAGTGCTGTGGGTTTGAGGTAACTCTGTGGTGAGGTAATTGTGCCCTTTTCCTTAATCCTGGGCTTGTTGTTATGTCACCTCAATTGTATTTTCTTCAATGGATGATGGGCCCCTCCCTTTCCGCTGGAATAAGGGGTGTATTTGTTGTGCTGGAGGCTTGGGGGGTTAGATTGTTTATCAATGCATTGTTATATTACATCTAGGTTCTATTTTTGGCCTTATCACAATACACAACAGATTTGCTTACCAAGCCTGTTCTATTTTTAGTTTTATCACAATACACAACAAATTGTTTACCAATCCTTGCTCATAAATCTATTGTTCAGCCTTCACACTAGGGTGGTAATCCCTACAATGTGATATAATATCTGCTTTTCTAGATGGGTGGCTGCGCTGTAGCCTCTCAGGATACTTGGAGTTGACGTAGTTTCCTCTGCTTGGTACACTACACTCGTATGGTCGCTCGCAGCTCGCAGCTATTTGGCTTGTTTCAGCCTGTCGGCGGCAGGGAATGTCCCGTCCTGCAGCGCCGTGTATCCGAATCCAGCTGGTGGCGGCAGGGAATGTCCCGTCCTGCAGCGCCGCTGGTTCGAATCCTTGGCTTGTTTCAGCCTGTCGGCGGCAGGGAATGTCCCGTCCTGCAGCGCCGTGTATCCGAATCCGGCTGGTGGCGGCAGGGAATGTCCCGTCCTGCAGCGCCGCTGGTTCGAATCCTGCTATCTCTTGCAGTAAATGTTGGCCTATTTTCAGCCGTTTACACTTAGTTGGCCTGTTTCAGCCCGTCCGCAGGCCTGTTTCAGCCCTTGAGCGCTCAATTCTCTGTTAGATGTCGGCGCTTCTCGCGGTTCTCCGTCAAGTTTCGCTGCTCTCCGCAGTCTCTCGTCCGATCTCGCTACTCTCCGCAGCTCGGGTTCCGCCACACTTAGTGGTCTTTCGCTAGATTTCGCTTCCACAACTGCCGGATGCAGAGTTAGACCTTGCTATCCAGGGTGGGTAATTCAGGTTGCTTGTGTCAGTTTTGCCAGTTTCACTGCTGGGAGTACCTTAGCCTCAGCTGCGCGTCTGCTCTACACTTGTGGTTTGCCGTAATCTCACACAGCTGTCACCAAAAGTTGTGGTATCCGCCTAGGATAAATGGCAGACACCAGAGTTCAATTGACTACGGCAGTGTGAACAGACGTGGACACCTATACTATAGAGAAGCTACGCTTCTCTAGCAATCACTAAATAATAAACAGAGTCTATTCAGTTGTTCCTTTATTGAAGGTCTAAGGATTACTAACGTTATATACAACAAACAATAACTACACAGATAGGAATAAATAATCATAAATAAAAGCAATATAATACATATACAATAGTCAGTTTGGGCAATAATGATCCCCCATCCCTGGAAAGGGTGGGGGGGATTAACAATACAGCTTAACCATAATAAGGCTGTCAGAATCAATCATTAATTTTAGGCATAGGGAGGGGGTCGGTCAGGGTTGCCATAGGCATGGCTCACGGTTGCCGAATACCACATTATCACAGTTGGGGCATTTGTCATTAAAATTTCGGTCAATTCTGGATTTATAACTATTAAGATATTGACTATAACCAGATCTTAGTTGGGCCAATGTAGATCTAGTTACTCTGGGGAGGTTCTTCTCAGACTCGTCAATGGCAGGTGGACGAGTATTTAGCACTTTATTATTTGAAAAGGCCAAAAGTGAGTCCTTCACAGAATTGGTGTGTATGACTTTGAGCTTTTTCTTGTAGTTTTCCTCTGTCAGATTTCGAGCAATGGGTTTCACTGCTGAAGCAAACTTGGATGTCAGTGTTTGTTTCATCTGACGTGGAGGTGGTGGTCTGTACAGGTCAGTGTGATTAGGGTGGCCAGGTTTTTGTGTTGCAAGAAGAAATTGTTTAGAGATCATTTCGCAATGATCCTTAACTTTCATGATCTTGGTCTCATCATGTAGGTGGTCAATATTTGTCATTTTATGGCAGCCTGTAGCAATGCGTAGGGCATGGTTTTGGGCTACCTGGAGCTCGTCCCATGACGTTTTGCTGATGGAGGGTGTCCATAAAGGACAGCAATAGTTAAGATGAGACTGACCTGTGGCCTTGTAGGTGTTGATGATCACCTCCTTCTCCTTGCCCCAGGTGGAGCCAGACAGGGCCTTCAGGATGTTGTTTTGGGCAAGGATCTTGGTCTTGGTGTTACTGACGTGTTGTCTAAAGGAGAGAAGACCATCAAAGGTGACACCTAGGATCTTTGGTTTCTTCTCAGTGGGCACATCTTCTCCATTTATTTTCACTTCCAATTCCTGTCCAACTTCATTGGAGAAGGTGGTGAATATGGTAGCCGAGGATTTGGAAGGTGAAATAAAGAGATTTCTGGCCTTGAACCATTCATCAAGAACATCAAGGTATGCATTAATTTCCTTGACTATTGGTTCAATCTGTGGACCTCCTACCAGTGCCCCTAGAGGCTTCTAGGGGCGTAGCCGCTAGTAATATAAAAAGTGTTTGATTTCTGTTTATGTAAACTTTTAACCTGATACTATGTTTTATAGGATTTTCTTGTGTATTGGTGTTTTTGCAATTTACACTATTCTAAAATGCCTTTTAGAACAAGTGAAATAAGTGCTTTCAGCATGAAATAAATTTCTTGGATACATCTTTATAAAAGTTTTATCGAAAGTATTGAAATTGTGAAGAAAACACGTCATTTCACTTTAAAAAAAGCATTTTTCTTGAACAGTTACTCTTTCCTCAGCCACTTTTCCAAAACTTAAGCTCTAAAAATCTCAGCTGTTAATTGATGTAAAAAAATATTTTTATATCTACTTTTGTGGAAATCTATAGAGAACAAGGACATATAATTTTTCTAATAATTCATTGAGAAATATGGACTGCAGATGCTAGTACATACTTTTTAGAGGGTCAATCTGTATATATTATGATGCCAAGTCATAAAACAATATTTTACTGCTAAATTTCAAATTCTTTTTTCCTGATGGGTATGCGTAAGCATACCTTGCAAAATACAGGGAAGTCATTCTCCTCCCCCCAAATCTCTGAGCCCCCCAAAGATTTCACCTGTGAAATAAATTGCACAAACTAACTCACCTCTGATACATATCATCCTTTTTTGTGCTCACTTTCCCCTACAGTCAAGTTTAACACCACCCCCTAAATTCCTTCTTGGCATTCTTTGATTGTTTTAAGCCCGCGAGTAATTAAGCCCGTGAATAATAATAAAACATTAGACTAACACTTCTCGAGGAGGCAAGACCTTCTAAGCTTAATAAGTACTGAGCTGCCCTGTAAACTGTAAAGTTCACAAGGAAAATTTTACAAAATTTTTATTTATTTATCAATTGCAGATTTTCATACGTTTTGATTTTCTTTAAGCTGGTTTTCTGAAATAAGCACATCTCAGAATAATTATCTATATTTTTTACACTTATTATGATTGTTGTATTATAGTGATAATATAATACAGACCTTTACTATTGTTGAATTTCTTCACTTATTTAATTCTCTGATATTTTTTTTTTGTATAAATGGTATATAATTTAAATGTCATCTTAAGCCTAGTTCACAAAAGACATATGTCAACCTCTAGAATTCTTAGGTTGACGTATACAAGGTTTAGGTTGACCATTTTCATAAAGGTATTGGTTGCTTTATGAATAAAATATAATACTATTGAACAACCACAGGGTTAAAGTGCACAAAAATATAAATATAAAAATGATAATATAAAAAAAAAACTAAAGATAAAGGTTGCTAAAAGGAAGCAAATAATATACTAAATTGTGTTATAAAGGGACTTCTATATGTAAAATGGAAACCACACAAAAGATTTCATAAATCTCTAGAAAGAGCCAATTTACAATTTAATTAAAATAGTTCCTAAAGCTAAGGGTTACTAAAATAAAAGAGGTAAGGAAGCAAAATTAGTAAGAAATTCTTCATCAAAGAGAGCAAAGAAGCACAATAATTGTAAGCTCTCATCCTCTACTTGAAGTTGTGTAAATAGGGGTTGGAAATAGTGGGCATTTTTGCCACCCCCCCCCCCCCCCAAATTAAAATTATTTGAACATCTCCATCCTGGCTGGAACAGGATGCTAGCAAACTTGGCAGGATCATCCAGGCAAAAAGGGAAATTATTTCTTAACCTAAATAAACCAGTTTAAGTAGCCAAAATACTAAAATATCACAAATTTTACCCTTAATAGTAAATTATATATTTACCTTCATCATATCTAGCATTGACAGGTACCAAACTCAACAATCTCATTACATCCTCCAATCTGTTATCTAATATAGCCAGTTTCATATCTAAAACAATTTCATAAAAAAAGGCTTCAACCAGTAAAATTTGGTTTCACTATGAATAAAGCAAAAGGATCTTTGTTAGATAAGTTTAGGGTTTCATACAGGAAAACAAATGCCAATTAGCTTATCAATAGAACAAACAAAACAGAGCCAATGACAATGTGGAATACCTAATAAGCTATAAAAATTGGAAAGAATTTTAATGAATATAATAGATTTGAAATCTGCATAAAATTTTAAGGAATTTTTATAAAATTCGTTTTTTGTATAATTCTTTATCTATAAGCGCAAATACAAATTAAGTTAAATAATTTTGACATCTGTGATTGGTGGATTGAAAACTATCTGCGCCCTGATTGGAGAAGCTTAAGTGACGTACATCATTCAACCAATTAGAGCGCAGGTAGTTTCCAATCCACCTATCCTATTGGTCAAGATTTATTAACTTAAATTGGATTTGCGCTTTTAAATAATGAATTATATAAAAAACGAATTTTATAAAAAATCCTTAAAATTTTATTTCAGATTTCAAATCTATTATATTCATTAAAATTCTTTCCAATTTTTATAGCTTAATACCTAAGACTCAACAATGCTGAACCAGGAAAAAACAACAGACAAAAAATTGCAATAAAGTGCATTGCAAAAAATAAAATATATTTAGTCTTGGTTTTATTAGTCCTTATAATGTACGGATCTAGTCTGCCTTGGCCATCCATTTGCAAATTAGAAGCCTTAAATATTACCAAAAAATAAAATATAACAATATATCAAAGAAAGTCTGCAAGAAACTCAAAATTATTTCTAAGGATGTAATCAGTAGATCATATTGATTAAATTTGAACACTAAAAGTTTAAAATATGATTAACATATATTTTTATATAGACTAGAAATCTAAGAGTTTTTGGCACAATAAAAAAGAAATTTGATATATTTCATCTTCAGCTAGAAGTTAATAAACAAAATCTGTTAGGAAAAAAACTTTGCTATATAACATTATTTTTGACCTCCTTCATTTTTAAAAGACACACCCTAAGGTCCTGGTTTACTCTGCATGCAATAACTGTTTTATTTTCAGACAATGATTACAAGAATACCATTTAGATTATTACTTTAGCATAAATTAAAAGTTGCACAAAGTTTTGGTATTTCATGAATTTTCATTATAGTTTAAATACAATTTTTAAAGTATTGAGAACTAAAATATAATATATTACCTTTCTTTAATACATTCATGCTTCCTAAAAAAAACACAAAATTAAAAGTTTTAAATATTTAACTTGCAGCTGCATTTACAACCTTCATTGAATGGAGAGGCACCTGAGGTCAGTTCTTATTTCAGTTCACTTATTTGGCTGGCTATAGCTGATTCAGCAAAACTTGAACAACATATTTAAAATTTAAACTATGGAAGATTTCTGGACTCCTTGTTAGCTCTATTGGCCTCTGACCTTTGAATGATTGGGTTTGGTGTGAGAGCTTTCAAACAACTTAACTAACTATTTCTAGCTTATTAGAATTGAGAAGTAAAATACTTCTAAGATGATTATTTAACCTTAACATTATCTCATTCAAGGGTTGGCAAATTGCACAGCTCTTTTTATTCATTAAATCAACTTCTGATCTAATTAACAATAATGTTGGGCAAATGAAATTAAACTTACTATAACAAATGTTGAATGTTGAATTGCCCTTGATATGCCTTATGCTGCCATCATATGCAGTAATTGTAGGATCAGCTTCTGAAACTGTTTTTATTTTCTTCTGCAGTTCATCATTTTCACTTGCATACACAAACGGGGTTTCGCCTGATATTATTTTAAGATTACAAGCTGGCCAATATAAAGTTTAAGTAAAATTGACTCATGAATAATATTTCATACCTTATTACCTTAACAAAAATTATGTGATTTGAATCCTGAGTCTCATATGTTATAATATTTAATCTTATTTACTAAGAAAACAAGAAAAAAATGAAAAGTTGGAAATTATTTTATCTTGCATTTGTAATGGCTAATTAAAGGTCCTTCCTATTGGTAAACCCTTAAAGCAAGTATTTAAAAAAAGGGGGAAATTTATTGGGAAATAAAATGATCAGCATATATTTTTTTAAAAAATAATTATTAGGCTATACAATTAGTTTTCAACTGTTTTAGAATATTAAAATTAATCTTTATTTTATCTTGTTACAAATTACAATCTCAACTAAAGAATAATACATATCTGTGGATAAACAAATATTTAATCACTTGTGAAGCTCACTAAAATTGACTCCAAAGATTTTAAAGACATTTGATCATTAAATTTACTGTTAGAAAAAATGAAATTTAAGTTATTATTAAGCAGAAATAATATATCAATAGATTACCCCTCTAATATATATTCAGGGACTGTAATGTATTTTTACCTTAAATTACTTGGTATACACATTTTATATCACTTTAAGCTAAACAGGTCAACAATAATTACCCTCTTTATAAAAATACCAAAGGATATTAGCTCAATTTTGCAGCTTATTGCATGCTCAAAATGTCAGTAACTTTTCCTTTTTAATATTGCTATCTTCTAGGATTCTATATGAGATTTGTTCTATCTATAAGATAATATGAATGAAAAATGATAAGGTTTGATAATAAGAAAAGAAAAAAATATTATAATTCCTTACATTTTACATTTGAGATAATTAAGCATACAAAATCTTTACTCACCTTTTTCATTTCTTGTATTTATATCTTGTGGATACTTTTCCAATAAGAAATCAAATAATAAGTAACAGTCTTCATTGTTGTATTTGTTACAAACAGAAATAGCAGAGTGAAAGGCAGTCAGAATTGAACTAAGAAATGGATAAATATTACTTGTTGAAATTGAAAATAAGAAAATAAGGATCAAATTAAGAAGACACACTTTTTCAAAAAAGGTCAGACATTACACTACTTTTTTTACCAAAGATAAGCTAGGTATGAGCTAGACTTGATGTTAAGTTGTCTATAACAGTGTCTTAGCATGCTTATAAATAACTTGATCTGCAACCTTGGGTTTATCTCTGATATTTCAAGTACTTTGTTAATTTAAATCTAAATTTTCAGACTTTTTTCTTGTTCAAAGTGTAAAATATTAAAACAAAGTTCTTAAAATAAAAAAAAATAGACCCAAAAATTAAATTGCTAATTTGTCAGGGAATGTTTTTTTTTAAATCTAAATGTTTATAAAAAAAAGTTACTTACTCATCTTGCTTTATCATAATATGTGGTGCATTGCAAGCTATGAAAATCATTGAAAGGTTGTATTCTCTATCCAAGATTAGTTTGTGTAGGGCAGATACCACTGAAAGCAGAAGGCTATTAGTTTGGTAAATTTAAAGAAATAATGTAAAAGTAACAAGATATCTTTCTGTTTGTAATGATATTGCTAAATTATAAAATAATATAAATATTCTTCATTGAAACATATTATTGGTCGAGGGAATGTTTATTACTTTGTTTGAAAGTTAAAGTAAGATAATTTGCCTTTGTATATAAATATCCCCGCCCACCCCAAATAAAATTTTTTTAGACCAACATTTAAAAAAAAAAAGGTCAACCTACACCTCCCCACCCCTTTCTATAAAAGAGACTTAACACAAAAAAAATTCTCATTTATTATCAAACCTCAACATCATCTCATTCATAATATCTCAAAGATAAAGCAAAATAGGCTCTTTTGTTTTTTAAAAAAACGGCTTTCACCCTTGATTTTTTACTGAAGCCAAGAATGGAAGATGTTTTTTATCATTTCAAATAACCTCTGAGATTCTGCCCTCTTAAGACAGTGGGGTATTTTTTTCTCGTTAATAGTAATTTAAAATAGATCTTTTATACTAAATAACAACGTTATGTTATACATGGATAAGAAATTTATAAAATAAATTCTTCAACAGTTAGTATTTATTGATTTTTAGTAGAACTGGCGGTGCTTAGCCAGTTGAGATAGACAACTAAAAGTTTGTACATGTATTTAGAGATCACTTAAGTAAAATTTTCGGTTAGTAGAAGAATAATATTAGAAAAATTGTACTTATGTGGCTTATGATACTGTGAATCTAAAAGTTCATTTAAACAGAAATCTGTGTAGAAATTTTATATATTTTATTGTATAATGGCATTTCTGTCGTCAGACAGAAATGCATTTGTTTACACATTAACCCTATGCCTATTGTTGTATAGATAAAGGGTGTTGAAAAAAAAACCGATCAGTTCACTTTTTTCAATATAAACCCTACAGTTTTGGTCAAAAACTAACAAAAAATGACCCAAATCCTGTCCAAGCAATGACAATTAGAAAACATTTTTGATTTTGATTTCTACTTACCTCTCCTGAGCACTACAGCTCGAGTCCTAGCCCTTGTGGAGAATTTTTCCTTACATGGAGATTAAAAATCAACAAATCGTCTTAAATACTAGAAATCTTGTAGATAAACACCATAATGTTCAGAGTTTTTGATGGGACATGTAAAGACCTTTCTATAGACACCTTAACCAGGTTTATAACTCAATCCTAGCCAATTTGGCATTAAAAATACAGACCCATCAAACATTGAGACATGACGGGTCTCTCTAGTTCTTGATGTTTGACAGATCTTTCTTTTTGATGATAAAATGTCTAAGATTGTGTTAGAAACCTAGTTAAGGTGTTTATAGAAAGGTCTTTACATGCCCCATCCAAAATTCTAAACATTATGGGGTCTATCTACAAGATTTTAAGTACTTAAGACGATTTGTTCTTTTTTTTTAAAGATAGAGCCTTAATGTCTTAATGTTTGATGGGTCTGTCTCTTTGATGCCAAATTGGCATGGTTGAGTTAGGAATCTGGCTAAGGCGTCCACAGAAAGTTCTAGGCCCCATCAGAAACACTGAACATTATGGGGTCTATATACAGGATTACAAGTACTTTAGCCAGTTTATTCTTTTTTAAAAAAGACAAAACTGTAAAAATTTGTAATAAAATATGCACTCTCCACGTAAAGAAAAATTCTCCACAAGGGTTAGGAATCGAGCTGTAGTGCTCAGGAGAGGTGAGTAAAAATCAAACTACAATAGTGTTTTCTCATTGTCATCACAGTGCCTTCGAAGGTGCTTTGACTTTAGTGTCAGAACCTAAATTGGGACATAGTGCATTTCATTACCCTAGGTTAGGTAACTTCATTTCACTTTTCAATAAAATCTAAAATGCAGCGGTTTTTGAGAAAATTAGATTTAAAAATTTCAAGTTCAATTTTCACCCACTAGGAGTTACCGCATAATAATGTCAAGAAAAGCAAAGATTATTTATTTAAAATTTTGAACAACTTTGCTTTTATAAAGTCAGTCATAAAACCTCTCTATATATGATTTATTCAAGGCTGAATTTCCGTGACCTTTGCAAAGCAATTGAAAAATGGCCATTAAATAACTCACTTCAGGAGTGGTTTTATGACGAACTTTATAAAAGCAAAGTTGTTCAAAATTTTAAATAAATAATCTTTGCTTTTCTTGTCATGATTATGCGGTAGCTCCTAGTGGGTGAAAATTGAACTTGAAATTTTCAAATCTAATTTTCTCAAAAACCGCTGCATTTTAGATTTTATTGAAAAGTGAAATGAAGTTACCTTACCTAGGGTAATTAAATGCACTAAGTCCCAATTTAAGTTCTGACACAAAAGTCAAAGCACCTTTATTTGCACTGTGTCATTGCTTGGACTGGACATGGTTTGGGTCATTTTTTATTAGTTTTTGACCAAAACTGTAGGGTTAATAGTGAAAAGAGTGAAGCAATCGGTTTTTTAGTAGCGCAGCTACTCTATAATTTGAAATGTCCGTCTGTATGTATGTATGTATGTCTGTCTGAAACGTTTTGGGGGAAACGTGATTTTCTCAGCTCCTACAAAAGATAAAAGGCTAAAATTTGTTGTCAACATTCCCATAAGGAGCATAATTAAGTATAAAACATCATTAGCGGTCGGACTGCTTTTAAGCAGCTTTTTAGCCGCTTTTAATTTTTAAAACTGATTTTCTTGGCTCCTGTAAATGAGAGAAGGCTGAAACTTTTTGTCAACATTTCCATCAATATGGAGCATAATTATGTATAAAACATCAATAGCGGTTGGACCTCTTTTAAGCAGCTTTTTGGCCGCATTTTTTTTTCAAAACTGATTTGGTCGGCACCTGTTAAGAGAAAAGGCTGAAACTTCTTGTCAACAATATTATTGATATGAAGCATTATTAAGTATAAAACATCAATAGCGGTCGGACCTCTTTTAAGCAGCTTTTTGGCCGCATTTATTTTTCAAAACTGATTTGGTCAGCACCTGTTAAAGAGAAAAGGCTGAAACTTCTTGTCAACAATATTATTGATATGAAGCATTATTAATTATAAAAAATCAATAGCGGTTAGACTGCTTTTAAGCAGCTTTTTAGCCGCTTTTATTTTTCAAAACTGATTTGGTCGGCACCTTTTAAGAGAAAAGGCTGAAACTTCTTGTCAACAATATTATTGATATGAAGCATTATTAAGTATAAAACATCAATAGCGGTCAGACTGCTTTTAAGCAGCTTTTTAGCCGCTTTTATTTTTCAAAACTGATTTGGTCAGCACCTGTAAAAGAGAAAAGGCTTAAACTTCTTGTCAACAATTTTATTGATATGAAGCATTATTAATTATAAAACATCAATAGCGGTTAGACTGCTTTTAAGCAGCTATTTAGCCGCTTTTATTTTTTCAAAACTGATTTGCTCGGCTTCTGTAAAAGATAAAAGGCTGAAACTTCTTGTCAACATTCCCAACAATATGAAGCATAATTAAGTATTCATCATCAATAGCGACCAGACTGCTTCTAAACAGCTCTTTAACCGCTTTTACTTTTTGCAACAGATTTTCTCGGCTCCTATCTTTGGTAGTCTGATTGCTTTTAAGCTGCTTTTCTTTTTAAAACTTTCAGATATAAACCTTAATTTTTTTAAGTTTCATGATTTTGAGTTTTTGCAGATTTATTTGCATATTTATCTCTTTATTTTCTTTGTTATGATAACAGTTTATCAGCTGTATAAATTACTTTGTCTGTTTGTCTATTTTATTATAGATTTTGTGCTTGGCTACTTATGGATGTTGTCATCCTTGTTTTTTAACACCCTTTAATATAAAAAAAAATTTACCCACTGTTTGGCTAGCATGTTTTAGAATTTCACAAGTATCTTCTTTCCTAAATAAAACAATGTAGTGTTTAGACATATTTCACTAACTCCATAGAATTCATTAGTTTTATGGCTCCTAAGGGATATAACAGACAAATGGACAAATTTGTTGTAGAATTATGATAAACAACCTATACTGTTTCATTTTAAATAACAAAAGTTGTTGCTTCTTTAGATTTAACTTTAAACCATCAAATTTTAAAAGTTCGTTTTTTATTTAATTTATTTTAGTTTAATTTATGCATTTTTTTATCATATATATATTTTTTTATAATTTAGAATATAGAATACATATTGAGCATGTTCTTGTGTTTTTTTTTTATGTTGTGAAACGTTTTTTTGTAATTTAAATTTGGATCTAATTTAATATTATTTTAGTATTTCTTTGCTGACTCTCGCCTAAGCTAATTTTAAGTTTTTAGTTCCAACATTAAAACACTGTAAGGGTAATGTGATTATTTTTAGAACTCCACTATTTGTTACTTTGAGCCATTGCCAGTGTCTTTTGCCGCTATCAGTGTGTCACTGGCCATCCACTGTCAGTGCCACCAGCTGTTGCCATCTATTGTTAGCTTATTCCAACTAAAAGTTTTGTAGTTTTTAACTGGCTAACCCAAGCACAAGTAAGTTATTTTGGTAGTTTGGATACATTTTACAGCTTTTTATCGTTTTATAGTTTTAATCATAGTCTATAGCTTTAAATCACATTTTAAGATATTCTATTACTTATTTGTATCGTGTTTGATATGTTTTGATTAAATTCTAACAGTATTAAAATACCTGAAACTTTTGTTTGATATTGTAGCTTTTGTTTAGTGTTTAAGCTTAGTGTTTTGTCTTCACCAAAATTTTAAAAAGTAGAGCTATTGACTGTCTACTATCTATGTACAAGGCATAGAATATTTCTTTGTTTGTACTTTTTTATGCATAGTCTACTAATTCGGCTTACTGTGCAGCATTGTTAATATCTTGTTTTAAACACATACAAAAATAGTGTCAATTTTCAGTTCAACAAGTTGAATTTCTGTCAAATCTAGACACCTATCTACTTTGCTAATTTTATTAATTGTATATAAATATCAATTCGTCCCGCCCTGAAAAAATGTTGATAATATTTTGGCTCCGAATCTGCCTTGTTGAACGGCGAGCTTTGAGTACATGTCCTCCATCGCCCAAAGATGGACAAAAAGGTCATTACCTCAGCTTTTTTAGTAGGGTCAAGTAGTTTTGTCCAGTTTTATTTTTTATAATTAAGTATTATTTAAACATTATAATAAACAGAAATTTTCAGACTTTTCAGAAAATATTAAGATTTGATAATCAGATGAGAAATTTCAGCATGCACAAACCAACAGAACAACCTAATCCGCCTCAGCTAGATCAAAACTTGAGCAAGTTAGGTTAAAGAAATAATAGTTATTTCTCGCATCGTATTATAAACTGGTTTTAATCTTATGATTGTACATTTCTATATTCGTAGAAAACTGGATATAATACGATGCTAGACATAGTTTTTTCGTATGTATGAGAACCGGTTTCTATCCACCGGATTTGAATGAATACGAGAAAGATTATATCCTGCCATCTTAACACCCTTCCATACCAAAACAAAATAATATAAAAACTTTAACTTTACAATCCCATATACCCAAACCTTATGCACCTCTTACTAAAGATAACCACAACACTAGCTCTCTACAATATGTATAAACAAAAACTTACCTTTTGGTGATATTTTTCAAAATTTCATTGATGTCAGACTCATTCACAACTTGGTCTTCTCTAACAATTGTATTGCCTTCTGTAGAGTAAATCATTGAAATAGTAGCAATCATCAACACAATCAGAATAAATCCTGTTAGAAATAAATAATAAGTATATATCTATTAAATATTTACCATTCTAAAACTCAAAGAAATCAAAAAAATCTAGATTACTAACTTTACTGTATTTTCGTCTACAAAGATGTATTTACATCCTGTAGAAAAAAAGGAATAAAATAAATTGTAATTTTTTGTATAAAAAATGTCTTGATATAAGCCAAGCATCTTATACAATAGGATATTAAGTACATGTTTCAAAAAGCCAATCTTATTAAATTAAAATGGATTTAGATAAAAATGACCTGTTACAATATCAAGTATAATGCCAATAGAAATTTTTCTAAACAGTAGATTCAAGAAAATATAAAGTTAGTTTATATTTCATATTTGAAATATTAATTAAAAAAGATTTCTAATTATTTAAAGATTTGATTAAGACTTAATGGATGCTTGCAATAAAAATACCGATCTAGTTGCTGAAAAAACAATACCCCAATATTTAAAGCCTTCATTCTTAAAAACAAAAAAAAGACTTTTTAAGTTTTTATGTGTATAAAAAATTTGAAAGTTTTAATAGCTCAGAATAGAAATCTAGAATACAAATTATGTTTCCCATTTTCATAGTAAAATCAGCTTATAATTTTTTTCTAAGCGACGTGTTTCAATATTGAAATTTCTATAATGAGCATTTTTCTAATATGGGCAAAATTTTGAAATGCCTATAATGTTTTTGTTATTAAAACTGAAGGCTTCAAATTTTGGGTATGGGGTTTATGTGTTGCAGTCTTTCAGCAGTAAAATGGGTGTATTTAACAAGGCAGCTCTAAGAAAATAACAAAAATCATTATTTATGTCCGTTAAAATGAAAAATTAATGTTAGTTTTAAAAATTTAAACCTTTTTATTTGCTCTATCTGTTTTCTTGCACTAGACCACAAATTATCTCCTTTAACAAATTCTATTTTTTTATTGTTCATATTGTATTTATTAGTCTAAAATTAATTTCCTCAAAACATCATAATAACTTTCAACTTAAAGGGCGAATATAGGTTGAATATGATATGGGCTTAAAATTTAGGTGCAATTCTATATCTATGCCAAATTTTAAAAATCAAAAAAAACCTTAAGTAGATATTGCAATTTTCGTGTTCACTTCAACATATAAAAAATCAGATAACTAACAAAATCGTTTTTTTTATATCCTTTGTAAGACTTTTTTTTGACTATTTTGCTTAAGTTTGATTGACTATTACATTGGCACGCATCTCAAATGATAATTTAAATGTTTATTATTTTAGATTATATACTATTTTATTCAATTTTTAAAAAGCGTAAAAATAATTTGCGTAAAAGTGCGTCAGGAGTATTGACTAGGGTAAATAATACGTCTTAAAGTTTATTTTCTGTACGAAGATCATTGATTAATTCTGGATGATATAAATACCCTCAAGTATGCATTTTCAACACACACACACGAACCTTACACGGCCACAAAAAAACAGGGATTTGAAATCATTCTTCCTCCAAGAAAATTTTATCGATTATTTTTTTTTACTTTTAACATTATTTAATGTTTTTTTTTAACTTTTAAATATTTTACTTTATATATTTTGTATAAAGGTAGAAGGAGGGTATATTTACCCCTGATTAATTGGTTTCCACGTTATTACGACTATCATTTAATGAAAGCTTTTTAATTCAACCTTGCTACAAAGCCTTGTGTGATGCTAGGGTGTTTGAGTTCTTAGGGAACATATTATCTTGAGATAGACAGGTTTTAAGCTATAAACAGACTTATTCAATTGGATATGTCAATATCTTTAAGTTATTTATAATCTATGGAATGGCACGGTTTTTTTGAGCCCATATCACATTAAACCTATATTTCCCCTTTAAAAAAAAATGTAAATTTCATTTTACCCATTCTGCATTTTGTTTTGCCTGGGTATCCCTTATTGTGCATGTAAAGTAGTTATATAGAATTGAAAATCAAAATTGAACCAAAATGAATGTGCTTGGTGGGATAATATATAAGTTATTCAATATGTAACAAATTAAGATTTCTGTAAAGAATTAACTTAAATAAACTTACTTCTGAAATCCTGGTGATTGCTATCATCACTATAAAGGTGTATAAAGTCAATCCAGCTTGTTGCAGATATGAAAATTTGCAGAAACTCAAATGAGGAAATCACAATGCATACAGTGATCACAATCCATGTTCTTATTAGGAGGCGTCTTATTTTAGCAGATCTGTTTATGCAGTCAAACCTACATAGAAATGAGAAATATTTGCTTACTATAAACAAAAGTATGACAAAATGCAGTTAGCTATAACCAACAAGTGAATTAATGAATAAATTATTTAGGTCAATTTCACCATTGTTGCTTAAAACCAGTTTTTTTGGAAGATTCAATTGTTAGTACAAAACATACATACTATGGTAATCAATATGTTATTACATAGATATTGCACCAGATTTTTATTTACTTTAATAAAATTATACTCCTACTAAATGAACAAACTGACCAATATGTTTATTAATAGGTGAAAACCTTATGCATACCGTTAGAATTGTCATAAACTCTAGTTTTTGGATATAAAATCAAATCAAATTAAACTATTTATTGGGACAGAACAACATAACAATTTAATATCAACATTTATAAATGATAATTACATTGCAATAAGAATCTATTAATAAACTATTTTTTGTACACAACAAATACTATATTTTTAACACAATATAATACAAGGCTCCAAGGACTGAAAAACGCCTGGGGGTATTAGTAAGAACCATTCCTGTGCTAATCTTAGTATAGGAGCTACGTCGTAAATTGTATAAATTTTCATAAACTTTTCAACCTTTCTCACATTTTTCAATGTAGCTCCTAAATTACAAATAGCACAAAAATAGTACTTATATTTCCAAAAACTAGAGTTTATGATGATTTTAATGGTATCAATAACATTTTTCTACTAGTAGTATTAGTTCATTTGTTTTTGCTCTGATTTATTACGCTTACACATGCAAATTAAATTGAATTTTTTTCAGAGTTTTTGACTATGAAATGTGGTAAAAATGTAATCAGTTACTGGCAACCTAAGTACAAACAAAGAAAAGGCATAATTTTGATTCTAAGCAATGTAGTTTAATATTATAATTTCTATTATGAGCAATTGAGCAATAGAAGTCTTTCAAAATTTTCATTGTACATTATATGTATTGCCAAGATCTATTTTGTTATTGAAGCTTCAAATTTGTGGTTGTGGGTTTACTTGAGGCAGTCTTTCAGCATTTAAAGTTTTATATTTCTTGCAGGCTTCATCTAAGCATGGTTGGCTTATAAGTGTAACTTTTTCATTTTAAAAATTGTTATAAACATGATTTTCTATAAATTCATTAAGTGAATTTTAATACTAAAAAATGAACTTTTATGTAGCTAATAAGTGATATCAAGACTTTGATAGTGTTCTTTATTTCTGATTAAAGTCAAATATGGATAATGTTTAAATGAATTTCAATGTGCTGTTATTAATAAGATATCAAATGGTTTAAAGGAAGCCTGCAAGAAATACCATGCTTTAACTGCTGAAAGACTGCTTCTTTAACAAAAAAATTCTAGGCATTTTAAAATGAAATTTTATGTACAATGAAAATTTTGAAAGAATCTCAATGCTAATGTTAGAAATTTTGAAAGAATCCCAATGCTAATGTTAGAAATTTTTAAATTAAACTACGTGGCCTTGAAACAAAATTATAAGCTTTTTTTGTCATAAATTTAGGTTGCCAGTAACTAATTATATTTTTACAATAAAAATACCCATTTTTATAGTCAAAATCATAAAAAAAACTAAGTTTAACTTGTGTTGTACTGTAGTTAATCAGAAGGCTGAATCAGCTATTTCCGTTTACAAATGCAATTTAAATCAAATTTTTTTAATAGATTTTGACTATGAAATGTGGTATTTTTATTGTAAAAATGTAATCATTTACTGGCAATCTAAATTTCTGACAAAGATAAGGTTATAATTTTGTGTCTAGGCAACGTAATTTAATATTGTTTTTTCTTTTATGTGCATTTGAAATCTTTCAAAATTTTCATTGTACATAAAATGCTATTTTGAAATGCCTAAAACTTTTTTGTTATTGAAGCTGAAGGCTTTAAATTTAGGGTATTGGGTCTACTTGTGGCAGTCTTGCAGCAATTAAACTGTTTTTAACCTATTTTTGAAAGGTATGTAAAAAATATACTCTGACACCTGTAGAATCGAACTACAGAGCTAAAAATAAGAATAATAGCCCACATCGATTTTTATTAGGATTTTAAAGTTTATTGTTTACTATAGATTAAGTAAATTTTACTGAATCGTGAACTGTCTTTTCTTTTTGGGTAAAATTCTTGCTTTTAAGCATTTTTCTTCATAATATAATAAAAAGATAATGATGCTTATGACGGTTCTAACAGTATGCATAACATTTGTTTACCATTAATACAATCCACATAGTATTTAACTGTAGTTATTTAAACTCTCTCTGTCCATCAAGCTGTTTATGCCTATGTTTTTCCATCATTATGTAAGTATATCTAATAATTGTTGACAGACAGACTGATTTAAAAACAGGATATTTTGAATTATGATAATTACTTTGATAATATTAGTTCAGATGAAAACTTTTACCTAAGTTTTTCACAAAAACATTATATAGATTTACACATTTTTAAAAAATCTTACCAATTGCCTGTTTCAAGATTTGGAAGTACTTGATACATGAAAACAAATTGAAGAATCCCACAAAAGACTATCATAAGCAAGCTAATAATCTTGTTTTTTCTTCGAGTTTTCATGGCTTTCTCTTGGTACAGATTTTCATTTTCAGATAGCTTCTGTTCTATCAAAACAGGAATAAACAGAACAGTCCTTGCTGAGAGAGACGTTGGATTCCTGGCATGTTTGTTGTATAAAGCTGCAAGAACAGGTAGTACAAAAATGAAGAAACAGATGCACAGAGTTGTAATTAATGCTCCCAATTTCCACTCAAGACTGATCACAATAACTGTCAACATGGTACCAAATCTAGAATAGATTAAATTAAACTTTATTCAACATCAAAAATTATAGACCAATTACAATTCTATTTTGTTAAATGATTAGATAAAAGATTGTGACAATCCAGTATTGTACTTTTCTTTTATTTGGCAATTTATCAGAAAAAAATTTCAACTTTGAAATCAACTAACCCTTAACAGTTGGGCCCCTTGCCACACCTTCATTGGACAAGGGAGGGGTGGCGTTCAACGCCCCCCCCCCCCTCCACAAGTATCTAAGCGCCTATGAGAGCTAGAAAAATTTCAAAAGGCTATTATTTTTAAAGCCAGAATTTTTTTTTCAGAAAATGTTTATCTTTATGTAAATTTTATATTAGAAATCTCAAGCTGTACTTGGCAGCTGCCAGCCACTGCAATAAGCAGTCGGCAGGAAAAAGGCGGTACATCATTATGAAAATTTAATAAGTTATGTAGACATGTCAGAAAAGCTTTGGTTTAAAATTTGAAGTTTCTAAGTCAAAAATTGCTGTCACAGGAGGCATTCTGGAGACCTGGAGGATCAGGCCCTGCAGAATCATACCTGGATCCTGAATTAACTTAACACCTATATCTTATTTTGTAAAAAATTAAATTTCTCTATTATTTTTATTTCCACAGCGCCTGTAAAGGGCAATCTTAACAAAAAAAATACTTAAAACTTTCATTTTAATGTAACATTTAAGTCTTTTTAATTAATATTTGTTTTCTTTGAAAAAAATTTTTTTAGGCATTTACTCTGTTTACTTCTCAACCTGTAATCTGCTACATTTCATGGTAAGTATATTTTATCATTTGTATTAAAAAAAACTTATAGTATTGAAAGCATATTAGGTATATATATATATTAAACACAGTGAACTAATCTAGTATAAGGGCTACTCTATAACTAAATACTCTTCAAGCTCTATTGCTTGATCTAATTCACAACAAAGTTCTTTTCTAAGTCTAATATTTTTCAGGAAAACAATTACTGTTACACCTAGTGTCAAACCTACCTAGTAATTTTTATAATCTGTTTAATATTTTTTGTGCCATTATTTTGTGTTAATATTTAATAAATTAGTTAACTTAATTCTTTACAATATATAAACGAATTAACATGAACATGTTGAATATCTATTAACCATTTAAAGCACATAAAATTCGGCAGTAGAGGGTTAATTATGTAATGTAAATAAATGTATTATGCAAACACCAATTTTTTTTATAACACATACAAATATGATATAAAATAAGATAAGGAATAAAAACCTTTCATGTGACCAAAATATTAAAATATATTCTATAGTAGTACAACACATTAGGGAGTTTAAAAACAGTTGGTGTGGGACTCTGGTTAGAAACCCAATTTTTATAATACCTGGCAATAAGGTCCACTGCATTTCTCAGTGTGAGCCTTACTTTAGTCACTGGGGATGGCCTTTCTTGAATGAAATGTAGGGCTGAGCTGTTAACACCATAGAAAATTGCAAGAACAGAAATGGCAATACTTATCATTTCTGTTTTTGTATCCTCTGTGTCATTTTCTTCAAATTTCAACTGTTCACTATTAAACATTTTAAACAATAAAACTGTACATTGAAGCAAGAGTTGCAGGCTAGATTCCAATAAAACTTCATGTACCTTAAACAATAGTATTGTTAACGCCTTAAGTTTTTTTCCCTCTCATTTCCAAATATGCTACTTTTCTTTACACTTTTTTTGATCTTTTAATCCTGGTTGCAACAGGATCAATCCACCACAATCCAGGTATATTTTTGAAGGTGCTTATAAATTACTACATTATATTCTTTTTGCCCCTTTTTACCCCAATTACAAAATAAGTTTGATAATAAGCTTTCTAACACAAGGCCAAAAAGGTGTACATGGCTCAAGAAGTACATAGGGGAATAGTCCCTTTCGTGGTGACGTCCCTTAATTTGCCGGCTATTCGTCGTGCTTTTAAAATGGCTTTTGATAGGTTATTTTAGGTTAGGTTAGGTAAATTGGGTTAGGTGATTGCCCTACAGGGTTAGGGCCCCCTGCAGGGGCTAGAAATAGGAGAAAAGCTACTGTGAAAATACGAAGAAACACCCTTAAGGGTGGTTGCCAGGAAAGGACTATACCTGGAGTGTAAAATCAATTTCAATCTTCATGAATTTCAAAATGAACAACTTCAATTTGAGTGTTTTTAATATCTATTTCAGTTTCCAGAATAAAGGGGGACATTTTATGCCCCACCACCTCTTGAATAGTAATTATTTGACTTACTTTTGCCTTTTGAAAGTTGTTCCTCTTTTGTTGATCTAATGGGCTCAAAAAACATTGTAGTCCCTTTACAAAGAAATAATTAGAATTTTCTTTGGTTTTTAGTAACACAGCTGTTAAAAATGTTCTACTTCTGACTATCTGTCATCTATGTTTAAGAAGAGACATTAAATCATTCAAATCATTTTCAAGTTTTTTCCAGCTGTTACATATACCTTTAAATTTGACTGCTTGGCCATTCTTCCTACTTTTTTATTTAATACTTTGCTACTTTTGGCTATTATATTATCATCCTTGTTTTACTTTTGATTTTTAGTAAGTTCAAATTAGTTTTTAAAACTGTTACCTTCCACACCATTACAATCTGGTAACCAACAGACATCAAAATTTTTCTTGCAAAAGAACTTAAATTTGAATATTCATGGTTGATCAGAACCTCAAGGATTTGAGCCAGGCCTGGAAGTGCTAGGATGATAACTAATATGAAAAAAAGAAAATTAAACTTTAATATTTATTATTTTGAATTAACTAGGCTTAGCAAATTTTTATTTCAAATTATTTTAGTTAGTAATAAATTTTCAGTCTAAAACAGAAATTTAAGAAATACCTCCAGATATAAAGCCGATAGAATTCATCTGAGCCACACCAAAATTGGTGTAGAACTCTTCAGTTTGATTTCCTCCAAGTTTTGATGCTCTTAAAGCATTCTAGAAATAGTTGATAGGTAAATTTATGTGCCATGAAATTATTCTTTTAACCCTTTTATGAGAGCATTTATATGCCACGAAATTATTTTTTTACAGGCTCTTAATGTGAGAGCATTTATGTGATATACAATTATTTTTCAAACCTTAATGTGAGAACATTTTTTTCTTACATTCTTTATGTGAAATATAATTGGCCAAAAGTAGCTGACTTTTTGAGTAAAGGTATTACACATTGATCACAGGATGCCAGCAAATCTGGTCATCAAGGTATGGAGTAAAAATTATAGTTCTGGCTTAAACAAAGCTTTTTAAGTTATCATATAGTAATTCAACATGATATAAAAGTCTACTTTAAGTTAAAGGTATCAAGCATCCTAAAACCAACAAGTGAACCCTTTTTTCTTACCCAATCAAAATTAGATCTTCTCCAGTATAATTCAAGAACAACAAAGTCACTGATGATGTCAGATATAGGTAGAACTACATCTAGCATCATAAACAGTATGTTTCCAAATGTTAAGAACTTCTTCACGTTGTTAAAAATATTCTTCTTACTGAAATTTAGTTACTTTAATTTCTTATAGTGGTGTAAACGGTTCAAAAAAATTTAATTTTCATTTAATATCTACATCTAAAACAAATTTTCTGTGAAAGTTATAAAACAAAAAAGGAATGGGATATGAGAATGTTTAAATCTATCTTTACACTGTTAAGATAGGTCACATTATTCAGGTAGTGGGGTTCGTTTTACCCTCTTCCCCTAAAACTACCTTGGAAAATTAAATGAAGATAAAATATAAGTAATATTAGCCCAGAATTTTAATTAACTTAGAAATATTTTGATTTTTTGAGTTATTTCATAGCAGCAGCACTACTTTATAATTCATATTGTCAATCTGAAGTGTGTAATGCTATGGAATTTTTATAAAAATTTCCTATTCCAAATAATGTTCAGTATGGTCTTTCAGTAATACAAAAATAAAAGTATTAAAACATCTAAAAGTTTCATGATTCTTTGTTCTAAATAGTTTATCAATGGCAATTTTATCTGTTTTTTTTTAAACAAGTAAATGTAAAGACACAATATTTATATTGCATTATTTAAAACTGCTATAATTACATATCAATATTATTTCATTCATAATTTTGCAAAGATAGAGCAAAATTAGTTCTTGTTTATTAAAAATGGGTTTTTAAACCTAATTTTACTTGAAGGGTATGGGAAGCTAATATGGATCTTGAAGCATCTATGTAAAAGCTTTAGCTTAATACAATAACATTAACCATTTACATTTTTGTAATCCTATGTGCTTTATAGAACATAATTTTTGGCTTTAAAAGGTTATATTGAAAAAAAGTAAATGTACAATGTAACAGATATTTTCTAAACACAAGAAACAATAATGTATTTTTAACTCCATTGTTTTGAAGTTTATAAACTGACTAAAGCATATTGGTTCATAATTATTCATTCTTTATATATTATGTAAGTATTATCATTTAATTGTATATATTGTATAAACACTGTCTTTTTTTCAAGCAATTATATTTGTTAACTTTTGATGATAAGCATCCCTATTTGTTAATTTTTGGTGATTTGTGATTGCCTAGTTACAATTCTTAAAATAAACTTCAATGATTATTTTTACTAAAAACTATATTTATAATTTATAATTAAATGGAAATATGCCCAATAAATAGACAAATTTTTTTTCCATGAGGCCTACATATCTAATTTATTATTTTGGCTTTTGATGGTGTGAATAATAGTTTATAAGAGATACTTGTTTAACTAAATAGAGTTTTAAAGATTAATGGTTACTTCATGAATTATATTTTTTTGCCTTAAAATTACATATATTTATTAAAATCTTATTGCATAATATTCTTATGATCATGATAAGGCTACAAAATAACTATAATAAGGCCGTAGTAGATTCCCAAACACTTTAATCCAAAACATAATGTGATTATTAACCTTCCCAATTTGAAAAAAAAAAATATATTTTAGAGAAAATACTAATTCATCTTTACCTGACAATTTCTTTTTCTTCCACTTCAAATTGGGCCTAGAATTTTGTATTATTATCACGAGTTTACTATCCTATTTTGCACCACACAAATATATGAAGATTCTACTTTTATGTCACTACCAATAATTTTGAACTATAGAAAATAGGGTATTTTTTAGATACATATAAATCTAAATTATACATGATGTAAATTTATATTAAATTCAAATTAATTCTTTTAATTTTCTTGTTAAAGAACTTAGATTACCTTTCCAATGCCTTTTATCTCAGACTCACATGGAGCATTGTTTACATCCTTTATTATTATTATTTTTAAAGTTAGCTTATTTAAATTTTGCTTAATAATTTAAGAACTAATGTTGTAATGTCTATTTTTACAAACTTCCAGGTTTTTTGACTGACAAACAGTGATTTACAAATTGAGATTTTTTAACTTTTGGTTAATAAAATGCTTTGAAAGAATACTAATGAAATCTAGCTAAGTAACTCAAAGCATATGAATTAAGGCCAAAAAATATGTATATATATGGTTTCCTTGACTGGGAAATTTCTACTCAATGGGCTGCCTGAAGTATAACTAACCTCAAGATTATATCAGGATTTCCTTGTGAATATCCATACCTTTAAATTTTGTAGAGAGGAAATCTTTTCTTTTAACAGCTGATTTTCCTTGTGTGAATTAGCTAATAGCTGTTCTAGCTCTTCCTTTTCAACAACTGTTGTATCAAGATGCTGTTGCAGCTCTCTAATCTAAAGTAGGAAAAAGGCAAGGTAATATTGCTCTAACCCTGCAAGGCCTATCCACTCAACTAACAAATTAACAAATATAGCCAAACCTAACTTAAAGTAATGAACAAACAAACATAAACTAACCCCTTTCTTATTGTAAAGGGGGGAGGAAGATGAGAAACTTTTTGTAACTAAACTGAAAAGACAAAGGAACTCAACAAAAAAAATTACAGCACTGATATATGGCATGACAGTTGATTAATGTTGTATAATGTCGATCTATAAACAAGTGGTGATAAATCTGACTCTGTCATCAAAATTGACAGAAAAAATTGCCTTTTTTTGCCATTTTAGATATTTTTTAATAATTTAGACAAACTTATATTTTTACACAACATTTTTTTTTATGAAAGTGACGTTAATGAAATAATGTCAAGTAAAATATGAAGAAAAATTTTTTTTTAGAAGATTCAAGATTGTTGGTACATATCTTTATAAAAGCACTCTAGGATTTTTATAATAATAGTCAATTTAAAATATAAAATGAAATCTAATATGACAATAAAACACAGAGAGGCATAATTCTAAACCATAAAGCCTTCTAGAAATACTCCTATCTAACTGCCTCAACTAGACTCAATACTAAAAATTTGAAACCTTCAGCTTCAATAACAAACAAGTGACATTCTAGGTCTATAGAAATATTGAATGTTTTTCATTGCTCATGATAGAAAATTCAACATTAAAATATGTGGCATTATCCTCTTTTTTTTACTTTTTGAATAATTATACTTTTCTTCTCCTCTCTTTATCATTACCTGCATTGCATACTCTGTTCTAAGTTTATCCAACTGTGTTTCTAATTCCTCTATTTGTCTTCCTCTTGCTCTATACATAATGAATAATTGTTCATCCTCTACAACCTTAAAAAAATTAACAGGGTCATTGATATGAAGTACAGGCTATATTTTTAAACACCATTAATATGTAGTAATGAGAGACTAACGACCATGCCATGTATATATAGAGGAAACTCCATTTATCATATTAATGATATGTGTGTTTGTCATTAAGATAATCCGTTTTTAAGGACTTCTGTATGTGTGACCACCCAGATTTTTACCTTCATCCTATAATATTACCTGTTGACCATTTAGGGGAGTTATCACACCCTTCCCTTATCCTCAGCGCAGCCTACCCTTCTTTCTACCTCCTACTCCAGCCCTGCACCCCTATCAGATGTGTGCTGAGTTCGATACCCTCCACAGACAGACAGCGCCCTTCCTATTAGTTCTATTTTTAATAATTATTCAAAACTTCATGTTTTTGTTGTTATGCCCAAGTCCTTCTCAAATTGATCTACATCAGTTGTTGCCAGGTCAATAAATTTTTGTCTCCAATTTACAAATAGCTATACAATTGTATATCTGGTTGTCAGCGGTTTTAAGACTTAGGATAAATTTTAAATCATCCAGAGGTCTTTGGTCTCAGATAAAAATGTTTAAAATCTTTCCACCCTTGATTGTTAAATTCCATATTTAACATTTCTTGAAAATCATTCAGGTTTTTTTTGAAGCATAAAAATAAAGTCTAAAATGATTTCTATATCAGTTACAAAGTAACTAATGCTTGATGCTTGTCTCTAATTCAGGCTAGCTTATTGCTTTAGAACTAAAGATAACATTAGGAATAGTAACCAAGCCAAGATTATTTATGTCTTTTTTTGGACAGAGTGTGTTCTTTGCTAGTTGAATTCCTTGAGAGAAAACTATATCAGAATGATATAATACTTTTGTAATAAATAGACATAAAGTTGAGCAGCTATGCTCCTTTTGGAAATCATGTTAATAGTTGTAAACTATGTTATTGTAATGAATTATACTAAAAGTTATTAACTGTTGAAGATTTTAGCCTTCCACCCAAAATGGGAGGTCACCTAATTCTATTTATTGTACCCAACCTAACTTGGAGATATTATACAGCATTGTAAAACCTTCCATTCAATATACTCGTGAAATGAAATAATCTATGTTTGTGGATTTAGGATCGGAGCTCCGCTATAATTATCAGTTTGTCTGCTAAACGTGTACAAAAACAAATGGTTTTGCACTGTGAGATTCTTGTGGTTATAACTTGCTGTACAAGACAAACTGCCAGGTGAATGTACTCCAAGTTGCAGTGACAGAGCCTTCAGGCGGCTGATTGGAAAAACAAATGGGGCAACCCATGAGTATGAAAATTAAAATTGAAAATAATATACTTGTTTCAATGTTTCATCACTGGCCTCAAAACTTATCATATCTTCACCAGTTTCTTCTTGGTCAGACATGCCAACAGGATTTATTCTTTCCTTCACGCAAATAAAATTTTTATTTTAGAATACAATAAAAATAGTGTTTTGTCAATCAATAGATTATATTAAGTCAATAAGAAAGTCTTTGAGTTTGCATCAACTCAAGTATAGCCTATTTTTGATTTAGATAATGAAGTTTGGGGGAGACTTGGAAAGGAAAGATGAACAAATATACAGGGCGTTTAAAAAAAAATGTGTTTTCCAAATTTGGGAAACAACCATTAGGAGAACAAAAAAATAATTATATGTCAATATTCTCTATAAAAATATGCATCGAAATTGTTACAGGTGTTTTTTAATATCTCTGAAAATAATGGCGCATTTTAAAGCATAAATATTTCAAAAGATGCACATGATGCTTTTTTCTGGTAGAATTTTGTGCCTTAAGGATGGTTTTCAAAAATTTATTCACTTGAAAACAACATCTTAATACGGCCAATACAATTTTCTACCAATTACACTAAAAAATCCATTTAAAATTCCCTCACTGAAAACAGTTTTTCTTTTTGTATACTTAAGAAACATGACCTTAAAAATTGCTCATGTTCGTAAATCCCCACCCCTCATTTATTCCTATAATCCTTTAATTTGATTGACAGGTTAAGATATAAACTCATAATTTATCCATAGTTTGTAATTAAATTCTTTAATAAAAAAAATTCAAACTTCAATAACTTTTTTGTCTTTAGAGATTTTTTTGTCAAATAAAAAGGAGTTTTTTTTCTTTTTACTATGCCCTACGTTATTAAAGAAGATTCTTTTACTGCAAATGCATCACAATCAAGCAATGTGAAAAAATGACAAATTGCAGTTTCTTAAAAATGCTTTTGTGAGGAGCTAAAAAGCATTTCACCTTTAAAACACATTAAGGTACTTTTCTTATACCTTTTTCTAAATTAATATTGAAATTCTACGATTTTTTTTATACATAATAGAAGAGTTATTTTAATTTTTCTTGCACAACATTTTTCACATAAAGCATTTTTGGAAACTATGTACCTATCATAGAGGCCGTATTTTTAGAGATAATGAAAAACACCTGTTATAAATTTGATGTACTCTTTTGCAGAGAATAAGAACATATAATCGTTTTTTCTGTATTCCTTCTGGTTGTTTCAGAAAAACGGAAAACGCAGTTTTTTCTGAAACACCGTGTATAACTTAATAATAGAGAATACCCTATTTTCTTTATGTATGACCCTGGTTTTGGAGAGAGGGGATGAAGGCAGTGTTTCCTAATTAGCATATCATAAATTCTTTTCTTTAAATACATATATTATATTCAAAGGGTATAATATAATATTTGCATGGAAAGGATATTAAGAATGTGTTTAGTTTAGAACATTTGTTGAAAAGCATAATTTCAAAAAGTATGCAATCACCAAAATTGAATGTCTGGTTAACTTTTTAATGGATAAATATGTTTAGATAATAATGATTTTGGGAATACAAAAAAGTCCTGAAATTTTATTTTTTGTGGAATAGTTACTGTTTTTATATCTATTACAATAACATTTAGTCAAGAATCATCAAGGATTTTATAGAAGAGAAAAAAAAGTTATAAATACTTTATTTGATGTTTTCTCTTTTGCATCCATATCCACTATTTTTTACTTGCTCAGACATGCAAACATGAATTGTTCTTTCCTTAACATAAAAAATGAATACAATAGAAATTCCAATTCAATTTAATAAGAAATCAACTGTGAAAATAAAATGTTTAGTGAAAACAAATTTTGAATGAAAATATTATTATCATTAGGTTTACCACATTAAGTTCTAATACAAAATTTATAAGACAATTTGACTATTCATTGGCTATATTCACAATAGTCTCCTCATACTTAGGAGGTTCCTTATTGTACATCTTCTGCTGGTAGACTTAAGAAGATATAATCAAAGCAAAAGCAAGACCATGATTTTGGAAATAGAAATTATAAATAAACTTAATTTTGTCAATACTGTTATTTATAGACACATAAATTATTTCAATATAAATATTTATATTTTAATATTTCTAAAGTAAAATTTACATAAAGATAAACATTTTCTGGAAAAAAAATGTTCTTCTAGCTTCAAAAATAAGAAAATTACAGCCGTTTGAAATTTTTAAGTAAAAAAGACTTAAAATTCAAAGGTTGTTAAAAAAGGGTGAAGGAAGCGAAAATTGACTTATAAAAGGTCGGAAATTCATTATCAAACAGGGGACTTGCACAAAAAAATTTAGCCCTCTAGCTCTAATAGGAACTGAGATAATAAGGGGGGGGGGGGTTGTGCAACGCCCCCCCCCCTCCCCCCGACCGATTAAGGTGCGGCTAGGGGCCCGACTGTAAAGGGATAAATGATAGAAAGCTTACTTTACTTTTTTACAGTTGTATATTTCAAGACTATTACTTATCAACTGTTAAAAGCATAAATTGTTTAAATTGATATTGATAACAAAATACTTCCCATAAATATGGGTCTGAATAGTTTTAAGCAATTTTTATCTATATAATTAAAATCAACTTATGCACAAATATTTTCATTGGACAATTAATTAAATATATTATATTGATCAAATTAATCAATGTTTAAAGTTTTTTATTATTCTTAGTATTGCAAGGGGAAGGGGCAGGGTCAGTAATTAAGCTATTGTACCATGATGGTAAAATTTGCCTATTTGGAGGAGGGGCGGGGGGGCTGGTTAAAACCCACATTTTGATGAATGAAATATGAGTTATTTATTAGATTTGTAATTTTTTTCTCAAGTTAAAAATGTCAGTTATTTATAACCCTTATCTTTTAAAGGGACTGTGAACGTAAATTTTTCTCATCTTAATATCAAATCTTAACATTATCTCATTCATAATATCTCACAGATAGAGCAAAACGCGCTTTTGTTTGCTTAAAAAACGGCTTTTTCCGACGATTTTTATAAGGTACGGGGAAAGGAAGAAATTTTCCGTATTATATAAAATGTGCATTAAATTGCTTTTTTCTCCCATTATAGCTAAAATTAAACTTTTTCACATAGTTCTAGATTTTTCCTAACAGTTAAGCTGGCTTTTAACATAATCCTTGCTTTAATCCAATGTATAGTTACTTAGAAATTGATAAAATAAGCAATATTTTTTTATTGAAAACCAAATACAATAACAAAGCCAGAAACAGGTTTTTTATTAGTATCCAATTAACTTTAAATGGCCCATCTCTCGCCCACCTTTAATTACAAATTTGTAAATAATAAAGACGCAATATTTCTTTATAAACAGTCTGATAAAAGTGTAAACTAATTCTCCAAAGTGGGTTATTTATTGTTCAACACAATAAAAAAGGATATTATTATTTTATATAACCTATGAGATTCAACCCTTTGTAGACAGTGAGGTATTTTTTTTGTCAATAATACGAATTTAAAATATGTCTTTATTACCTAATTACTCACTATAAAAAAACGAATTGGCAATTTTATAGCATAAAATAAATCCTTAACAGTAAGTAAATTGTTTCAACTATATATGACAAGTTAAATATCCCTACAAACATTATAAGAAACAAAAACGTTCAGATTTTCCCTGTTTTTTCCTTTTTCCCTCTCAAAATACCATAAAATCAAGGCATTATTTCTGGATATTTTTGTGAATAGGACATTTTTGGTTGATCAGTGTAGAGAAATGTGCTTAGTAAATGTTAAGATTTGATAATCAGATGAGAAATTTTTACGTTCACACTCCCTTTAAGCAGGGTGTTTTTTTAATAGGACAAAAGTATTGCTTAATATAACCCATTTGCCATTGACAGAAATTAATAATCTATATCTTAATTTCTTTATAGATTTTGAATTTTTGTACAAGAAAAAAATATTCCGCGATTTTCAACAAATTATGCCTTTTGGAAGATTTTTGGATCATGACCAATTTAAAGAGTGTGCAAAAATGTGTATATTTATAAAATTGCAAAAATGTTACGCATACCGTTAGAATTGTCATAAACTCTAGTTTTTTGGAAATATGTGTATCATATTCATACTATTTGTAGTATAGAAGCTACGTTCAAAAATGGAGAGAGGTTGAAAAGTTTTAAGTAAGTTGAGACATTTTACCACGTAGCTCCTAAACTATACATAGCACAGGAAAATTTGTTATACACCCAAATACCAGAGTTTATGACGATTCTATTGATATGCATAACATTTTCTACTATTACCACAAGCTGCGCAATTTGAATTTTAAAAATATACGCATTTTTGCACACTCTTTAAATTGGTCATGATCCAAAAATCTTCAAAAAAATAGGTACTTTGCAAAAACCAGTTTTTAAGGCATAATTTGTCGAAAATCGCCAAATATTTTTTTATTATACAAAATGTCCCAACCCTATAAAGAAATTAAGATATAGATTCTTAGTTTCACTCAATGGCAAGCGGGTTATATCAACCCTTAACGGTCGGGGGGGGGGGGGGGAGGGGGGCGTTGAACGCTCTTTCTCCGTTTTTTTCTATCTCATTTTCTGTGTGTTAAAGAAAAATAGCCCAATCTGCGTGACTTTTTAAGTTTGGGTATGACACATAACTGAGAGTTGGAATTTTTTGAATATCTTCATCCTGGCGGGCACAGGATGCCAGCAAACCTAACAGGGTCATCCAGGTAAAGAGCAAAAATATTTTTTTGACTTAAACAAAGCATTTTTTCTTACCAAATTACTAAAATATCATCTAGTAGTACATACTCATATGAAATATGTTCAAGTCAATTTCAGGATCCAGATATGATCCTGCAGGTCCTGATCCTCCAGGTCTCCAGAAATCTTTAAAAGGCTCATGTGGCCGCAATTTTTGACTTAGAAACTTCAAATTTTAAACTTAAGCTTTTCTTACATGTCTACATAACAGATTAAAATTTCATAAAGATCCGCCGCCGTTTTCCCGCTGACCGCCGACTGCGGCAACTGGCAGCTGTCAAGTACAGCTGCGGCCGCTGATATTAAATTTTTTAATATAAAATTTACATAAAGATAAACATTTTCTGGAAAAAAATTGTTCTTCTAGCTTCAAAAATAAGAAAATAACAGCTGTTTGTAATTTTTAAGTAAAAAAGGAACTAAAAACAAAGGTTGTTAAAAAAAAGGTGAAGGAAGCGAAAATTGACTTGGACTTACTAAAGGTTGGAATTTCAAACAGGGGACTTGAACAAAAAAATGTAGCCTTATAGCTCTAATAGGAACTGAGATAATAGGGGGGGGGGGGCGTTGATTCAGGTAGATTCTCAAAGATCCTGGGAAGTTTTTTCGACTTTCCCCTTCTCAAGCACCCTAGAGGCCTCTAGGAGCATATCCGCTAGTAAATAAGAAAAAGAATCAAATAACATAACATTATACTCGCAACCGTGGATCTAAACATAGCACATAGGTTCAAATCTTAGCTTAACACCATGTCATATCTAAAGACGTTAAAAATGTTTTTTACTTATATTATGTCAGGTGCAACACATTATACATTGTGTAGGGGAAATGCCTTAGCCCAAAACAGGCAAAAATCATTTTCATGCACAGTTAGGACTTCAAAGACAAAGGTCATGCAATAAAAGAGTTGGTTTTCTGATGGGTGATACTTAATCTAATACCCAGGGTGTTTGTTCAGAAAAGGAGACATTTAGCATCCTGGGTTGTTGGACCTGTCGTTTGAGTGTCTTGGACAGCATCCACGCCCATTTGAGGTAATAATAGAATTATTAGATTACTAATGGTTTCTCTATTAAGAAATTGTCACAGTTAAAAACTTATTCAAATAAGCTTAAATCATTCTTTAAAAAGCGAATAAAAAACAGGTAATGTAGCTTTTTAAACGGTTTTAAAATTCATATATTCTTTTTTAAAAGTTTTAATTGTCGTTTATTCAGAACTAAAACTAGTTTAATAGATTTTTTTAGTAATTAAGTATTTCATAAACATTTTTAAAAAATTGCGCGTATCAAGTGTTTGTATACTTAAATTTGTATGTAATATAAGATAAGATTTATTTCCAAAGGTACAATTACAGATAAGATAAGATTTATTTCCAAAGGTACAATTACAGATTATAACCTGATAAAACCTAAGTTTATACCATTTTAATAAGTAAAACTCATATTTGCTGCCAAATTTCAATCTGACCAGGGGTATTTCCGATTATAATCCGATGAATCTGACTCAATGTCACTAAATGTCATATATGACTTTTGGCAACAATGTGTCATATTAGGTAATTTACTCAACTCTGACTCTATGTCACTAAATGTCATATATGACTTTTGGTAACAATGTGTCAGATTAGGTAATTTACTCAACTCTGACTCTGTCACTATATGACACATATGACTTTTGGTAACAATGTGTCAGAATAGGTAAATTCTCCAACTCTAACTCTATGTCACTACATGTCATATATGACTTTTAATAACAATGTTTCAGATTTAATTGCATTGCCAAAAAGGAGAAAATAACCTGACATAACGTCACTAAATTTCAGATTGATATCTGAATTTTAGTCAAAATTTGTCATATTTTGAATTTTGTTAACAAAGAGTCATATTGTTAAAGATTTAAATCTGAAAAATGTCAAATAATTAACAAAAAAAATATTAAAAAAACAGCTAATATACCATAATTTGCAACAATATATAATGTATTTAGTGTTGTAGTATGTAAGAAAAAAGATAAGAATATGCCAAACAAGTACTTAAGAGTCAGGATCTAGTTAAACATTGTTCACCATACAGATTGGTTGTGTGTTAAAATAGTGCAAAAATAATGATGAATAATTTAGAAGCTGTACTTGTACTTGAAAGAACCGTATCAACATTTTGCACACAAAAGGACAGACATATACACACGTGAAAACATACTTTGGTTCAGCCCTATCTGTTCAGAATGGTTTATAAAAGCAACGCTTCTCTATCAAGAGGTCTATACATTCCTAAGCAATCCACGTCTGGGATCCTGCATGGGGGTGACCTGGTGGGGGAGAGGGGGGTGTGCCAAAATTTCTATAAATATTGAGCAATGATCAATTTGGTTCAATTGTTTCTGGACCATCTATCTATCATGCCAGATTAAGACGATGAGGGCAATGGCACCGCCAGAGCTGCTGCTGGTGATGCCGCCGTCGATCAGCGAATGCTTTTATCATTCTGTGATATCCCATGATCCACACCTACACCACACCTTATGAGATGAAGCTATGAGTTTCGTACTCTGTTAAAGGCCTCCGTACCAATGGCAAATCAGATGATAGCCCAGAATGTTGAGGTCACCCTGTAGGTTGCCGCCCTGGTCAACAAGCTTGACAGCTCTGTTGAGTCCAGCGAGTCTGAGTGTTTAACATCTATAGTCAGCACGATTTAATTTCATTCAATAAAGTCAATTATACAAAATTTTGCTCAGCTTTGCTCCGGATTTTCATAAGCCTAAAATATATCATTTGACTTTTGAATTAGTAACTTATCCATAAAATTCTGTAATCTATAATAGCAGATGAGTATTTCAGATTTTTCCAAAATGAATAAAATGACTGTCTTAGCATTCTGATAGACTGAAAAATTAAGTAAATTATATACTGAATGCTAATTGGTATAGGGAATATTCACAAAAATAATTATTAGTCGTCTTGAATAGCAGATGAAAATTTCACATTTCTCCCCCATATCATTTCTTGAAAAAGGAAGACAACAGACGGACAGACATTTTGAATACTAGAATAACTTCCTACTTAAAATAGATTGTTGATCAAATTCTTATTTAAATATTTGACATTTTCAGATTTAAAGTCACTCATGACTACTCTGTCGAGAGTAAAAAAAATATTTATTTAGAAAAACGTTTGTAAATATTTATATTTTTGGTGGTTACACACATTTTTACACCAATGAGTTATATAACAACAACAAAAAGACGCAAAATGGTCTAAAATTTAGGATCCACTGCAGTTCACGGTAAAATATTGCTGGTACACTGTTAAAATTAATTTTTTTATTTAGTATCAATTGATGCTCTGGAGAGTAGGGTTGGGCCGGATATCCGGTGTGGCCGGATATCCGGCCATTTTCAATATCCGGCCGGATATCCGGCTCTATAATTTTTGATACTTTACACCAAAAATCTCTGCTTTTTAAAATCTTAAATGGCTATAATTTTCTTATTATTGAAGCTAGAAGAACATTTTTTCTGAATAAGTTTAACTTTATGTAAATTTATATAAGATTTCTGAAGAAATTTTTTTTTTACTACTTTAATATCTGGTAATTTGGCCGGTTATCCGGCCGGATATCCGGTAATTTGTCCGGATAACCGGATATTTGCCGGATATTCGGCGTTGGCCGGATATCCAGCCGGTTACCGGATATCCGGCGTTTGAAATCAGCCGGATATCCCATATCCGGCCAAAAAAGTATAGTTAATATATAACACTATGTAGTACTATATAACACAATAATTATTACTATACAGAATCATTACATTTTTTAGTATCGATTGATGGAGAATAGTTTTTTAATATAGTAATATTATATACCTTTTAGCATACGGAAAAATACGCTGGAGAATAGTTTTTTAATATAGTAATATTTGATACCCTCTAGAGTAAGGATCAATACCTTAGAGATTAGTTTAATATTATAGTAACAATTCATACTTTCTAGAGTAAGAATCAATACTGTATAGATTAAATCATACAGACACCAAGCGTGCACACCTCTCATGGAAGCAATGAAATGGCTTGGTCGTTTTAGACAAAGATAAAAAGTTACTGTTTATGGTTAAATTTAAAGTTTTTGTTTTTATAAGTATAGTTAACCATAGTTTTTATTTTTAATGATCTGTGTTAAGCCCTAAACATTTTTAAAGTAATTTTTTTACTAAATTCACATTTAAATTATTGTTTTATGGCTCTGCTTGGTATGTTTGTTGATATCATAAAATGTATATGTACATATAATAATCAAATATTATAAACTGATCTTTTATCCCAAGTAAAACAGTTTTATACTCTCAAGGGTATCAAAAATTATGATAGAGAGTATAATAAACTTCCTTCTATCATATTGAATTTTATTACATAGAGTGTATTGGATTATACTATATAGGCACATTCTTTATTTAGTAATACATATTTCTCCCAAGAAGACTAAGTAATACTCAATACAGTATTGTAATCTTCCTTGTATCATAAAAAGTTTTTTTTTGCTAGAACGTATGGGATGATACTATACATTAATGAAATGAATATTTGGTATTATCTAATGCTAAAAAAAAATAATTTTTAACAGTGTAACAAATATTTCCAAAATCTATGGATTTAGAGGCTGCTAGCTGCCAAACGGCTGAACGTACAGATCATAACCGCACACTGTTATAAGCGGCATAAGAAGGCCTACAAATAATCTGGAATAGCCATCAATCAATAATTCGTAATTATCTCGCAGTGCAGAGAAATGCGCGAAAAAGACCTATTTTACGCGTTTTTTCTTCAGTGAAGCTTTCCCTGTGCATCATTGGATCTTGGCTATTCCAGATTATTTGTAGGCCTGCTTATGCCGCTTAAAATGGTGTGCGGGTATGAGTTGTACATTCAGCCGTTTGGCAGCTAGCAGCCTTTAAAATTCATAGATTTTTAGAAATATTCGTTACCAGCAATGAATTTTCATTTGTGTTAATTCTAAAACACTTATATTTTGCCTGATTTAAGAAATTTAAGAATAAAACATTTTAAATTTTTAAGTTGATAATTTTTAAAAAAAAACTAGGGTTACAACATCCATAAGAGCAAAGCACTAGAACTGTAGGAACTGAATAATCAGAATATACATTTATATATATAAAAAGTCAAAACAAAATTGAAAATAAATTTGTTGAAAACTGCTTAAACACAAGATAATGTTTAAGGACATACTTACATTTTTATGACTTGATTATAGAGATACTTTGATTGAAACAATGTACTTTGCTGTCCTAGAACTCAGTAAGTTAAAGTTATAAAATCAACATACAAACATTCTAGTAACGATTATACAGTTGCTGCGTTTTCCAAATTGTGCCTGACTACTAAAGAAATCACCATGCAAAATGTAAAATCAATAGGAAAAAATTCTAACTTGTCTAGATTAATGAAAAGAGCTAACTGTTACGGACGGACGGATGGATGAACCAACCCAAATTGTTAAAAAGCTTTGCTTTTAAGAAATTGTATACCGAGGTATAAGATGTTTAATTACTTGATTTAAACAATTAGATAAAGAATATGCTAATAATAAAATACAATGTAAATAAATGAGGAAACATTGATAATTGTACGAAAAATTTGAAAATTCAGGTTTCTTAAAACTTTTAAAGATGTTAAACAGTAAGCACAGAACACAGAAAATAGACATTGCTTTACATATTTAGCAAGTAATAGTCTGGTATAAGATGATAAAGTATGTGATGATAGTTCCCAAAGTTGCAGTCAAGGTTGATCTATCAATCTCATAGAACCCCATGGCAGTAAACCTTGGTGAGTCCCTGATTTCTTCAATCATTACTTGCAGCTTTGTCCACTCATTTATGTCACTAGTTCTAAGCTGTTCTTGCCTTAATAATTTATTTTATGCAAGAAATATAAATAAATGTATTTAATAGCGACCGTGGCTCAACAAGTAGCGTATCCGCTTGTTGTCAGGAAGGTGATAGGTTCGAATCTCAGTACAACACCGAGCCATAACTAAAGACGTTAAAAATGGTTCCTACTGCTGGTATTTCAGGTGGGGACATAAATAGTTAGATTAGGGGGAATGCCTTGGCGCAAAACAGTTGTAACTCATTACCATGCATATTTAGGACTTCTCAGACAAAGGTCGTGCAATCAAAGGGTTGGTTGTCTGATGGGCATATACACCACAATCACAGGGCTTAGAGCTGCCAACCCTATTCCACATCCAAAAAAAGCCACATTGTTACAGAAACACTGACAAATTGTCATTGGCCTATGCTCCCCCTGTGGAGTGAAAAGGGCTTGTTACTTTTTAATAGCAAATTGTTATATAATGCTACCTGATGTAAGAAGCAAGTGAAACAAAGTTATCATGACATTTTCCTGTTGTCAAAGCTAAAATGATTTAAAAACATAAGATTTAGAATTCTTATAAATTTTTTTATGAATACTTACCCAGAAAGCCTAAATCAAAAGTCTGCATAACCAACCCTATCACAAAAGAAAGTCTCATAACCAGAGTCTGCAATAAAGACTTAATTTGTAAATATTTGTATAATCAATAAAGTTACTTTTAATTGAAAGAACTTGAATTACATTTTTCTATCTAAGCTTCTAACAAAGCATAAAGGTGTATTCCTGTTAATCAAATCAGTAAACATTTTAACATGACAGGTTTTCAGGTGTTCTCTGTTGTGTATAATTATAATTGATTAAGATATTTTTTTCAAGGTTATTTATGAAAAAGTACCTGATCAAGAGGAAAGCAGCCTGTAGAAAACATAACCATGTTATACAAGTTTCCAATAAACATACCAACTTGACTTGAGTAGCTACAAAACAGGAACTTTTCAGTAGCTGTCACCAATTCATTGTATTTGTTGATGACCCTACTAAGATCTTGCATTAAGAGTTTACTTGTCTTGATTTCTTCAACCATATAGTTGATGGTTTCAAAAGGAATACTAAAAACAAGAAGTATGTTGAGAGCTAAAATCATTGCAAAAAGAACTCCAAGAAAACCAGCAACAATTAATAAAGGATTAGGAATGTATCTAATTTGTTCAAGTAAACTTAGAACAAATGTTCCTCCACTAAGAAACAAAACTCCTATCACCAACCAAGAATATGATGGATTTGTTATGTATTTGTGAGGATCTTTTTTTATTATGTTGTGATAAATGTTTCTTAAATTAATAGGTCCCGCTAAATAGTATGCAAGTATAAGAAGAATATTAAAAGCTGATACCATTCCCATTCCACCTAAAATATAAGTAAATCTCAAAAATTGTTTTCCAGTATAGTTTAAACAGATTAATTAGAATGCTCTGGTTCCAGCTCATGTGGTCTCATGAGTTATTGAAATTTTAGTATTATATACCTGAAACATTCATTTCATTCTTAGGTGAACTTAAAATTGAAGATGTAGTTGTCATTCGTTCTGACTCCCAGAATGTTTGTGGTGTTGTTGAACTTGATAGGCTCATTGAATTTCCATTTTGGTCAAATAAAGTTGAAAATGTAGTTTTGGTCAAGTCTGGATCTATTATAAAAAAAATAAAAAATTGTTTTTTTCTTAATTTGGTCTGTAAACTATACTATAGATGCAAGTCACCAAAGCCATATTTGAATTTGATGCTTAAGAATGTATGATTACCTTCTTTTTCTATAATCATCATGTTGGTGTAGATGTATGCAGAAGGAGTAAAATACAATATGAAAAATAGCAATGGATACATGATGCTGCCAATTGTAGAGAAAAAGCCAAGATATTCAAGAATGTTTAGGAATTTCAGTGAAATGGATCTTCCCATGATTATTTTATCTGCAACTTTAATGCAAAACAAATCAAATTTTAAAAACTATAATTGAGAAAAACAAAATACTTATTTGCTTTTCATTTTTACTCATTTTCTTGTTACATATTTTTAAGCTGTGTACAGAGTATTTCTTAGTTCATGTTATTATCAGATGTTTTAATTCCTCATTAATAAGATCATAAAAATTAGATAAAAGTTTGAAGAAAAAATACTTCCATTTTATCTAAAACCAAATTTGTATGTTTAATTTCTTAGTTCAAAGATAAAAAAATGGTATTTTCAGTAACTATTAAAGTGATAATCTTAACAAATTACTCTTAAAATTCTGAAACTGCTGTAAAACTATTCTACTGCATAAGACAATAAAAATAGTTTCAAAAGAACTATAATCAGCCAAAAAATCATATTTAAGTTGTATTAATGTATTATCATTTGAACATAGTAAGCTTTGATGAAAATGGTCTAAAAATAATAAAAACAATGTAAGACACAAAAACAATTGAATACTATTTTTTACAATTTCCATATCATTTGTAGGCTTTAACTATACTGATCATAAAAACATTAATGATATTATATACATATAAGTTATTACTAAAATATAGGGCTTTAAGATTAATTGACATTACCATTGTTTTAGCATATTTATGGGTGTTTTCATAATTTTATGATATTTTCATATAAGCTATCAATTATATTTTTTGTTGCTATAAATCTTTTAAAGTTGTAATAATTTTTTCCAATAAAACTAACCCACAAAATTTGAATTTTAGTTAAACTTATAAAAAAAAACATTGAAATTTAGTGCATGAACATATTGTGTTTGCCTTGGACAAACAGAAATGTTCTATCTCATGACATAAAATATATTTGATTATATTTGCTTAAGATATAATAATTTATATTTTCCATTCGTGTATGAAATTATACATAATTGTATGAGCTAAAATTGTAAAACAAACAGTATAGAAGGTCATTGTAGAATAATTACAAAGTACTTATTCTCCCTAAAATAAAGTTTCCCACACAAGCTAAAACAAAACCCTAACAGTTGTATGAAAAGTCTTCATGTTTGTTCCTCACTCCTCTTCCTTTAATTTCCTAATCCCTTTGATTGATACATGACTTATTAACTCAAATATCAAGTTATTAAAGAAAAGGCCTTTTTAGGAACAATTTTGAACCAAGATAACTTGCTTATTCTTAAAGATATTGAAATGAAATAAAAAGTTACTTGTTTTATTCTTCAATGCGCACAGTATTTTAAAAGATTCCTTACTAAAAATAACTTTGCCATAGAGAAATAGAAAAAAGTAAATTCTGAAGAACATAAAAAGCCAAAAAAAGAAAATATGTAAAAAATCTCAAATTGGGACATTGATTTAACACTACATATACCTATCAGTGCAGCAGCATTTTTAGAGAACACCTTAAGTAAATGTTATTTACATTTTTACAGAGAATATGGACATATAATTATTTTTTTTCATGCTCCTTCTTGTTGATTCCTAAAACTGGAAAACGCAGTTTTTTAAACACCTTGTAAAATAAATGGTTACACATTAAGTTATACTGTTAAGAGAACAACCAGGTATGTCAGAGTAGTAGCCAACATTGCTGTCATTGTGCTTCTTTCAAATGTGAAGAAATTCAGTGCAGTAAAAGGATAGGTTTCCTAATAAATATTTTGTGTAAAATTAATAAAACAAAAAGTATCTTTTTATTTCAAGATTTGATTGACAAGCTTTCAAAATATTTATGTGATTTTTAACCCTCTTCACCAAACCACAAGGTTAGATATAATGTAAAATACAGGTAATTAATAAGAAATTTAATAAAAATTAAAATACTTATTTGCACAACATACCTTGAGAGAATCAGCTTCAATCATTAGTTTTCTTCTTTCCTTGTCTGAATATAAGTCACATGCTTCTTCTTTGGTTTTCCTAAAAATATACACATGTATATTTGATAATTATTATTTTTGGACTATAGAATTGGTCCTTAAACCCAAAAGAGAAAATGAAAACTGGTAAGTTTATTATAATAACTTTCAGATAATAAATTCACTTTATGGGAAAAAAATATGATTTTTAAATATTTGACTTGCCTCTTAGAATTTTATTTTGATTTGTAATTTTAATATTCTTTTTGATTTGGGGGAGGGGGTTGTGTAAGACCAACTGCTTGACTTCCTTTACAGAGCCTCATGTTTTTTTCAAGAATATAATAAGATCTTTATGTTGAGGTCTTGACAATAAATAAAAAATATAAATCAAATTAATGAATCTTACTTACCTGCCTATGTCACAAATAAGATCATAACATTCCTCTAAATCCGTCAAAACTTTGTAAACAAATAGTATCATGTTTACCAACAAGAAAATATTTTGAGCTTGATGCAAATCAGTGATAGATAGATAAACACAGACTACAGAGAAACATTGAAGTATTGAGAATTGAGGCAATAGCAGAACAGCAAGGGTTTTACTTGCGTTACCAATAAGCTCCATCAGACAACAAACATCCTTTCTTGTCAGCTTTTCTTGGAGACACACTTCTAATTCAGATTTCAGTACAGCAGTACAAACTAGTGGAGTTACAGCAAAGCCAAATATTTGTGTGAGAAATAGTGGCATCAAAAGAACAACAGAACTCCATGCTATTATATCATTATTGTGTATAAATTGAATCAAATTCCAACTATTACCAATTGCTGCTAGAATGGCACAAAGAAGTCCATAAAAAAACACTACATTTACTTTCAATTGCTTTGTAGATTGAGTCAAAATTTGCTCTTGAAAATATTTCAAGCCTACAGTATTGATGAATATGCTCTCTAGACCTTAAACCATGGAAATTGTAGCAAAGAAATTCAAATTGTTAAAGTATTTATATTTTAAAACTATTACATATAAACCCAGGTTATTTTTTTTAACATTTTATTGATGGATGACAATTGTTTCACTATTAAATAGATCATCAGTTCCAATTAAGATGTAAAAAATAAGAGTTAAAAAAATATATGTCCTTGCATTTTGAATCCTTTTAACAGACTAAATAAAAGAAAGTAATATGTGTTAGAAATTTGTACCCCCTGCAGGGGTTTTTAACTTATATCCTAAATTTGCTTGGGGGGATTAACATCTTGATATAAAAAGGGGGAGGTGTTTAAAGGGAACTTTGTCTATAGTTAAATATTCTTAAAATATATATGATATAGATAATGTACAATTTTTTTTTAGAATTTAAAAATATCAGCAATCTCTGATTGATACATTTTTCTCATATATTAATAATATATAACTTCTGGGTGTAATAGAATGTGAGTCTTAGAAATATGAGATATTATGATTAACTTGGTCATGGGTTACTACTATTTTTTAAATCTATAATATCCATCCCTCCATATATTATGAAGTGATGCAACAAGAATGTGATCATGGAATTGACAGTCCAAAAAGGACTATTAAGCAACTTTGGAATGGTAAGTCTCCAAATGAAGATGCCAGTTCCAATACCATAAAGGATAAAAACGATAAAGGTTTTGAGATTCAATAATTTTACCATTAGCTTTCCATTCTCATCTATCTTTCCAGGCCAGATGCTAAGAGTTGTCAGAATCTGGGCAAAGGTCTGAAGATTCATTTGGAAAAGATTTTTCCTTGTGTCTAAAATAAAATATTATACTTTTAATTACAACCAAAGCTTAAACTCATTTTCAAATCAATAGAAATCCACTTTAGTATTGATGATTTTATTTAAAATATACCTTACAGACTAACAAAAACTTTTTATTACATGTATAACTTTTTTCTTCATTTTTTCAATATCAAAATCTAATTAGAGATATCTATTATTTTGGTCTATATATTGTATTTCTATTATTGCTAAATTACAGGCTTCAGAATGTTAACTGCTTCTGTTATGACAGATGTGTGTCATAAATTATAATAACAAGGTTATACCTTGGCTCTATAACTCATTTTGCTTTCTATAAATAAATTAGTTGTTTTATTCAAACATTAGCAGAAAGATAGACAATATGTTGTACAACTGGAATGCTGGATACACCCTAATTAAAAAGAACCTTTGCTTTACCTATAAATAATGATTTTTAATTCATCCCTTTAACCTAACCAATATTTTATTTTAAAATAAAAATATATTATAAAAAGTAAATATTTTTATTTAGTCTTTTACCTTGAGGTAAAGTAAAGTTGCTTTGTCTTGCAAAGGTAGCACACAAATGATCATCATAACCAAATAACCAATATCAAATAGGCAAACATTATTTCTGCTTTCTATACAATTTGTCTCTAGTTACATACACTAAATCGTCCTGCCCTGGAATTTTTTTTATTAATTTTGGCCACCAGCCAAAATATGAATGATTTATGCAAAAACAGATAATCCAGGCAAAATATTTTTCTGTAATGCAAAAATTGCGACCACAGAGGCAATGCAAAGTTTTTAAAATCTGCAAAAAGACCTGTTTTTCAAGCTTTTGTGTTATCTCAATTTTAAAGATCTTTATAAAATTTCATTTCTAGTGTGTTAATATAAACCTGAAATTTACCAAAAAAATGGGGGCAGTCTCAATTACAACATATAAAGGTGTAGCAAGTAAGGTTTCAAAATCAAAATTGTCAAAATTGCATACATTTATGATAGGGTTGGGCTGGAATCTGTCATGATATCAGGCAAATATCCGGTGATTCGGCTGGATATTCAATAATATGTAGGATATCCGGTTTTCTAGATGGATATCCAGTATCTGGCTAAAAAGTATCTAGCCCAACCCTGTTATATATATGTTTGCTATTTTGACAATTTTAACTTTGGAAGATCACAAACAAGCTATAAAAAGAGGACATTTTGCAGATTTTAAAAACTTTGCAGCACTTGTGTGGCCGCAATTTTTGCATTACAGAAAACATATTTTGCATGGGTCATTGTTTTTGAATAAATCAACCATATTTTGGCTAGAGGCCAAAATTTGAACAAATTTTTTCTAGGGCAGGACGATTTAACATACACATATGTAAAAATTATGTAAACATTAAACTCATTATTGGAGCAATCATTTTTAAAGCAAGTATGCAAGTAATAAATTTTTACACAACTATAATCTATGAAATTTATTTTATTTTCATGTATATGTTATCCTTTGATAAACTGTAAATTACTTGTTTCAATTGTGTATATAAAATAAAAACCCAATAAATAATTAACAGTATTTCACATTTTTGCCCCATTTAAATACAATAATAGGATTCTTTAATCAAGAAAGGAATTAGTATTAACCCTTAACGGTCGGGGGGGGGGGGGGCGTTGAACGCCACCCCATCCGGTTTTTTCTATCTCATTTGCTGTGTGTGAAAGATAAAGAGCCCAAACTGCTTGACTTTTTAAGTATGGATATGACACATAACTGAGAGTTGAAATTTTTTGAATATCTCCATCCTGGCGGGCACAGGATGCCAGCAAACCTGGCAGGGTCATCCAGGTAAAGAGCAAAAATATTTTTTTTTACTAAAACAAAGCATTTTATCATACCAAATTACTAAAAAATCCTCTAGTAGTACATCCTTATATGAAATACAGGTGTTCAAGTCACTTTCAGGTTCCAGGTATGATCCTGCAGGTCCTGATCATCCAGGTCTCCAGAAATCTTTAAAAGGCTCCTGTGGCCGCAATTTTTGAGTTAGAGACTTCAAATTTTAAACTTAAGCTTTTCTGACATGTCTACATAACTTATTAAAATTTCATGAAGATCCGCCGCCGTTTTCCCGCCGACCGCCGACTGCGGCGGCTGGCAGCTGCCAAGTACAGCTGCGGCCGCTGAAATTTATATTTTGATATTTCTAATGTAAAATTTACATAAAGATAAACATTTTCTGGAAAAAAAAATTTCTTCTAGCTTCAAAAATAAGAAAAATACAGCCGGTTGAAATTTTTAAGTAAAAAAAGACCTAAAAACAAAGGTTGTTAAATAAAAGGGTGAAGGAAGCGAAAATTGACTTAGATCTATAAAAGGTCGGAAATTCATTATCAAACAGGGGACTTGCACAAAAAAATTTAGCCCTCTAGCTCTAATAGGAACTGAGATAATAAGGGGGGGCGTTGAACGCCCCCCCCCCCCCCCCGACCGATTAAGGTGCGGCTAGGGGCCCGACTGTAAAGGGTTAAGAGACAAGAATGATATTACCTATGATTATGAGGGCATATTATGAAACTCTGATGTAATAAACAAAAAACATCTATCTATAAAATCTTTTATCTAAATGTATGTTCTCCTTCCCTGTGTTTTATAAGCTTACTTCCTAATTATATTCTGCCATGTCAGACATTTCTTAATAATCAAGATAACTTCAAGAGAAGCTTTGCTAATACAGTGAACAAGACTTTGTATTTTATCTAATGAAATCAAGAACAAACACATTATATTATAATTAATCAGTTTTTTTTGCACATTTATGTTAACTGGGAGATAACTGTCCCACCATTTGACTGTTGGTTGTCTTTAAGTTCATAGAAATTTGGAGATAATCATTACACAATGTACAATTCAACATCAACTGCACTAGATCCAAATTGTCATGGTAAATAAATTATGTCTAGTAAAAAAAAATAAAAAAAACTTGACCTAACTTAACAAACACTAAATTGTTTTATGAGAGAAATTCATATTTAACTTTTTTTGTGTGTTTGGCAAAAAGCAAGAAATAAGGTTTAGTGATAAATTTATTTTTTCATTCAAAATTTTCTAAATTTTCATAATTGAATTATCTTTAAAAATATACATATTTATTGTAGTATTACTATTCTTTAAGTACTTTAAAACAATTTCAATCAATAGGAAATATAGTTGTTCCAGTTGTTATTGAGATCTTAAGACAAACTAATATAGAATAGAATACACACATAAAATTCCTAGAATATATCACATTTTACAACATTTTACACATAACAAGATAATAATATTCATTATAATTATTATAATTTAATGAAAACAAATGTTATAATGAAAATAGCATTTGATGAAATTGATGGAATTAAATATAATTTGTTGCTGTTAAGATCATCCTTGTTTTATGTAGCAAGGCTACTCTATAATTCCCTTTGTCTGTCTGTCAGTCATTTAATGCTATGGGCTGCTATTGAAGAATGACACTTTCTCCTATTCCTATTACATATTCCTATCATCTATATACTGGTTTGTCAGTCTGTTATTCATGCTTCAAAAGACATAAACATTATTTTTTAAAGGTTTTGTGATTTTTTTGCTTATTATCTTTTTTCATTATTATGAGAATTGAAAATATACCCTATAATTCACTTTGCCTGTCTGTCTATTCTATGATTTTTGGTGCTTAACTACTTATAGATGTTTTTATCTTTGTTTCTTATCAGATATTGTGTGCTTTTGTGGGTTCATATTTCAATATCAGAATCAGGATCAGATTCAGGATCAGATCAAGATCAGATCAGGATCAAATCAGGATCAGATCAGGATCAGATCAGGATCAGATCAGGATCAGATCAGGATCAGATCAGGATCAGATCAGGATCAGATCAGGATCAGATCAGGATCAGATCAGGATCAGATCAGGATCAGATCAGGATCAGATCAGGATCAGATCAGATCAGGATCAGATCAGGATCAGATCAGGATCAGATCAGGATCAGATCAGGATCAGATCAGGATCAGATCAGGATCAGATCAGGATCAGATCAGGATCAGATCAGGATCAGATCAGGATCAGATCAGGATCAGATCAGGATCAGATCAGGATCAGATCAGGATCAGATCAGGATCAGATCAGGATCAGATCAGGATCAGATCAGGATCAGATCAGGATCAGATCAGGATCAGATCAGGATCAGATCAGGATCAGATCAGGATCAGATCAGGATCAGATCAGGATCAGATCAGGATCAGATCAGGATCAGATCAGGATCAGATCAGGATCAGAACAGGATCAGACCAGGATCAGATCAGGATCAGATCAGGATCAGATCAGGATCAGATCAGGATCAGATCAGGATCAGATCAGGATTAGATCAGGATCAGATCAGGATCAGATCAGGATCAGATCAGGATCAGATCAGGATCAGATCAGGATCAGATCAGGATCAGATCAGGATCAGATCAGGATCAGATCAGGATCAGATCAGGATCAGATCAGGATCAGATCAGGATTAGATCAGGATCAGATCAGGATCAGATCAGGATCAGATCAGGATCAGATCAGGATCAGATCAGGATCAGATCAGGATCAGATCAGGATCAGATCAGGATCAGATCAGGGTCAGATCAGGTTCACATTCAGGATCAGATTCAGGATCAGATTCAGGATCAGGTTCAGGATCAGATTCAGATTCAGGATTACATTCAGGATCACATTCAGGATCACATTCAGGATCACATTCAGAATCACTTTCAGGATTACATTATGCCAAACTGGAAAAACAATAAAAATTACATGTCATTTGTAACAGATAATTAAAAGAAAACTAAAACTATTTTTGTGTAAATTCAAAACCAATTAATATCCGTTGGATTAGAACTAGTTCTCAGTCATACTTGAAAATTATGTAAAGCATTGTATTACAGTCATTTTCTACACATGATAAAATAATAAATGCCTGTTTTGTTAACGGTTACCTTTGCCCCTAAATGCTTACTAATTTTTCATTTGAATGTCTATAATTGGATACAATAATATTTTTCTACATTTAAAGCAATTGGTAAAATGCCAATTTTGTCGTCAACAAAAAAAAAGCAGTTTACATCCTAAATGAATAAAGCACAAGAATTTTTTTGTGGTAAAATATGTATTTTTTATGCTTGTTTTGGATTAGGTTAGGTTGAGTATTACCTGACTGGCCAATACACCATGTTGAACAGAAGGAAGCCAAGTGGGAATGCATAGGAACAAGCTAACAAAATAATGTGTAAAATAAATTAGTTTTTAACAAAAATTACAACATATGTAAATGTTGTGAAGCACAAAAAAATCATGGATAAGAAGAAGGAGATTTAAAGAGCATAAATAAAGTTAAAATATCACTAAAACTATCACACATTTTTATTTACTTTTAAAAACTTTTTGTTTGATATTATTATCCTATTTATTTTTTTTTAACTTTGAGTCCAAGGACAACAAGCATAATATTATAAGCGAAGCATCTCTAAAATCAAGTTCTCAAAAACTAATTATTTCTGATTTTTTTAAACAGAATCCTGTATTTATGTAATTTTGCAACAGTTTTGTATTTCTTTAAAAACTTCAAAATTCATATTCTGCTTATTAAGTTTTAGACTCCGTAAGTGTTAATGTTTGTTTGTTGGATTTTATGGATATTGTCATCCTTGTCTTACCTGTGTCTATAAAAATCAGCTGATTACCATGCCAATGCCCTGTTGTTGGGGGTATAGAAATGAAATATTCTATTACATACAAATAACAGGATGTCTTTCTGTCTGGGTGGGAGTGTGTCTGTCCGTAAAGAAGTATCTCACAAACCGTTGAAACAATATGATTCTTAACAATTTGGTTCTTTAAAGGTCCAATGGGGGCAGTTCACCCCCCATCCCTATTTTCAATTATAGTTTTTAAAGTATGGTTCAATTCTTTCTAATGACGATTTTTCTTGGTAGGTGAAAGTACCTTTCCCTAAAATAGTTACAAACCTTCAGTACACACAGACAGACACTCACAGAAAGACAAACTGACAGCCTGTTACTATTATGTAAGGATTGTCTGTGCAAAAATTATAACTATATGCCCTTTCCTGTTTTAGGTGATATATTACTTTCAAATTCTTGAACCATTAATAACTTCTTCTTTACCAATATCACTGCATAAGCTTAAAATATAAGAATGATTTTTAAAAAATTGAACCTGCAACATTAGTGTAAATAAGTCTGGACCACATCGCGTCATACAAGAGACATTAAAAATGACACTTACTTCTGCTATGTATGACACGTGACACTAAAAGGGGGAGTAGTAGAAATGCTTTGGCCATAAACAAATATACACAATTAAAATTTGCTACTATTTTTTTCGGGAAAAAAAAGATATTACCCACTAATGCACCAAATACAAAAAGCACGCATACAATTATCCAGGCTGAAAAAAATTACTTAATTAAAGAGTGTTAGAAGAAAGTAATCAACCACAATTTTCATTCTAAACTCTACAATTTGGTTTTGGTTAATCTAATTCTTGCTTAAAAAAAATATTGGGCCATTTTGAGAATCCTAGTTCCTTGATGATTCATTTTTTACATTTCCTTTGAGTGCTTAAAACTTTCCCTTTAACAAGAATTGTTTTGCTGTTACTTACTTGATATAGCAGATAGACCTGTAACATTTGGACTAGAGGCAGAAACAGAATTGAAAATATTCACCAGAACTAAAAAATTTGTTACCAACAAGCCCATGCGACCTATGGAAAAACAATATCAAATATGATTTTGCCTCAAAGCTTTATTGATTCAAGTAAATTCATGAAATTGGTATTAGTAACAACAACAACAACAAAAAGGGGGCCTGGGACTAAAACAGTTTGTATAGAAAATAAAAAAATAAACATAAACATGTTAATCTAAAATACAAACATATAAAGGTAAAGTAGAGTTGCTTGATGTTGAAAAAATATATAAATATACTATTTTTGACTGTAAAAATAAAACTTGATGTAGGGATGCTATATATGTGCATTAGTTAAGAATTTCATCATTTAACATTTTTAAAAGCAAAGTTACTCTATAATTATTGATTTTACCTGGCACTATTTCTGGAGGAATAAAGAAACTTATCTGAAATAAAAATATTCATTAAAGTATTACTTATACAAATATATTTAAAAATATCATTATTTAAATTACAGTTAAAATACATAATGGGTGGAGGATTTTGCCAGGGGGGGGCCCGAGGGGGGGGGGAAGGTGCGCTGTATTATGGGCGTGGATATCTCGGGGGGTGTATGGATATTTGTTTAAAAATCAAGAATTAAAAGAATGAATTGAATGGGAAGAAATGCTTAGTCACTTTTTGTTCAGAACAGAGAGTTATTAAAATTACCCAAGAAACAAGAACCATCAGACCAGAGGGAAGATAATTATTTACTGAAATCAAAATAAAGATAATAATCATAGATAGCCTCTTAAACTAACCAGGACAAGAATGTAAATTTGGATGGTTTTCAAAGGATTCAAGATTTCAAGTTCTTAAATTAAGATTAATTGTTGAATTCTTTTGTGTAAAATTGTATTTCAATATGATTATCTACAAATAAAAATAAATACCTACCTAAATATTTCAGTGAGTTTCTTTTTAAAATCATCTGAAAACCTGAAAAATACATGCACAGGATTTTAGTTGGTCTTGACCTAACTCTAAGTATGCTCCTCCAATAGCCATAGTAATACCAAACTACATTAAATTACTCACAAAAGGTTTGGTGATTTTCAACATAATTAATTTTCAGATACTTTATCTGTTTTTAGTGGTCAGATATTGCAATTTATAATTTGATTATAAATACTTTGGACAATGGGCAAATCATTTTACTGATCAAGCTTCAACCCTCAACAATTTTAACCTTAACTATTACATAACAAACTTATAAGTTTTGGAATGATGCATAGTCTCTAGTCCCCTCTCTATCTCTAATTGTTACTCAGAATAGAGAATAGGTAGACTAAAACCAAACAATTCCCCAATTTTGTACCTGCCAAGTCATAGATTTGCCATCCCCCCAGTTGAATATCTTTCTTATCTTTGTCTGGAAGGTGACCAATATCCACTGAGTAGTCCAAGATTGTATTTGGCTTTTCTTTCCAAACACCTGTTGAAATAATTGTATACTTAAAACAGAAATTAAAATAAATCATGAAATTGTAGCAGAATTTTAATTGCTAAATCAGCCCTTCACTCAATTTAATAAGCAAAATAATGAAAGTGAAAATTTTAAGCACCCAAAGGAGGTTGGAAACTGGAATTATCAATACACCACTAAATTTTTTCACTTTTAAGTAGTCCCAAACCATTTTTAACTGACAAAATCTTTCTTTCATTGAAACATTTAAAGGAAATATTTTTCCCTTTCCTTTTTGTGATCAAAAGTTTCACTTATAAAAATCATTTTGATAATTAAGCATTTAAATATTTTAGAATTAATTATAGACTTAATGAATAAGATCCTTACAGTTTTGAATATCACAACAGCACATAATGTTGACTGCTTTTTATTAACCATTGTATAATGTAATAAACTTTTTTGTCTATCTTTTTAATCTTTAAGTAATTTGTTTTTGAGATTTATATTTTGCTATTGAAAGTATTCCTTGAGCAATGTATGTTGTGTTAAATAACATTTTATCTTCTGTATTAGCATAGCTTCCTAACTAAAATAGATTAAATATATGAAAAGCAGAATTAATAGATAGGTTAACAGATGTAAAAATTGTAGATAGATAGATAGATAAACTTACCCTAAACTGGCAGACTTGAGTATCCAGAGGAAATTTATTAAATCTCATGGGACACCAGAATGTAAACTGTATTTCTTGACTGTAGATGATATTTGAACCATTCACCAAGTATAATCCTGAAAAAAGGTTATGTTTGATTTTATGCACTAATCAAACTTTTATTTAAAGTGTAAGGTTTTTGATCTGTCTGAATGTTAGGTTCTCGAAAATTGCTAATTTGAATAACTTGTACATTACAGGGATGCTTTAAAAAGTCAAAGTTATTACAGTGAACTATTGAATATATAGCTCATCTGAAAGTGTGTTTTCAAATTCTCAATCTTGAAGATACTAATTCAAATAGGAATCTTAAAAAATAAGACAATTGACAAAGAACGTCTTCTGTAAATTAATATTATTTGGTTGAAAAGTGTAAACACTGCTAGTAATTAAAAAACAATAAAGAATGAAAAAAGTAACTATAGTCTTAATCAACATACTTTGGTTTCCAATATAATATTCAGTCTTATGTCCCTTCCCTTCCTGGATTTTATAGATTTACATAATTGACTGAATGTATTGATGTAAATAATTGACTATAGATTTTGTGAAATAGTTTTTGTAAATGTAACATAAATGTAGAAAATGCGTACATGCAGGGGAATATTCAAAATCCTAGATAAAGTGGGGCTATTTGATTTGAGCACTATACAAACACACAATTGTACCTGCAAATCTGGTTAGAACTGCCAGGTTTTTTGTTTCTTTCAGGGAGAAAATGAAAATATCTGGCACCCACAACTCTTTTATAAACTAAATACAGAAGCAATTACAAATTTTAATAAAGAGGGTGTTTTCCTTTTAAGTGCCTTGTTGAGCACAGAAACCAACCTCATCTTTTGTAAATATTTTGTTAAAAAATTACAATATTTAGATAATAAAGGACAGAAAAAACCTCTTGTGTTCAATGAATCATTGTTCTAAAAATCATACAAAAACTTGGTGTCAAATGATTAGAGCCCTGGCTATAAAATGCTTTTGAAACATGAAAAATTAATTCTAATTAAAATAATTACATCTAAATCTACAGAAACCCACTTTTCTTCATGTCCAGGCAAGGGTTTACCTAAAATACCAAGGACGATCATGTACATAACTATCAACAGACTTTATTTGTCTATGAAAATCTTGAGTTCAATAATAATTTTCAATAGTGCAGCAACCCAAATGAGTGTAAAAAAGCTCACCAATTAATCTTGGTTCTTGCCATTTAACTCTGAAGAACATAGAAACTTTGACTGAAAAATCTTTGTCATCCACTGATATGAGCTGCAGAATGTCAAAGTCTATATTAACCTACAATAAATTACTGTAATGGTTAAAATTAGATTATTTGATTATAATGATTCTGTTGCTAAACTCTCTCATTCTCTCTATCTATCTCTCCCTCACCTTCTCTCTCTCCTTCTTTCTCTTTATTTTTCTTTGCTCATATTTACCTTTCCTGTTATTACCTTGTTCTAATTAATTCAATATTTAATCAATCAATCTACTAATCAATCAACCAATCTATCAATCAATCAGTAGTTATTAAATGAAATAATTTATTTAGCAACCAATATCTTAATCAATCAACCTATAAATCAATAATCGCATAAAACAATGAATGAAGATTAACCTTAATAGGTGGAGTATAAGGAAAATTCCTCTTCTTGTAAGTTGCTGTATCAATACAAAATTGTTCTGAACAAACTAAGGAAGCATTTTTGTTCACATCTCCCTAAAAATAAATACTGCTGTAATGTGTTTAATTCCTATAGCTTAATTAGTGGTATATATAATACTGATGGTGTATACCCCTGGGGTTGATTAATAGATAAGAAAATAGAGCCAGACATTCATAGTAGGTCCTAAGACATTAATTAATATTATAATTTTTATTTCATTATTCAAAGAAATTGTTTGTTATACAATACGATATATAATTTTTCAGAATTGCTTAGAGCATGTTCTAATCTAGTGAACATCACACAGTTTGAAAGCCATTTTGGAACAAAGTTTATTCCATTAATGAAGGAAATAAAATATGTAAAACATTGATGATCTATTAATAACTCATTACTTAAAAATAGATCTTTAAACTTTACTTTTCTTGCATTCAATAGGTTGGTTGTCTGTAGCAATTGGGTTTAATAGTGCCTTGGAACCTCAGTAAAATGCGAAAGAAATTGTATACCTTAGTTACTTGAATATTCAGCATAATTGATATCATCAAAAACAACAAGCATTGCTTAATTTTCATACTAATGAGGAGTTTCCTGAAAGTTGTATCAATATTATTTTTCAATTATTTTTGTCTTACTTGTATGGCCTGTATGAAAACAATGTGCGAATACACATTACTGCATACTTTCTATTCCTGAAAGTTTTATCAATCTTAAATGTATAATGTTTGTAGTCCTGATTATCTGAAGTTAGGTTTAAGATGTCCAAAGGAGATTGGAATTGAAAATCCAACAGCAAGTATTTGATTGCTAAGCTTCGCTATTGTTACATTTCAAGCAGACCCGCAATTATCATGAAAGCTACTCAATTATCGTAGCAAGCTCGCCTAGAACTTTAGCAGATATTCCATATTAATCCATATTAATCTAATTAATGACACTTTTATATGAATGAGATAGGCATGATTAAAGTTGCTCAAAAGGTATACAAATCTCCCTTCTTAAACCTAGGGGCATTTCAGGGAATTTTTCGTGATCATATTATGACAAATTGCAACTGCATTTGTAAACCAATAAAAACTCTAAATTTCGTGGGTTTTTTATATATTCCATGTGTTTGGTAATAACTATTTATTAGATTTAAAATATCATACTAATTCAATTTTAATGTAAATTTAATTAATTTTTAAATAGTTGAAAATGCATTAGAAAATAAATTAGAAAATATGATTAGCAGTACAGAACAAATACACAAAAATTTTACTGATTGATAGCCGAGTAATTTCCCCAATTATGTTATACAAAATTGCCCCTTTACTTATTATTTTGATAACATTATTGGGTAAATACACTGCTAAATTGTACAACTCAATGTAATGAAGATTTAATAAAATCCTCAAGAGTTTTAATGATAAGGTGTTCATAAAACTTTGGGGACAAGTCTAATTTGCAGTCCAATGTCAACTCCATTCATTAGCGTGCACAGGGTTTTGCCAGGGGGATTTTAAGGGGGTGAAGAAAAAGGTAAGGTGACGACAACGCTCTACACTAAGATATATAATTTTGACATCCGTGATAGGTGGATTGAAAACTACCTACCCTCTAATTGGTTGAATGATGTACGACACTTAAGCTTCTTCAATCAGAGCGCAGAAAGTATTCAATCCACCAATCACAGATGTCAAAATAAATTAACTTAAATTGTATTTCCGCTTTTAGATAAAGAATTATACAAAAAACGAATTTTATGAAAATCCTTAAAATTTGATGCAGATTTCAAATCTACCTCTAGCATTAAAATTCTTTCCAACTTATATATCTTACTCTACACCCCCCTACAGCAAGTGTATGCTTTATCCCTAGTTTATTCAAATTCACCTAAAAATACAAAAATCTACTATAATTTCGTATTCTAATTAATTAACTTAACAACTTTTGGGGCTTCAGTGAATTTTTACTGGTTGTTTCATTGAGTTGAGTGTTCTCTAATCATAATCTACAGAAGATCTAATTTTGTGTATCTTCATTAGGTATGTACATCGATTTATCGAACATTGTCTCATACCTTTAGACAGCTTTGCGGAGCCGTTTGATTTTGGTGCGGTTTCGGTTCCGGCTCCAGCTCCGCGGAGCTGTCTGTGATGATGGCGGCTCCGGCTCCTACCTAAAATCTAGAAAAACTAGTTATATTTTTTTCCTGTCTATTTTTGACTTTTGAAGGTTTTAAAAGTTCAATTTTTGATGAAAATGGACTTGAAAAACTTAAAAGGGGCATTTGCACATGACAAAACAGAGTTACCAAATTATAATTTAAAAAAAACTCTATATTAATCTAGTCCAGAGCCGGAGCCGTTTTCTAATGAAAATTACGGCTCTGGCTCTAGCAAAATATGGCGGCACCACAGGTCATGGCTCCGGCTCAGGCTCCGCAACAATGCCTTTAGATCAAGTGTTCATTAATGAAGAATAAATTAAAATACGCAAATGTTATTATATGTTTTGTTATTCATAATTTTTGTAGTATGACTGACAGACCGACGGACCAAGTAAATTACATACAGAATGGTATAATCTCCACTAAATAAATACAGCTGTCTATTCTAAATAGCAGCTGAAAAATACATCTTTTCCTCATAGCGTCACAATATTATTAGCGTCACAGACTGAAAGATGGACAGACAAAGTGAATTATAAAGTAGCTTTGCTTCCGTGCGCGTGAATGGATTTAATATTACTATTATTATCTTACGCCAGATTTTCATTTTCTATAATAAAGTGAAATCTGTAGCGGGCTAAAATAACTATCTTCCTTTACCCCATCCCCTTCCCTCCTACTTGATAAACGACCAATAAATTCGAGGGGATATTGCAACCTAAATTTTCTCCTGTCATAATATCCATCAAGTATATTCTACATCCATTTGCAAGTGATATTTAATTTAATATTAATATGTTTGATTGTTTTACAATTGTGAAAGGTTAAACTGAGACTAACTCAATTAACAACATACTTCAATAGGATGGGTCAATTCAAGGCTAAACCAATATGTACAAGTAGCTGGATGTATGTTAATGTGCTTTCCCGTTAGATCTCTTACAGTATGGCTTCGAAACCGATTAATACCCGCTGGATTCTAAGCTATAATGAAAAATCATGCATAACATCATATTACAAACATTTTTGTCGGCTAAAAATATGGTTTTACAATTTTTTTATTTTATATCCGCAGAAAGCTGTCTATGATACGATAAATAACTTTTATGCTGCTTTCCCATAAGATGTTTTAAAGGTTTAACTGTACAAAAAAGCACCTTAATTTTACTCTTCATATTGAAAATACAAAAAATTTTATATCCTATATATAAAGTAGTAAGTTAATTGTCTGTAGCATAATATTTTGATAACTACTCATTTTTTTAAGAGAAGATTCACATTGGTCCTGGAATTGTTTTGGTCTATTTTTCCTACCTCTTCTATTACATAGCCCAAAGATGCTAGGGGGGCAGCTTCTAGTTATCTTTTACAGCCGTAATAGGTTTTTATTTTAATTAATAAATTTCATAAAATCAATGTTTATTTAATTAGTTCTGTAGTTGAATCTTAAGCTTAAAACAGAAAAACCTTACTACTTTTTATACCTTTGTTTTACAAAAAAAGAGCTTTTCATTATATGGAGTTTTCTCACAAAGTGCTTGACGAGATGAAAAAATCCCCTCCTTTTTTTAAAATTAGAAATAAAGGTTTTTTTCTTGGACCTATCCCCTGTACTAACCCTGCGGGGCCCATATATAAACATGTGAAAGCGTAACCATGCGGGGGCCATATATAAACATGTGAAAACCTAACATATCATGCACCAAAGTAATAAACAGATAAATAAAAAATACCCCTTCACTTATCTTTAATTTAGTTTTGAAATAAAGATGGGGGGGGGGGGGGTGTATATATGCTCAATGAAACAATTTAAGGATAAACACCCATTAACTTATAAATTTTCCTTTTAAGAATGAACATGAAAATTATATGTTTTTTTTTCAACCAAAGTCGAGACGATGGCCTTCATAGTTTTAATAGAAGTGCAGCTACTCTTTAACTTGGTTAGTATGTCTATCCGTTCGGTTTTTTACTTAGTTTCACCCCCCCCCCTTCAAACCTGTGATTCCCCTCCAGTACCCAAAATAACTTAAACTGTCCTAAAATAAAGAAAACAACCAAATCATCCAAAGTTTGAAATCAAAAGGACAATTCTAACATGCCTTTTTTAACGAAACGAGTTAGTGATGTATGGACGTATAGAAATACTTCGCTGTTAAAAATACAATTGATAGGTTGTAAATTATTCATTTATTATTCAATTTTATTTACCCTTGAAATATCTTTATACTAGCTGCTTCGCCCCTAGCCTCTAGGGGCTTTGCCCCAAGAGATGATCAAAAAAAGTTTAGGTGAAATTCATAAAAAAAGGACCAAGGAAATCTTCTACAAAAAAAATGGGGGGGGATTTTTTTGTTTTTTGGGGGGTTGGGGGTGTCCCACCTCTTAAGAAAATAGCCTAAAACCACCACAGGACCAGTAGGTATATTCCCTAAAGAGTTGAATCCGATCGGATCAGTGGTTACCGAGATCTTAAGCTTCAGACGGACAGACATCAAGCTACTTTGTATTATAGATTAAGGTGTTTATAGTTTATTAGTACCATGAAAAAAAACGTGGAAAGTAAATAAACAATTTAATAAACTTTTTAATAATGTATGTTCTTCAATAACAAACATGTAATTTTCCGTTTATTGAGGAAAAATTTCTGTATATTCAACACGCAACGTGTGTTCTATATTACTTAATTTCCAGTATGGCTTGCTTGGATTAATATCCGCAGGAGCAGAACCGGTTCTTAGCCACACTGAAAAATCATGTACATCTTTGTATCATAGACAGTTTTCTACGAATATTAAAGTAAATATCATAAACCAGTTTTGTTAGACTGGGCCTTCAATTAATAACTATTCTATCTAGTAAGAATACCTATGTTGATTTTAATTGAAACATCATATTTTTAAAATTTCTCCAAAATCGTACAATAGTAAAATTGTGTTTCTTAACGTTGATTGCAAAATGGGGGGCTTTATTTAGAGATTTAAACATATTATTTTTGAATATTTAAGCACAACATGCCATAGCATTTTTAAACCATTACTGAATTATGATTTACTGTTATTTTTAAATAAGATTCCATTGTTGCGACGCTTCTTAAGAATATGATAGTTCTTGTATTCATATAAACATATCAGGCTTTGTGTATACATTTAATTACAGTTTTTTTTTCGATTAAAATTCCTTAATATTTGTGGAAAATCAATTCAATTTAGGAAATTGATATATTATTACTTATATGTTGCACCAGATTTTCATGTACCTTAAAAATTCTCGCAGCTGGCTAATATAACGATACCCCCCATACAGCCCCTTTACCCCCTCCTCTCCCAATTATTGAACGAACTGACCAATAATAAATGAGGGCCATATTATCAAGCCAAATTGATGAAAAATTTTCCCCTGTCAATACATCTACTGTATATTTTGAATACATATCTATAATACAAAGTAGAACGATGTCTGTCTGCCCGTCCGTCTGTCCCTTAAGATCTCGGTAACCACTGAACCGATAGGATTCTACTCTTCAGGGAATATACCTACTGGTCCTGTGGTGGTTTTAAGCTATTTTCTTGGGGGGATGGGACAACCCCAACCCCCCAAAAAAACAAGATTTGCTTAAGATTTCCCTGGTCCTTTATGAATTTTTTTTTTAATCAACTCTTGGGGAAAAGCCCCTAGAGGCTAGGGGCGAAGCCGCTAGTCTATAATACAAAGTAGCTTAATGTCTGTCTGTCCCTTAAGATCCCGGTAACCACTGAACCGATGGGATTCTACTCTTCAGGGAATATACCTACTGGTCCTGTGGTGGTTTTAAGCTATTTTCTTGGGGCGTGGAATACCCCGAACTCCCCCAAAAATTAAAAATTGCCCCTTATTTTCTTTATATATTTTAAATCCACTTATAAATGTATATACTTATTGTAAGTTAGACTTTAACAAAACATTTGGTATAAATAAGGAAGATCATATGAAATACCAAAGGAGCTTAAGAGATAAGACAATGGACGATAGTTTTATATTCATATTCCCAATACTGATGAACATAATTATCCCTTTTTTTACATATAAGTTATTGGTTGATAAGTAAAAAACAAATATTTTGGATCTAAACATAAAATTATTTTAAAACCCCAAAGTTTTTGAGCCAAAACTCTGGGTACCATTGTCATTTCCAGTCTAGTAACACCTCCTTCCTTGGAAATACCTCAAGAGGAGAAAAGTGACAGACTGACATACAGACCAATGATAACTTGAAGAGTACCTTCGATATTTAGACCAAAAGTTTAGTCATAAGTAAATAGTCATAAATTGTTATTATAAATACAATTTTAAAAGCGAATCTTTTCTTTTGTTAGAATGTGTCCGTCCGGAACGGATAGCTTTTTTCGTTATTTTATGCATGTTATTATTGTCGTATCGATTTCAAACATTGCATGGTGATTCCTGTAGTAGTTAGGTGCGATTTAGAAAGCGTAGCAACTCTTAAATCTTTACCAGAATAAAAATTGTCGACTAATGAGGAAGCATCTATTCTAAATCCCATTTTGACCGTCTGTATTATCATTAAGGTTGGGCTGGATACTTTTTTGCCGAATTCCGATTCAAATTACCGAATATCCGACCCAACCCTAATTTACAGCTTTTTAATATTTTAATACAACTATAAAGCTTTGTGTGTTATATGATCGAGTATGGCTTTGAAACTGATTAATATCCTCTGGATAATAAATGGTTAATAGCAGTGTCTAAATACAAAGTATCAACATGAAAATATTTTAACTTGACACTTCATACAATATTTAAAGCACATGTCACAAATCAACAAAAAAAAATCACAAGTGTCATGTGCAGAAAAACAAAACAAATTTGTCTCAAATAAGTCATAATGCAAAAATAAATTTTGCAGGAAACATCGATTTTCTTCATAATTCTATAATCTACATTGTACCTTAAATTAAATTAAATCAACTACCATAAAAAAAATTCAGCACTTTAACTCTTTTTTTGTTGGGTTCCTTTAAGTTTTAAGTTTGGGTTCAAAAAGTGTCTCATCCACCTCCATCTTTTTGACTAAATTGCTATTGCTAGAAGTATATCTTCTCTATACGTCTATTTTTAAAAGCGAAGCTTTTCTATAATTAATGTCGCTCTGTCCGTCCGTAACGGATAGAATATTTTGTTAATGTTAGAATTGTCCTATTAATTTCAAACTTTGCATGATTTCTGTAGTATAGTTATGTACGATTTAGAAAGCGCAGCAACTCTATAATCGTTACCCGAATGTCCGTACGTCCTTTCTAAAAATGTTGATTTTAAAACTTTTTTAACAACTACTTTTTTGTGATAAAATTATCGGATTGATCTGATTTTTGGAATATTGATTCCTAGGACAACAAAGTAATATGTTATAAGCTAAACATCACTATAATCAAGTCCTAAAAATGTAAGTATCATATTATCACTTTAAAAGCATGTTTTCAACAAATTTGCCTACAGTATTATTTCGAATTTTATATATTATTATTTATATCCAGATTATTCAGTTCCGACACTCTGCAAGAGTTAATGTTCGTCTGTCATACCATTTCACAGCTTCGCTTTTATGGATGTTATCATCCTTGTTACATATTTCACTGTAATACAAATGTATGTTCGTTTTGATGGAAACTAGTTGCTTTATGCTTTTGTGTAGTGGGGGGGGGGGGGGGCTTCTCTTGGCTTTTCCTTTGGAGGTAGTGAAGGATCCCCCCCCCCTCAGTTTTTAAAGAAAAAAAATTAGGAAAGGAGGAATTTAGGAAAAAGGGTCGAACTATCCCGCCAAAAATATCCTAAAACCTTTCTTGAACCATTAAAAAAATATGCAACATTCAGTCTAGCCGTTTCTTACTACTACTTTTAATAGCATTATTAAAGGATCTTGGACAAAGTAGCTTCGGACAAAGTAGCTTCAGGACAAAGTAGCTTTAGGACAAAGTAGCTTCAGGACAAAGAAAAGTAGCTTTCACTGTTAATAAAGGTCATAGCCGCAGCGCTCGGCCCCCTGTCCTGCCCAGCCGCGGGCGCTCGGCCCACTAGCCTATAACCTAACCTAACCTAACCAAAAAATTGTAAAAACATTATTAAAACTTGTAAAAACAGTACTAAAAATTGTAAAAATCTATCAACCACTTTTTGCAAAATCTACGAAATTCTAAACCACCTATGTATTATAAGTTGATGATATGTTCTTAAATAAATGTTCTGAGGCTAACATAGGTTAGGTTAGGTTAGGTTATAGGCTAAGGGGCCAAGCGCCCGCGGCTAGGCATGCCAGGGGGCCGAGCGCTGCGGCCATATTGGAGACTATTTTTCTTATGAAGCTACTTTTCTTAAGTAAATGTCCTGAAGCTACTTTGTCCTGAAGCTACGTTGTCCTAAGCTACTTTGTCCGAAGGTACTTTGTCTGAGGCTACTTTGTCCAAGATCCTTATTAAAAATAACTGCTTTCTTTCATTTAACTGCATCTGAGTTTTGTTTTTAAAAGCGAAGCTTTTCTATAATTAGGGTCGGTCCGTCCGTCCGTCCGTCCGTCCGAGATAGTTAGCTTTTATTCGTTAATTTAAGCATGTTAGAATTGTCCTATCGATTTCAAACTTTGCATGGTGATTTCTGTAGTAGTTAGGTACGATTTAGAAAGCGTAGCAACTCTATAATCATTACCAAAATGTCCGTACGTCCATTTTAAACATGTTGATTTTTTTACTTTTTTAAATAGCTTTTTTCGTTAATTTAGGCATATTAGAATTGTCCTATCGATATAAAATTTTGCATAGTAATTCCTGTAATAGTTAGGTACAATTTAGAAAGCGTAGCAACTCTATAATCATTACCAGAATGTCCGTACGTCCATTTTAAACATGTTGATTTTTCTACTTTTTTAACAACAAATTTTTATATGATCTAATTATCCGTTTGATCTGATATTTGGTATATTGATTCTTGGGACAACAAAGAACAATATTTTAAGTGAAGCAACTCTATAATCAAGCCCTAAAGATGTAAGTATGTCCATAAACATTATCCTGTATCAAGCAGTTTTTCAACAAATTTACTTACATTTTTGCTTCGAATCTTATACCTTTATATTCTGAATATTCAGTTCAGACACTATACAAGTATTAATGTCCGTTTGTCCTACCGTTTCAGTGCTTCGCTTTTATGGATGTTGTCATCCTTGTAATTTAGCTGCATTACTTATGGCCATTATTGTCCTTAATATAAAATGAATAAACCACTTATTCATTCACAAACCAAATACGAACTAAAATAATAAAACTATAATAGAATTATACCGTTTTTCATAAGTGGTTTAATTTTTCCTAATGACCAAGCCCCTAAAATCTAGGAGTTTCGACCCAAGGGGCGGATGTGAGATTATTCCCCCTCCAAATTGAGATAGTCTATAACTGTTTTCTAAGTAATTTTTGGATCATGGAAAGAAAACGAAGTAGAGGGCTTCGTCATATTTTCACTGTAGCTTTTGATAGGTTATTTTAGGTTACGTAAATGATTGCCCCGAGGGTTAGGAAATTGGCCCTGCATGGGCTAAAAATAGTAGTAAAGCTACTGTAAAAATATGACGAAACCCGCTACTTCGATTTTTTCAATGATCCAAACTTTTTTTGGTGGGTTATTTTTATGGGAGTATTCAGCTAATGTCCTTTAAATTTATTAAAATACCAAGACATTTTAATGGCTTACCTCTACAAAGGAACCTCATCGGTCCAGTGGTTTTCAAGTAAGTTCTTTTGGTGAAAGATAGACAAACATCCTACTTCATTTATAGTTGACTTTAATACTTTATTTAGTACTAGCAGAAACGTGCAAGAGGCCTCTAGGTGTACTTGAGGAGGAAGGAGTTAAATTAAGGGGGGGGGGGGGCGATTTCTCTTGGGAGGGTGGTGGTATCCTCTCCCAAAATAGTTATAAACCTTCCCTGGACCTATGAAAAGCTATCCTGTACAGGTGAACCATAACGATTGAGCGATTTGCGAAGTCCTTTGATACAGACAAACATGTTACTTTATTATAAGGATAAGACGATGAAATGTCAGCTTTAACCAATGAAGAAAAAGGGGTCGTATGGTCCAATTTATTATCAAGGGATTTCCCCCAATTATTCATTTAACATAATTTCATTATTTACCCAGTCACTTTAGTAATTAAAAATTCATATAAGTTAAGGTTTTAAAATAAAAGATTTTTTTACAATTATATAAGTTAGGCGTTTTTTGTTTTAAAATGATCTATGAAAGGATTTTATTGGGTTGAGTTCTTTTTATAGAAGTTTTCTACTTTTAAAGGGTTTAAGGGACTAAATGGCTATTTGTATAGTTTATATGCTTCATTGAAAAATGCGAGAAAGATTTTTTAAAGTTAGTTGGGACATTTCACCACCTAGCTCCTAAATTATTTGTAGCACAGGAATCATTTCTATATTAAAAATCTTTCTTACATTTTTCAATGAAGCATTTAAACTATACAAATAGCAAAAGAATAGTATTTAAACATTCAAAAAGTAGAATTTATGACGATTCTAATGATAAGCATAGAATTTTTCTACCTTTAAGACAAGCCGCGCAGATTGAATTTTAAAAATTTCTTTATGCACATTCTATAAATACTTATACTTAATTTTTTTTTATTTACTCGCAAGTCAATTTATAGTCAGCTGGAACATTTTTCCACGTAGCTATTTTACTATTAGTAGCACATTAAATCGTTCTTATGTTTCCAAAAACTAGAGTTCATAGAGGTTCTAACGGTATGCATGACATTTTTCAAGCGCATTTAATTTTAAAATGTACACACTTCTTTTTGCACACCCTATAATCAACTATATAATGATTTACTAGCAAGTCAAATTTAAGTCAGTTGGGACATTTTACCACGTAGCTCCTTAACTATAAGTAGCACAAGAATCCAAAAACTATATAAACTATTATATTTCCAAAAACTAGAGTTCATAATGGTTCTAATTAACTCAAGCCGTGCAAGTTCAACTTTAAAAAGGTCCGCATTTTGCACACCTTATAACATAGAAAAATTATTAGCAAAATTTAAATTATCTTTGATCATTTAGTTATTAATTATTTGATCATTAATTATGTTTTTATATTCAGAAATGCACATCAAATAATAAAATTTTTAAATTAATGCATGTTGGACTTAATCCCCGCATTTGACAAACAATTCATAGAGATAGTTCTTTTTACTATAAACTGTTACCTTCCAGGGGTCTAAAGGGATAAGACAATGGCCGATAAATTGATGTACAATATACATCTCTAATGATAATACACAAAATTACCCAATGAGGTTAAGACCATTCGCAGGGGTTGGGCATAAGAAATAGCTTTTTTCTATGAAAAAAAGCACCAGTGTTTTTAAAGAGAAGCTTTTCTATAATTAGGTTCGGTCCGTTCGTAACGGTTGGCTCTTTTCGTTAATTTAGACATGTTAGAATATCCTATCTATTTTAAACTTTTCATGATCACTTATCCAATTCATAATGTTGTAAATTGAGTTAGTATTAAATCAACCATTATTTTTATATTAATGCCACCTAAATTAATTTATCATTAAAAATCTGCCAACTAAATTAATTTATCAATAAAAATCCAATCGAATATTGCAACAAATATGAAAAATAAGTTATTTTTTACTTTTTTAAGTACACCTACTGAAATTGAATCTAATTGATTTATAAATTTACTATTTCAAAAATTAATATCTTTTCATGACAGGAATCTTCATACAAGGTTTAAAATTTATTTGCTTTTCTATCCTTATAAACATGATATAACATATTTTGTTTTGATATATTAATTTCTAGGGCAATAAGACATGATATTTAAACGGTTCCTAATAAAGTCATATACTTGACACAACTCTATTTGTTATTCCATACTAAAGTTAAGTTTAAATACCAGAGTAATTTTCTTTCATAGTTCTTACAACTTTTTAGCCTTGTTTCAACTAATTTGATTTTTCTACTACACTATAGTTTTAAGGATTTTAAATTTAGGAGCTAGTGAAGTTCACGGTAAAATATTCCTGGTAACGATTATCCCCAAAAATCAATGAACTTTAAAGGCTGCTAGTTTTCAAGCATCTTAAGAAGGTTTATAAATAATCTGGAATAGTCAAGATACATTGATGCACAGGAAAAGCCATACTGAAGAAAAAATGCTTAAAATAAGTAATGACTATTCCAGATAATTAACCCTTAACGCCCCCCCTCCCTCCGGTTTTTTCTATCTCATTTTCTGTGTGTGAAAGATAAAGAGCCCAAACTGCGTGACTTTTTAAGTATGGGTATGACACATAACTGAGAGTTGGAATTTTTTGAATATCTCCATCCTGGCTTAAACAAAGCATTTTATCCTACCAAAATACTAAAATATCCTCTAGTAGAATATCATCATATGAAATTCAAGTGTTCAAGTCAATTACAAGTTCCAGGTATAATCCTGTAGGTCCTGATCCTCCAGGTCTCCAGAAATCTTTAAAAGGCTCCTGTGGCCGCAATTTTTGACTTAGAGACTTCAAATTTTAAACTTAGGCTTTCTTACATGTCTACATTACATATTAAAATTTCATAAAGATCCGCCGCCGTTTTCCCGCCGATGGCGGCTGGCAGCTGTTAAGTACAGCATAAAATTTACACAAAGATAAACATTTTCTGCAAAAAAAAATTTCTTCTAGCTTCAAAAATAAAAAAAAGTTACAGCCGTTTGAAATTTTTAAGTAAAAAAGGACCTAAAAACAAAGGTTGTTAAATAAAAGGGGGAAGGAAGCGAAAATTGACTTTGACTTGAGGTCGGAAATTCATTACCAAACAGGGGACATGCACAAAAATTTTTAGCTCTCTAGCTCTGATGGGGACTGAAATAATAGGGGGGGGGGCGTTGAACGCCCCCCCCTCCTCTCTCCGACTGATTAAGGTGCGGCAAGGGGCCCGACTGTTATGGGTTAATAGGCTTTCATTTGTTGGTTAAAACTTTGAATCAGCCTAATCTGTGCGTTCCGCCCTTAGCAGCCTTTGTATATTTTTTAAGCTAACAGTTACCAGAAACATTTTACCATGAACTGCAATAGATCTCTAATTTGTTATTTGTACTATACTCTTTTTTAATTTATGTTATTTGACTTGTAATTAATTTCTTATCAGCATGCAATATATGCAATGCGCATCACAATGATTTCGAAGGTGCTTTGACTTTTGTGTCAGAACCTAAATTGGGACATAGTGCATTTCATTACCCTAGGTTAGGTAACTTCATTTCACTTTTCAATAAAATCTAAAATGCAGCGGTTTTTGAGAAAATTAGATTTGAAAATTTCAAGTTTAATTTTTATCCCCTAGGAGTTAGCGCATAATCATGACAAGAAAAGCAAAGATTATTTATTTAAAATTTTGAACAACTTTGCTTTTATAAAGTTCTTCATAAAACCACTCCTGAAGGGAGTTAATTAATGGCCATTTTTATCAGTTGCTTAGCTAAGGTCACGGAAATTCAGCCGTAAATAAATCATATTTAGAGAGGTTTTATGAAAGACTTTATAAAAGCAAAGTTGTTAAAAATTTTAAATAAAAAATCTTTGCTTTTCTTGTCATGATTATGCGATAACTCCTAGGGGTTGAAAATTTAACTTGAAATTTTCAAATCTAATTTTCTCAAAATCCGCTGCATTTTAGATTTTATTGAAAAGTGAAATAAAGTTACCAAACCTAGGGTAATGAAATGCACTATGTTCCAATTTAGGTTCTGACACTAAAGTCAAAGCACCTTCGAAATCATTGTGGCATATATTTAATTTGATAATAAATGAGAGTGAGTAACTGTGTTACTGAAAACTAAGGTAGGGCCGGATACCGGATACTAAAACTATTCGGATACCATATATCCGGCTGATTTATAATGCAGGATATCTGGTTTTCCGGCCGGATATCCGGTAATTTGCCGGATATTAGGCCATTTTCAATATCCGGCCAAACCCTAATGCAAACATAATTTAAAATTCTATATCCCATATGTAAATACAATAACATGTTCAATGCTATAAATTTAATCTATTAATTTGCACAGTAATGGTAGTCAAGCTAATTAAATACCTGTATTTGCATATAATTTTATTACACTTTTTAACTTTCAAACCTAAAATTTTAAACAGTGATAAAAGGGCTTGCTTGATGTTAGATCTACATATATAGGAAATAACGTCTATGGTTGAGCTCGAGTTCTCCAAACATTAAGTATTTAAAATTTATAGTGATTAAATTATAGTAACCTAACTCGTATTGATTGCTTAGACAAAACCCATGATTTTATTTTTCACATACTAGACATAGTATTTAATTTCATGTTGATATTGTAAATACCATAAGAAATATGATTTTATTTAGTTTTTAAAAAAATCTATTCGTATCTGATATTGTATTTAAAAAAAATGATTTTAAAAAAATCAGACTAGAGCGACTCAGGGTACATGTCAACTAAAAGTACATATATGAGATCTTTATATAGTTCTTGTTAACTTCCCCGTTTCTTGAAGGATATTAAATTATGGCCCCCTTCCAGACATTTATCGGTCATAACTCATATTTTGCTTTCTTCAACCTTTTTTGTTTAGAAGCTAGAAAAACACTTTTTTCAGAAATCACTTTTATTTGATGGATAAATTAGATAAATCAAAAAAAATTTCAATAAAAAACAACCCTTTTCACAGTCAAAATCTCTTAACAATGTTGGGTTTAACTTCTGTGAACAATGAGAGTACTGTAGTGTTGGAATTCCACCTTTTAGTAATTCCAGTCAAACAGAAGGCTGGACCCACTCTATAACCAATTAGTTTCCTTTTTCTGCTAGGATTTTAAAATACAGAAGTTAAGCCGAATTTTGACATTTTGACTATTAAAAGGGATGTTTTTTATTGGCAATTTTATGGATAGAAATATGTAGTAGGGCCTCACCTTTTTCCGTAAGACTTCAACTTGTAGTAGAGTAGCTTTGCTCCTCAGCTCCAGTAAATGTCTGTTTATCTATCTGCCCTAACAAGGGAAGAAACCAATTGTGTATAAAGTTTACTATTATGTTATGATATTTTGAATTAATGATTTTCTGATCTTTATTGCTATCCGCCCTGGGAAGGGGTATTGTTATTGTCTGGTCTATCCCTCCAGGACAGGACCAGACATTTAGTTAACCATTGTAAACATTTATTATTTGCTTATATGATTTAACTTTGCATATCCGTATGCTTGTACCTATGATATGTATTGTATTAGATGTAAGATTTAGTTATTTGCCCACCCTTTAACAATAAACATACAACCTAAACTGTATTAAAAAATGGATTCCGGATCCGGATTCAGATTCCAAAATTGGCCCAAAACTTGGGCGGATTCCGGATTGCCAACCCTAGTTTCTAGATTATCTCTATTTTTAGCACATACATAATATGTAAAGAATTCTATACCCTAATGTTTGAGATTGAAAAGAAAACAATTTAAACACAATACAAGTTAACCAAATTCGAGTCAAATCACAACTGCTTCATTAATTTCATTTTAATAAGATTTCATTTGTGTTACAAAAGTATCCTATTGAGCAAAATTTATCAAAACATATCTTATCTTCCTGTATTCAAAGTAGAATTGCCTTGTATATTAGGCGAATTTAATGTTTTTCACCTTAAATCTTAAAATTGAAATATCTGCCAAGAAGGAGCAGCTAGGATTTCGTTCTCAATGGATTCTTCTTGTCTCTTGGTCCTATTTGAACGCTGCATTGTCCGTTTTCATGGTAAATTTTTTTATCCTTTAAATGGTTAAGGCAGGGTGTGTATTAGACAATATGAATATTAAACAATGTTTGCTCTTGCTTATGTCTCCTATATGGCCAAACATAATAGAAATAAATGTAAGAGCATTAAAAAGAGTTTTATTTTGTCCATACCTACATGATTTTGGTTGTGAAAGGCTACATGTGGATGTTGTGATCCTTGTTGTATTTCTAATATCCTAATTATTTTATTATACAAAAAACATCATCAAAATTGAAAATTTATATCATAAAAAACATTTTATTTTGTATGAACATACCTACATAAAATAATTGCAAAAAGTTTAAAAATAAAATTCTTTTTATACAAATAAAATTTTGATATTAAAAAATGATTTTTTTTAGAGAATTTATGATAATAAAATGAGATATTTTATATAAAAAAAAGTTTGAAATGCAAAGAATAGTTATTTATCGCATCGTATTATAGACAGATTTCCGCGGATAGTAAATGGAAAGATTAATTCTGGTTTTGTTAGCCTAGAGGGGCCAAAGGCCCGTCCAACAAAACCGGTATTGATTTTATGATTTCTATTTTATTTTTCATCTAAAATTGTCTGTAATACAATACGATATAAGTATTTTAGTATGGCTCAAAACCGGTTTTAATCCAGCTGATAAAAAACTGATTCGAAGTCACACTGGAAAAGGATAGAGAAAATGCATTGAAATCACAATTAAGATTGTCACAGAGATAGTTTTTTTTAGAAAGAAGATATTTCATGAGGAGAGTATTATCAGAGTAGAGGACACTTTTTGTGCTGTACATCCATTTCATTTTTCCGTTAGGCAAGTCAGGTTTCTAGGGATCATTTTCTGGGATCTTCTTAAAAAGGAATAAGACAATGGACGATAAAGAGATAAAAAATCTCGGATAACTGTAAACAAAATAACGGTTCTAGAACAAACGCAGGAGTCCCAAACATCGGAGTGGACACTTAACCTAACCTAACCTATTTTAGACTATCTTATAGGTTTTTAAATGCCTAACCCCTGCGGGTACATTCATATCTTAACCTAACCTAATATATATAGAAAAACTTAATTAAATTAATATTTTAACACTCCTGCGTTTGTCCACTCCGACGTTTGGGATTCCTAGGTTTGTCCTGGAACCAAAATAACTTCTATAGATAAATATTGTAAAGTTGAGAACTAACAAATCAAATTCCAAAAAAGGTAGGTATTTAAGGTTTTTGAGCAAACGAATAAAACAAATAAGAAACTATATATTAATACTTGGATCTTATACCAGATTTTTAGTTTCTCTAATAAAATGAAACAAGCAACGGGCTAAAATAACAATTTTCCCCTTCCATTTACTTTAAACCATCCCCTCCTCTCCTACTGGATGAACGAACTGGTCAATAAACGAGTTCTATGTTAGCAAGCTAAATAAACGACAATTTCCACTGCCATAATATCCACATATATTCTACACCTACTAAAATAAGATAGCTCGGTTATAAAACTTTGGGTACCAGTGTAATTAACAATCCAATGTCCCCTCCCTGCCTCGATTAAGATTATGCACGGGCTCCGTGTTTCTCCAGCATCTTGCCAGCAAGGTCAATATAGCCCTGTCGTATATATTTTGTTATTTTAAAAAAAAGGCATAGTTTTTTAGCTTTTTACAAATTCAACAAAAGTTTTAAAGCCAACGAATAAGATAATGTAGTAAGTAAGGTACAAGTAAAATAATCAGGGATCTAAAGGGATAAGACAATGGCCGATAAATATATCAATGAATTATTAAATATGATACACAAAATTAACCCATCTGTAGACTGCAATTAATGGTTGAAACGTTTGGACACTTATTTTTATGAACCAACCAATCAAAGTTTAATAAAAGTTTCCAAAGTTGTTGAGCCAACGAATATAAAAACGTCATTATAAAACTTTGGGGACTAGTGTAATAAATAGCCCATTGTCCTCTTCCTTCCCCTGTAAATAATTGTCTGTAAATGAAATTAACAAAATAAATTCCTGTTTAGCTTCATCCTGGCTGGTTCCCTTCTTCTTCTCCCAAGCATCCCACTTGGCCTTCCCCTAAAATATACTTGATGTAAGGAGGAGAAGGAATTCTACCCAACCGGTCCTAAATCCCAATTGCCATAAACCTATAGGTTTGTCATTCTAAATAATCCTATTTGGCGAGAAAAAACATTACAAAAATACGTTAAAAAATAAAATAATAATAAGCTGAAAATAACAGCAGATTCTTTTATTCAGAAATTTTTTTTCAAATCCGACCAAGAAAACCAAAGATATTTGAAAACGCTACATGTCCTCTAATCTACACACAAAAATCCTAAGAATAATAGGAACTTTAATTTTAACTAGGTTGAAAAATATTTTTTTTGTAGCAGAAAAAAAAGAATCTTGTGCAGATTTTACACCCCTGCGGCAGTATTAAGTATTTTTGTCCTTAGTTATGAGGCAACGATGTTAAGCCGAGAATCAAACCTATGATCTTGCGGGTTAAAAAACAAGACAATACCTTAAAATCTAGCATGCCAGGCCTAGAAGTGTTCACATCACCAACTGTTGCCTAGTGGTAATATTAAAATGTTTTACATGTGGACAATTGTTTTTTTTATGAAAAAAAATCGCAAGAAACAATACTCCACACAAATCTTTTTTCAATTGGAACATAAGATTAAATTTCTTTTAAGAGATACAAAAAAAATTCTTTGTCCTAAAGGCAATTTTTTGACAAAGGTATTTGTATTCATTTGTGGTAAAATTATTTTTTTCATTAATAAACTTCTTTAAGGTTAGGTTAACCCCACGCTGGTACTAGGGTCTTGGAGTGGTTGTATAACCCAACCCACAGAAATCTTAGGGGATAAGACAATGGACGATAAATTGATTTCCTTCCATAATAATGTTAAATAAAACTAATTCTTCTGTGCATTAAAATCATTGGTTGAAGACTGCAAGTTTAAAAATTACCAATAAAAATCCAATTACAGTACCCATTGTTTTTTAGACAATTTTGGGTACCACATCAACATTATAATATTCCTGCTTGTAGAGACCATACAGTTCCAGCAGTTCGTCATCAGCCAGGGTTTTGTTCACCTAAACATAGAATAGCATACTCAGGGATCTAAAGAGAAAAGACAATGGCCGATAAATTGATGTACATCCCCAATGATGATACCTACATAAGATTATCCCTTCTGTATATTACAATTAGTGGTTGAAACGTTTGGACACTCAACTGCATGTCATGAACTAACCAATCAAAACACAGTCCCCGAAGTTTTTAAGCAAACGAATAATTTAAAAAGACGTTATTAAAACTGTTTGGGTACTAGTGTAATAAAAACCCAATGTTCCCTCCCTCCCTGATCATACTACACTTTTGTGGTATAATGTGCCTGTTTTAGAAGATCTCGATAACCACTAGCCCAATTAAGTTTTTCATTACAAAAAGGATTAACATATTTATCGGGTAGGTTTTACTGATACGAGAGGGATGGGGGTTGAATTAACCCTCCTAACAACAGTATAGCCCCTAGTTTATTGGCAGGTCTCAAAACTTCGCCCAACTTCAACCTATTATTTATATGTTGAGACTCGAACCCGATATCTAGGGGACACCTTTTGTACAGCATAGGTTGTGGTTCCCTTCATAAATATATAATCCAGATAACTATCTGGTTTAAGTTTTGGGAGACCTTTTTCGTCTGCCAGCAAATTGCTTTCTACTCTTTCGTAGCGACTTGAGTGTGTTAATATATCCGACGCTATTGGCTAATATTCAAAGAACCAATTGAAAGATAGCACAGGGTCCACGGGGTAGGGACATACAGTTATTTAACCCCTTCCCCCTCTATTGTTTTAACTTAATATTACCTTGTTGTTGATGCTGTCAACAGCGGCGTCAAAATCTTCCTGAAGACCCATTTTATATTTCTACAAATAACAAGCATGACAACTTTCATAAGTAACTAAAAAGTTACAGACTGGCCAGCCAATTTTTAAAATAAAAAACGTACATAACGTACACAAAAAAAATACGTTACGTACATAAAAAAAGTAAAAAAACGTACAAAAACGTACATTCCTAATAAAAATAAGTTAAATAATTTCCTAGTTACCTATTATCAATACATTTTAGTCTACTAGCAGCTACCTGTAAAGGAGAACCATAGCGAACTGACAGACACAAGATATCCTATTACTCTATTTAAAAGAACTAGCGTCTACGCTCCTAAAGGCCTCTAGGGGCACTTGAGGAGGGGAGAGTTGAATTCAATAAAAAAACATGGATGACAACATACATAAGTAGCGAAGCTCAAAAGTTATTTATAGACATCTGGAAAAAAATTAACTTAAAATCAGTGAGCAATTAAAATTCATTTTTGGGGGGAGGAGGTAGTTTTTTTTCTAAAGTCAATTTCTCTTGGGAGGGTGGATGGTGATACTCTTCTCCAAAATAGTTATAAAACTTCCAAAAACCTATGAGAAGCTATCCTGTTAAGGAGAACCATATCGGTTCCGTGGTTAGCGAGATTCTTTGGTTCAAACAAACAGACATCCTGTTATTATGTACAAAGTATATCCTATTATAGGGACCAGCGACTACGCCCTTAGAGGCCTCTAGAGGAACTTGATTAGGGGGGGGGGGGGGTAGTTGAATTCAAAAACCCATTTTTTTTATTTAAAAATAAAAAGTAAAATACAAGGATGAAATTCTGGGAACTATATAAACTATAGAGTAGTGTCGTAAAAAATAAGCATTTAACTTATTTATATAAATCACAAAACCTTTTAAAAATATATAATAACGTGAAAATCTAGGAATAAATTCAGCCCCCCAACAAATAAGCAAATCTCAATGAAATTTAGTGAAAGTATTAAGAATGAAAACTAATACAATCCCTGAAAATTAAAACCCTCTATCAAGAATATGAGTAGAGAAAATCACAAAAACCTATACATCTAGGAATCGGTCTAGCACTGCAACAAATAGACAAACCGTAAAGAAACTTTTTGAAAATATGTAGAATGTGAATTTATTTATTCCCTGAAAATTTCAGCCGTCTATCTTGAATAGAAGTCGAGAAAACCATGAAAAAAAGAAAATCTAGGAATATATCTAGCACCCCAACCAAAAGGCAAATCTCAATGAAAATATGTAGAATGTGAACTTATTCAATCAAAAACAGGAGCCGAGAAAATCACGTTTCTCCGATAGCATAACGGACTGACAAAGTGATTATAGAGTAGCTTCGCTAATAAATTTTTTATTGAGGGAGGGGGGAGTAGACCACCCCCATTTCTGATTTCAATTTTAAAAAGAAAGAAAAAATAGGGGAAGAGTGGTGATTTTTTTTCTAAGAGTAATTTCTCTTGGGAGGGTGGTTGTACCCTCTCCCAGGACCTATGAGAAGCTACCCTGTAAAGGAGAACCATGTCGGTTTAGCGGTTAGCGAGAACCTTCAGTAAAAATAAACTGACAGAGAGACATACATCCTGTTATTACGTACTAAGTATATTCTATTAAATAAAGTAGTAAGTTTTTTGTCTGATGCTTAAGATTTTCATAACTACTTCACACAGTTACCGAGATGGTTTTAGGCTATTTTTCTACCATACAGGTTCTTGAAGGGATATGGAAGGACAGAGAAAATAGCCTACAACCTCACAAAGATCATGTCGGTTCAGCAGTTAGCGAGATTCTTCGCTACAGAAAAAAGGATTTATAGGATATACATATAATAAGGATATAGGGTTATTTTGTCTATTGCTAAAGATCTCAGAAAATACTAGTCTATAATACAAGTAAATACTAAATAAAAGTAAATCAATGCCTGTCTGTCTAAAGCTTACGATCTTGGTAACCGCTGAACAGATTGGGTTCTAATCTTCAGGGAATATATCTACTGGTCCTGTGGTAGTTTTAGGCTATTTTCTTAGAGTGTGGGAAACCCACCCACCCAAAAAAAAATCAACCACCCCTCAATTTATTTTTGTAAACTAATACAAATCAGCGGGGTGGGGGAACCCCAACCGCACCCTGGGGCGAAGCCTAAATGAAAAAAATAATCACAATCTTTTTTTATATTTTTTTTGGACAAATTTCCAACAAACGATTCTATAAAAGAGGGGACGAAGCCTCTAGAGGCTAGGGGCGAAGCCTCTAATCCTAGTAGAAAGTAAAAAGCTTTAAGTGTCCCTCCTCCAAAGAAAATAGCAAAACACCATCACAGGACTATTAGGTATATTCCATGAAGAGTAGAGCCCAATAGGTTCAGTGGTTAATGAGATAGGTATTAAGCTTCTGATATACAGACGGACAAGTAGACGGACAAACATCATTCTACTTTGTATTATAGATAATATACTATTTTTGTAATACTTTTTGTACAAATACAAATAAATATACAAATACTTTTATACTTACATTTGATTCTTATTCTTTAAAAACTGAAGATACCAAAAATAAGACTTCTTAATCCTAAACTGAGCACCATATGATATCTCAAAAAAGGGGGGGGGGAAAATGTGGTGACTCGTGCCACGACATACCAGCAATTTTATTTTGGGTGCTACTCCCTTAGTTTTAGAGATAATTGGGTGAAATCTTTTTGGCTGGGTCACTAATTACCCCAACTAGAGGTATCTTTCAAAAAAAACGGCGGCGGGTCCGCCGCTCCCGCCGTTCGCCGCCATTTTCCGCCGCCGCCAAAAAAATTTTTTTTATTGCATTTCTCGCCGAATTAGGCAATTTGGAATCATTTGAGACCATGTTATTTTTTTCAAAAATTTTTCGCCTTATAACCAACCCTGCGGGGGGACTTAGTCATTTTTTTCAAATTCTCGTTTATTAAGGTATATCTTAAATTCAGTGCTTCTCCTGTGCTTTTAAAGATATTGAAACAAAATCTTTTGAGGTAGATCAGTAAAAAATATTTGAATAAAAAATGGCGGCGGTACCGCCGCTCCCGCCGTCCACCGCCATTTTCCGCCGCCGCCGCCAAAAATTTTTTTATTGCATTTCTCGCCGAATTAGGCAATTTGGAATCATTTGAGACCATGTTATTTTTTTCAAAATTTTTTCCCCTTATAACCAACCCTGCGGGGGGACTTGGTCATTTTTTTCAAATTCTCGTTTATTAAGGTATATCTTAAATTCAGTGCTTCTCCTGTGCTTTTAAAGATATTGAAACAAAATCTTTTGAAGTAGATCAGCAAAAAAATATTTGAATAAAAAATGGCGGCGGTACCACCGCTCCCACCATCCACCGCCATTTTTCGCCGCCCACAGGACGGCTTGTAAGGGGAAAAATTTTTGAAAAAAATAATATGGTCTCAAATGATTCCAAATTGCCTAATTCGGCAAGAAATGCAATAAAAAAATTTTGACGGCGACGGCGGAAAATGGCGGTTGACGGCGGGAGCGGCAGTACCGCCGCCATTTTTTATTCTAATATTTTTTTACTGACCTACCTCAAAAGATTTTGTTTCAATATCTTTAAAAGCTTAGTAGAGGCACTGAATTTAAGATATACCTTGATAAACGAGAATTTGAAAAAAATGACTAAGTTCCCCCGCAGGGTTGGTTATAAGGGGAAAAAATTTTGAAAAAAATAACATGGTCTCAAATGATTCCAAATTGCCTAATTCGGCGAGAAATGCAATAAAAAAAATTTTGGCGGCGGCGGCGGAAAATGGCGGTGGACGGCGGGAGCGGCGGTACCGCCGCCATTTTTTATTCAAATATTTTTTACTGATCTACCTCAAAAGATTTTGTTTCAATATCTTTAAAAGCACAGGAGAAGCACTGAATTTAAGATATACCTTAATAAACGAGAATTTGAAAAAAATGACTAAGTCCCCCCGCAGGGTTGGTTATAAGGGGAAAAATTTTTGAAAAAAATAACATGGTCTCAAATGATTCCAAATTGCCTAATTCGGCGAGAAATGCAATAAAAAAATTTTTTTTGGCGGCGGCGGAAAATGGCGGCGAACGGCGGGAGCGGCGGACCCGCCGCCGTTTTTTTTGAAAGATACCTCTAGTTGGGGTAATTAGTGACCCAGCCCAAAAGATTTCACCCAATTATCTCTAAAACTAAGGGAGTAGCACCCAAAATAAAATTGCTGGTATGTCGTGGCACGAGTCACCACATTTTCCCCCCCCCCTTTACCCAAGTATATAAAGAATTTGAAAAAATTATCGTAAAATCTATTAGAGGGGTAGTTGCATGAAATGCATTTAAACTTGAATTTAGTTAATATCTCTTTCTGTTCAATAGTTTAAACTAAATCTATAGGACATATATTTCAAATCCATAAATTTAAACTGTAAGTTCTAATAACATATATGCATAATTTACCTACATATTTTTGTTCTATGAAAATTGAAGATATTATTGAATTTATTTGATATAATACACCTATTGTTTTTGCAAAAAATTTCGTACAAAACATACAAATTACTTTTCTACTAATATTTGATTCTTATTCTTAAAAAAAAACGTAAAACGTACAAAAATACAAAATATAAAATACGTTACGTACACATCTCAATATAACGTCCAGAACGTACTCAGATTCGATGCGTAACGTACAAAACGTACACTCTGGCCAGTCTGAAAGTAGCGAGGCAAAACAAAAATTATGGATATACAAAAGGGCCAAGTGATATACCTAGCAGATATTAAGTTAACATATTAAGAAATAAGAGAAAGAATATCAATCCGATAAATCATAAGAATCACGAAACCTTTAGAGAAAAAGTATTTATATCTTTTGAAGCATGACCGACAGACCCACGGACCAAGTAAATTAAATACTATATGCTCATCGGTCCAGGAAATCAAAAATTTAAAAGCAGCCGGAAAAATCATATTTTTCCCGTACATTACTGACGGACTAACGTACAGATAAAGTGAATTATATAATAGCTTCGCTAAATTGGTCTATTATTGTTCAAATTAGGATGTTCAATTTTCCTTTTTTGGGGGGCTTTTTATTCTAGAGGCGATTTCGCCTGGGATGGCCTGCTTGGGACCCTGGCCTTGTTTCAAGGAGGTTGGGGATTTTCTGGATTTTGACTAGTGATCATCACACGAATCAGTTAACCAAATTTATATTTGAAATATATGGCTGAAGACTGTTTTAAATTTTCCAGATTTTAATTTAAAATTGCGATAAAATGACCCATACCCACCTACCCTGTTAGTGGGTTTAAAGAATAGATAAGGGAGGAAAGGAAAATTTTAAGAAAATTTTAGATTGAATACCATAAATAATTACTTTGACAATTGAATTAGATTAATGGTAAGGCGACAGGGGTGTCGCCTATTTTCCTCCCTAATCCTTAAAATAGGTTAGGTATTTATTATTCGTTTCCGAAGCAAGTAACTTTTGACCCTTAGATTATATCATCACTGGGAGAAGAAGCAGTCGGGTAGCTTAGAAGTACGAAAAACAGTCAAAATTCAGGTAAGATGTCCAGAGTAGTGGAACCCTAACTAAAAATAATTATAAACCTTCCCAGAAACTATAAGAACCTATATATTGAAAAGGAAAACCAAATCACTTTAGAGTTTAGCAAGATTCTTCAGTACACACAGATATCCTGTTACTTAGTCCTAGACACTTAAAATCAATTTGAATTTCACTTCCCAACAGAACAAAAGACATTTCAAAATCTGAAAATAATTCAGTTGATTAATTTCATCTCAATTTATAATTATTTACAATAGTCAGTTTACATCTTTTGTTTATGTATTATACAGGGTATTTTAATATTAAACTCAGGTTCTTTGGGATGAAAAAAAAGGTCTTAAAAATAGTTTTTATTGGGTAGGAACTCTTTAATGAAAAAAAATCTGTATAGTTACATAGTATCTGATTTATATATAAAAAATTACGATAAAATATAATACAAGATTACATCTATTAAACATTATTTGAAAATAAATAATGAAATTAAACGAAAAAAATCAATTTAATAATACATCTACCTAGGTGTAAATATAAAAATTTAAATCATTATCAGATCAAGAAAAATATCACTATTGGAACCCCATTTCCTAAAAAAATAACTTACAGGGCTCTCTTTACAACTTGTTACTTAAATTAACATAAAATAAAAAGACTTTATTATTCACCAACAAATAAAGTTTAAAATCCTTTAGTGGAAAAAAAGTCACTTAAAGTATAAAATTGAACTAAAGATAAATAAAAAAAAATAGGTATTTTAGTCCCAGATAGTAAACAATGAAATAACTATCCTACGCAATTAAAAGAGAAAATAATTGAAGTGGACTAAAACTTATCCCCCCCCCCCCCCCCATCTCCTTTTATTAAATTAACAGGATGTCTATGTCTGTCTTTATGTACTGAAGTATCTCTTTAACTGTTGAACCGATATGGTTCTTCTTTACAATGTAGCTTCTCCTATGTCCAGGGAAGTTTTATAAGGGGGGGGGGGGGGGGGTTAATGCAACCATCTCGTAATCAATGTATAAATGGCACTTAGAATTCGAATTTCGATCTGAAATTTTGCATGAGTAATCCTTGGTAGGTCTATTTTCCCTAAATCGAACAAAAAGTTGAAAAAGTAACAGCTAACGGCTCAGCCGTTTAGCCGTTTTTTGGCTATTTTTAGGGCAAATCTGTCAAAAATTACGTAGAAATCAACAATTTAAAACATATTTTTCCTTTAAATCATGTGAAATGATACAAAAAATATTTTTTTAGATTTCTAGTACCAGCAACTACCGGCTAGAATCGTTTAAAAACTTTTTGGATCGGAAAAGAGCATTATGTGGAGAGAGGTTTCGTGATTTATTTCCATAGAAAAAAGCCAAAAAATTACTAAGCGGCTGAGCTGCCAGCCGTTAGCCGTTACTTTTCCAACTTTTTGTTCGAGGGAAAATAGACCTACCAAGGATTACTCATGCAAAATTTTATATCGAAATTCGAATTCTAAGTGCCATTTATACATTGATTACGAGATGGTTGCATTAAACCCCCCCCCCTTATTTTTGAGGAGGGTACCACTACCCGCCTCTGAAGAAGAGAAATTCAACTTGGTTGGAAAATATAAACCATCGCTACCATGTATGAGAAAGAGCTCCAAAGGGGTATTATTTTTAGTCATCTGGCAATTAGAGCGATTTTACCCCAAACAGATTTGTTTTTTAGAAAGCCAGGTAGATAGATGTAAGAGTTATCTGGATTATGCCAGATACAAGGAGAGATAGTCTGAAAATTAAATCAGGGATCTTAAAGGATAAGACAATAGATGGTAATTGAATGCTTGCATAGATCCAATGATAAACAAAATTACCCCTTCTATTTTAGAAAGCCAGGTAGATGGATGTAAATATTATCTGAATTATACATGGAGAGATAGTCTGACAATTAAATCAGGGATCTTAAGGGATAAGACAATGGACGATAAATGGATGCATATACACAAAAGTAACCCCCCTCCCTTTTTAATTTTAAATTATCAAATTAGTAGGGTTGGTACTCGACTAAACATATGGAGGAAACTCGCCCAAAAAATCTCAATCTTATTTAGATTATAAGACTGTCTTAAAAATGTGAACCCTATTAACCAATAAACTTTTGTTTCATAAAACGTTGTCCATGTCCAAATTAAATAGCATTTAAAAATAGTAAGAGCAACAAAAATAGGAGTACAATAATATCATAATAAAAATAGTTAACTAAAACTAAATATCACATATTTTGTAACGCGTTTCAAATTTAGATTTTTTATGATAAAAAATAAAATAAATTGAATAAAAAAATCTTCCAAAATAAACAACATTTGAACAAATTACACTAACGATAGAATTACGAATCTAATTAATACATAAACGAATGTACAAAACATAAATATTTTTATATTTTTTTGTTTGAAAACGTTTAAAATAGGGTTGGGCAGGATACTTATTTGACCGGATATCCGGCCGGATAACCGAATATCGAAGAAGCAAAAAGTGTTCTTCCTAAAAATCGGCTGTCGTTTAGCTGCCTGCTGCAGCGACTGGCAGCTTCCAAATACAGCTGCACCGCCAAAAGTTTTGATATTTCTAATATAAAATTTTCAAATAAATAAAAGTTTTCTAAAAAAAATCATCTAGCCTCAAAAATACGAAAATTACAGCCATTTAAAACATAAACAATAGGGATTTTTGTAATATAATATAAAAGATTATATTGCCAGATATCCGGCAAGATAGTTTTAATATCCAGCATCCGGCAGAATAATGAAAATGGCCAGATATCCGACCCAACCCAAGTTTAAAATTTACGTAAATATTTTATATGGTTTACAGAATATACTAATAAACTTGCTCTTATCAAAATCCAAATATGTTAAAAAAAATTATATTAACCTTTTATGACATTTAAAAATATCAAAATCAATACTGTATAAATAAATATCTTTTAATATCAAATAAAAATTATTTGGTAATGTTGTATTTAAATTTTGTATATATATTACTGTAATATAGGTAAAATATTATTTTGAAATTAATAATGGTCTATTGAAAGTAATATTAGTCTATAATAGCTTTTTATTGTTCTTCGTGTTTTACTTAAATTGAAAGAAACTTTTTATGAACGAAAAATGAAGAGTTTGGCATCTTATAGCATTGATTCTGACCGTTTGTATCTAAGTAAATAAATTCTATGATATAAAGTTGTAAGATTTTTTGTCTGTAGCTTTAGATTTCGATAACTAATGAGCCGATTAAGTTCTCCATTTTCACAAAACCCTCACTTAGATTTTAGGCTACTTATATGGAATCATTACCGAATATAAAAAGTCCCTTCTTGCTATTTTGTCACAAAAAGTTACTTAATTATCAATCTTGGTCTATTTATCAAATGTTTTGTTAAATTCAAAATTACATAAATTAACGACTATAGAATCTAAAACTTTTAAACTGTGATTTATAAGAAGTCTTAGTATTAAAGCCACAAAAAAATCTACTAAAAAGTAGCGAAACTCTGAAATTTTCGTTCATTAACTGTTCCTTTTAAATATCCAGGGTTTATAAGGGATAAGACAATGGACGATAAATTACTACATCCCCAATGATACTAAAATAAAGTTTTTTTAAACTAACCAATCAAAATTTTATAAAAGTAGGTTTTAGTTAACGAATAGGATAATGTGGTTATAAAACTTTGGGTACCAGTAAAATTTACAGTCCAATGTCTGTTCTTACCCTGTAAATATTATATTGAAACTTCTGAATAAATGTTGTAAGATCTACATGAGAACACACAAACGGGATTTCTTGGTCTGTTCGGCATGAGTACCTTCAGCTTGTTGTACACCTAAAATACAATTTTATTTTCTTTATTTTTTTATTGTTTTTTTAAAACTAAACAAAGACCGAATAAGGCAAGGCTAAGACGAAATGTAACAACATTTATAAGTAACAATAAGAACACAAAAATTAAATCTGAAGAAAATACTGAAAATTTTTACAGGGGTTTTAAAGTATGCGACAATGGGCAATAAATTCATGAACATTTCCAATTATGATAAACAAAATTATCCCCTGTAGATTTTAAAAAATGGACAATACATGTTTGGCACCAACCAATCAAAGTATCTAAACGAATACTTGGACTTTGGGCCAACGAATAGGATAACATGCTGACTATGGGTCAAAAGTTCCCTGTTTATAGTTTATAACTTTTGAGATAAATTTGATGTTATGAATATACCTTCAATTATAATTGGATGATCTTGACAGTCTGATGATAGTAACAATTCATCATCTAAATTAAAAATATACATATACATTTCAATCAAATCTACATAAGAATACATAAAGAGTAGTCATTCATTTATAGATTGTTTGAGAATTGTAACAAATGTTTGTAAAGACATATTTAATATTCATGAAGTATTTTTCCATAAAGTTGTCTTTTATATCTATTAAGTTGTCTTTTAAATCCTTAAAAGTCGTCTTTTGCATCCTCAAAGTCATCTTTTATATCCATAAAGACGTCTTTTATATCCATTAAGTCGTCTTTATATCCAAAAGGTCGTCTTTTGTATTAATAAGTCGTCTTTTCTAAAAACAAAATCATCTTTAATATCCTTAAAATCGTCTTTTTTATCCGCAAAGTCGTCTTTTCTATCCACAAAATATTTTTATATCAAAAAAGGTCGTCTTTGTGTGTAAAATGACCTGATGTTGAGGGAAAGTGCTATGTTTGTATTTTTGTTTGAATGACACTCTGTAAATCTTGAGGTAGAGTTGACACTATTTTCTCCACGTGACCATGTAGTCTCTCCTACAGTTCAACAAGTTTTAATAATAACATGTGTTTATTAAGATAAGGATATAAATGAGGGAAAAAGGGGTGTCTTTATTAAAAATAAATCATGTCACAAACACTCTAAAGCTAATGGAAATCGTAATTAAAAAAGGGATGCTTGATGCATCAAATTGGTTTTTAAATAATGACTTATGAAAGCACAACAGAAATTAAGCTTATCAAAAGTCCTCTTTTGGTGGATGCATCCTTTAGAAGCAACATTTGCAGAATATTAGACTATGAACTTTTTTCTTAGCCCATCCTTTGATAAAAAAAATGTAGACCATCAATCCAGAACAACTTAATAAAATTTTGGGGAAAGATTCATTTTAACATTACATTCCAGTGTTACTCTTTACTTATCAGTCTGATTAATGTTAAGGTCACATCAAGTTTATAAATAAAATTGTCTTCCTTGACTAAGTCAGAGATGGGTAACCCTGTTCTTTCTCCTTCCACCAGCTTCCCTCGAATTCTAAAACAGAGATGGGTAAATAGGGTAGGGATGGGTAAACAAAACAGAGATGGGTAAAGAGAAATGAGTAAACAAAGATAGGTAAACAGAAATGAGTTAACAGAGATGGGTAAAAAGCGATGGGTAAACAGAAATGGGTGAACAAAGATAGGCAAACAAAGATGGGTAAACAGAGATGGGTAAAAAGAGATGGGTAAACGGAATTCGTGGGTAAAGAGAATTAAGTAAAAAGAGATGGGTAAACACTAAACAGTATATAATAGGTAAAACTAAAGTGGTTATTGAAAACTTACGCTAAAGAAAAGACAAGAAAACCTTACGATCTTAAAAATAGGATGAAGATTTTATTTTGATTATTACCTTAGGACCATATCAACTAATTCAACTTCAGCCTTTCCATCCATCCAGATTTCTATCTTGGCCTCGGCAAGACTCTCCAGGTGAAGTAGAGACAGCTTTTTAGATACCTCTCCATGCCTAAAAAGCAGGTTGTAATATAATTAAACTCAAATCCATATATAAAAGTAACAAGATGTCTGTCTGTATATTTCAAAATGTTGTACGATATCTTTTTCCTTTTTATTTTGATTACATGTCTTGGTTATTTCCATTACCAGACGCCAATTTGTAAGAATTTTTTAGTAATGCATCAAAACCGATTAATATTGGCTGGATTAGAACCGGATCTTAACCATACTGAAAAATCATGTATTGAATCGTATTATAGACAATTTTCCAGGAATAACAAAATAAATAATCACACTATTTATACCAGTTTTGTTAGCCCATGCCTGCGTCCCTTCGGGGCTATCAAAACTGGAAATAATCTTTTAAGTTTTCCTTTTGTAATCCTCGAAAAGCTGTCTATAATACGATGCTATAAATAACTATTAAATTAAACTTACCTGGCATTGTACCAGCCGACAAAGTTTGGAGATTTTAAAAATTTTCTGTACAACGCTGCCCAGTCACCTTTGATTCTGTATACAGCGCACAAATTATAGCTTTTCAATGTTCTGTTTGTCATTTAAGATTCTTGCTACGGCGTATGGATTGATAAAACATTATTTAGATGTTTTATTTAAAGAGCTATGCGACTTCCTACTGATGAGATTTTTCTTCTTTATTTAAGGACTAGTACAAGAAAGAAAGAAAAATGGCAACAAAGGAAAAATGTTAGGTAGTAAATATAAACAAAAACACTTATTATGCAACTAGCTGCTATACTATAGGATTAATTGTACCAAGGCCATTAGCCTAAAACCACCCCCAGGCTGAAGAGTATTACTAACTCAACCAATAATTTCAAATCCTTTGCTTTTTTTAAGGAACAGACAAAATCTAGACTAAAACCATCCCTAAACATATATAAGGCTTCCATAAAAAGAATAATACAAATGGACCTGCATAATTTCTAACTCTTTTGCTTCAAACTATAATCCCTAACTACTGTATATAATAGACTAGCAAATGCGCCCATTGCATTTAGGGGCTCTGTATTCAAGGAGGTACAAAAGGGGGCAGAAAAAGCCTAAAACCATCACATATAATTGCTATAAATTGCCTAGAAGTGAGCTGGGGTCCACTTTGATCCAGTGAGTTTATAAATTCATCCACATTGAACGGTTTTACCTTCGAAAGAAAAACATTTGCAGTATCGCTTCGAAACCGTTTAATATCCAATGGATTAGAACCAGTTCTAAGCCATAATGAAAAATTATGTATCGTATCGTCTTAAAACCTGTTTTTCACAAATATTAAAATAAAAGATCGTTAAATTAAACCTTTTGGGGCTAACATAATGCTTTCTTTAAATCAATATCTTGCTGTTTGGCATTAAAAAATAACAATAAAACGAAAAACTACAACCCTCCTCCTTATTTCAATTTATTTAAAAATAAGGTAGAGAGGGTGGGGGCTTGGGGGGGTCAATCAATACTCAAAAAGGTCCCTGTGTTACGTAAATAACGCCACAAAGACTTCCCCTTATAAAAAATAATTACCTTTGGTGGTGCCCTGTAAGGTGATATTGATCTTGCCAGAGGCATGAGTCCAGCTAGGTACCTCTCCAGAGGTATTAGGAAGGTCTGTGTCAGCTCTATATTATTATAATTATTATTATAGATCTTGCCAGAGGCATCAGTCCAGCTAGATACCTCTCCAGAGGTATCAGGAAGGTCTGTGTCAGCTCTATATTATTATAATTATTATTATAGATCTTGCCAGAGGCATCAGTCCAGCTAGATACCTCTCCAGAGGTATTAGGAAGGTCTGTGTCAGCTCTATATTATTATAATTATTATTATAGATCTTGCCAGAGGCATCAGTCCAGCTAGATACCTCTCCAGAGGTATCAGGAAGGTCTGTGTCAGCTCTATATTATTATAATTATTATTATAGATCTTGCCAGAGGCATCAGTCCAGCTAGATACCTCTCCAGAGGTATCAGGAAGGTCTGTGTCAGCTCTATATTATTATAATTATTATTATAGATCTTGCCAGAGGCATCAGTCCAGCTAGATACCTCTCCAGAGGTATTAGGAAGGTCTGTGTCAGCTCTATATTATTATAGATCTTGCCAGAGGCATCAGTCCAGCTAGATACCTCTCCAGAGGTATCAGGAAGGTCTGTGTCAGCTCTATATTATTATAATTATTATTATAGATCTTACCAGAGGCATCAGTCCAGCTAGATACCTCTCCAGAGGTATCAGGAAGGTCTGTGTCAGCTCTATATTATTATAATTATTATTATAGATCTTGCCAGAGGCATCAGTCCAGCTAGATACCTCTCCAGAGGTATCAGGAAGGTCTGTGTCAGCTCTATATTATTATAATTATTATTATAGATCTTGCCAGAGGCATCAGTCCAGCTAGATACCTCTCCAGAGGTATCAGGAAGGTCTGTGTCAGCTCTATATTATTATAATTATTATTATAGATCTTGCCAGAGGCATCAGTCCAGCTAGATACCTCTCCAGAGGTATCAGGAAGGTCTGGGTCAGCTCTATATTATTAAATCATCATTTTTTATAGCTGACATCTATGTCAAATATAACAGAATAGGTTTATAGGGGTACTTGAGAGGGGGGAGGTAGTAAGTCGACCCTCCACTTAAAACTTTGGTTTTCAAAAAAAAGTTTTTTTGGGAGGGAGAAATCATATCGGCCCAGCGGTTAGCGAGATTTTAAGCTACATACAGACACACAGACTTTCTTTCTCAACTTAATTCTGTGCTTATTACATTATTATACAAGAAATTAACAATTTGAAAATCTATAGCTATAGACGTAAAGATGGACATACCCTAAAAGTAGACTTTTTTAAATTTATGTAAAAACAAGGACAATACCTAGAAAATATCTGCGTAGTAGCGCAGACTGGACTTCTGCTGGACGTTTTAACTGAACACCTAAATTAAAACAAATATTTGAAGGAAAAAAATAAGAAAGGAATGAAATACTTCTAATTTAATATATAAACATAAGTTTTCGTTAGCTTGACTTAATAAAAGTGTTTGATAATCCAACTTAGTAGGTATTGTTAATCAGGGAGGGAAGACTTCGAGTTGTAAATTATACTGGCACCCAAAGTTTTGTAAGTACTTTATCTTATTCTTTGGGTACTTTAATTAAATTGTGATTACTTACTTAAATACTAGTAGTGTCAAAACCTTATAACCAACAATTGTAATCTACAGAAGAGGTAAGTATTTACATCTATTTATCGTCCATTGTATTATCCTTTAAGATCCCTGATTATTAATTAACTCTCAAACAACGAAATTTATATAAAATGTGATTGAGTAAATAAACTTAGTCGTGTGTTATTGGGTCTGTTGAATAACGCTTATGTGTGATCAAGTTAAATCCGTTAGAAACAGGTTAACTTTTTGTAAAAATTTGTTTTAAGACGGATAGGCATACGGACGGACACCTTGTTAATGTTAATGTCGTGTGGGTGAGTTGCACCTGGACTGAACAGTCAACTTGTCAACTCAAGGCCAGACTCTTGGTCCTTCACCTCATACCCGTAGTACAGTACATTACAGACAACCAACCCTTTGATTGCACGATCTTTGTCTGGAGATCCTAACTGTGCATGGTAATGAGTTGCGCCTGTTTTGGGCCAAGGCATTCCCCCTACTCTGCATTTTTTATGTCCTGTGCCGAACAATGCAGGTAGGTACCATTATTAACGTCTTTGGTATGACGCGGATTCGAGTTGCATCCTTCCCAACAGTTTTCTTGACACTTTAATTAGAACCTGTGGGTAATTTACACGTCAAACTTAAGGGTGGAGAGTTAAGGTTTCGTGATTTTTTGGTCACGGTGTTATTGCGACAATTAATGCAACCAAAGCATGAACATGACGCTGTATCAGCAATGACTGAAGCCACATCAAATCCTAAGGACTTTTCAATGCAACCTAGGATCTAACATGACTCCTAGTCGTTGAACTAACAAACGCCACTAATACACTAGTGAGCTACTACACAATGCTAGTCCACAAGGACTTTTCAATCAACCTATGACCTTACAGCGTTTTTCGATCATTAGTGCACCATGCCAAGGACCACCCATGCATACCTGATTTAGGGCTAAGGCTTCCCCCCTACTCTTACTCCAATCTCTAACGCCTGAAAGAGCAGCAGTAGGTACTAATTTTACATCTTTAGTATTGATGCGGTCTGGGGACTCGAACCCGACACCTCCCCAACAGATAGGCGGACGTTAAACCACTGAGCCATATCTGCGGGTTAACGGACACCTTATTATTTTAGAGTTAATTTGCAAAAAAAAAATCAAATGTTACCTTTAAATATTCTCTTGACAATATCCCGATCCTTGTCTAAATTTGGCTTCGACTGAAAAAAAAAGTTAAAGGTAGGTATTATGATAAAGAATAGATTTTAAAGTCGCTTTGCTGCATAATGCAACCTATATTACAGTTTTGTTGATAGATGGTTCTAGTCTAAAAATACATTATCACTCAAGATGTCATGGCATTAATTCTACCAATGCCTTAGCTTAGTATGGTTATATTTATCGGGTCGGAATAAATTGGTCAGAAATACAGATATAAAATTTAATCAATATGATGAGAGGCGTATTTCTTTGCATCCTATGGTTGTATCTCATCTCTGTCACCCAAAGTTTTAGAACCTGATTATGTTATTTGTCGGCTCTAAAACTTTGGGTACTTTTATCGCAATTTTATTGGTTTCATTTTCAACCTTGTAGTGTTCAAACTTTTAAACCAATAAATTACCTGAGTGTAGACACCAGGTTTACTCTCATTCTGGAACTTGGTAGAGGAGGATCTTTTCAGCTTAGACGTGTTCTGAAAATATGTTAGATCTTAAGTTCCAATTTAAATGTTTTGTTGGACACAGAACGCACTTATCTTAAAAATAATTTAAATAATAGAGGGGGGAGGATTTCTTGTTTCTTTATTACTTTAGGTTAGGTCAAACTGGATAGTCCCACAGAGTTAGGTCTCTGGCAGGGGTTAAGCATAGAAGAAAACTACCCCCCCCCCTTCCCGCCCATTATAAATCATTTAAGTGCACTTTGAGAGAGAGCAACTAAATCATTATTTTCTAATATATTATTACTAGGCAGTGACTTCGCCCAAAGAGAAATATTGTAAAAGTCCCCATCCTAAATATATGTATTTTTTTTTTTGGGGGGGGGGGGGTAAAAGACAATGATGAAAAACAATTTAAAGATCATACTTGTAAAAATATACATCCTAAAAACTTACCTTTATGAACCCACCGTTAACCGCCGCTGCTGAAATAGCAGCATTATCGGCGGCAGAATTAGCCGCTGCTAGTCGTATTTGGTTTGGCCAATGCTGTAGAGCTTTGTTGAAGAAAGGATTGGTAACTCCTGTGAAAAAATGGAATTAGCTTCTTAGATAGAGTATGTAGGTACCTATTTAGGATTTTAAGAATATATACAATACATGTTATCATTGCTTAAATATAAAATGCAAAAGTATACATAGAATAGTTATACATTTCATCCTATAATAGACAGCTTTCCACGGATATTACAATGAATAATCATAGGATTAAAACTTGTTTTCATATTTTAATTGTAATACCTATTGGTAGAAAATTGTGTAAATAAGATGCTATACATGATTTTCTCCAGATTTGTACAGGTTTCATCAGTCCGTGGACGACATATTTGCCATTAAGAAAATCTTTTGAATCCTTTTGGTAACACTCACAGAGTATTTAACTCAAATAATTCGTTGATTTTTTTCCAAATATTTTGGAAGATTTTTTACAATGTGGGTAATTTTCTTTTCGTAATTACATAAAGATAGGTGTTGATAATTAAGAACAATTTGACTTAATAAGAGCATTTGACTACAACCCAAACCCTCCTTTACAGAATTCCGCGAAAATAGACACTCTTTTTAATACAAAGACTGTTATTAATGGATGATTGAAATAAAACTATACCTAGAATTATGGATGGAAGAGCAGAACTATTACTTGATGTCATCTCTTTAAAGTCTGTTTCAGATTAACATATTTACAGTTTATAACGAAGAGGAGGTTGGAATGTATTTAATTACATCTTTTTTGTCTTATAGAAAAGTAAAAGAATATCTGTATGTGTGTGTTTGTAGTTAAAAATCTCGCTAACCGCTGGACCTATATGGTTCTCCTTTGCAGTAAAGCTTCCCATAACTAGATCTAAAAAAGGTTTATGTCTATTTTGAGGGAGAGTACCTCCATCCCCTTCAAGTGCCACATTAGGTCTTTAGGGACATAACCGCTAGTAAAGGTAAATTGTGTAAAACACCCCGCCCCTATTTAATTTAATAAAAATTTATTCTAAAACCTTTCAATCATTCCTAAAATTATTTAATACAAGACCATGAAATATAAATTGTAATATATTAGTTCCTGTATCATGGATAGTGTAGAAGGGACGGTAATCTGCTACATACCTAAACAAGTAAAAATTTAATCATAAAGATGTTTTACTATGAAAATACCTTATTGTGTAAAAATGTTTACTTATTGTAGATTAAGATTATTGTTAAAAAGTTTGGACACTGCACCAACTAATCAAATTTTAATACAAGTATCCAAAGTTTTTAATCCAATGAACAAGATAACGTGGGTATGAAACATTGGGTGCTAGCGAAATTTAAAGTGCATTGTTTCCTTACTTATTGGCTACAATTAAAATAAAAATGCCCTTATATAACCCCACCTCATTTAATGTTTCCTGAAAGCTGCCGTGCAAAAACAAGGCGCGCATTTTTACACAGGATTAAACAATAGGTACATTACCTAAGTGGATGGATAATGGTTGTGAGCGCCTGTACAGTGGCTGAGCACTGGGCAGGACTGGGTGCTAGCACCACCAGCGGCTGGGCGGTCAACACAAGCTCCCAGACACAGTGCAGCTGCTCCAGCAGCGGGTACAGCGTCGGATACAGATCAGGCGGCTGGCATTGCAGACCTTATAGTAAATAGGGATTAGTAATCTGTTTTAAGCTGTTTATAGTAAATATATATCAGTGCTTTACCCTAAAGTGTCCATCGAGCAATGAAACCCTTCACCTAATTTTTGTAAAAATTGAAAAAAAAGTGGTCGGGTATTGTTTTTTTTCTTCTGTGGGGCATATGTCTACGGCAACCCCTATATTCTTTGGGGTTACCCAGTATCCGATATAAACTTAGACTATCCTATCGTAAAAAGAAAAGAATTCAGTTCTCAACATAAGGCACTTTGAGGTAATACACTCTCAAATAAATCATAAATTTGCCAACCTTGAAATTGTTTCTTTTTACACATAATAACGTCTTTTTAAGCATAATGTCATAAACCTCCTCTGGAATCGTTAGAAGCTTCACTGTAAAGGAGAGAAATAGCAGTTAGCAAGATCCTTTTGTACAAATACAAACACACATATAGACATACATCCTGACACTTTTATATAAGGATGTACCTGAGCTGGAATCATTAACTGTAACAGTTTCTAGAGAATTATATACTTAAGCTAGAATCATTTACAGTAGTTTCTAGAGAATTATATACTTGAGCTAGAATCATTTACAGTAGTTTCTAGAGAATTATATACTTGAGCTAGAATCATTTACAGTAGTTTCTAGAGAATTATATACTTGAGCTAGAATCATTTACAGTAGTTTCTAGAGAATTATATACCTGAGCTAGAATCATTTACAGTAGTTTCTAGAGAATTATATACTTGAGCTCAGGGGCGTCCAAGCTTTTTATTTTGGGGGGGGTAAAATTTTTTTAGGGGGGGGGGGGTAATTCGTTTTTTGGGGGGGTAAATACCCCCTCCTAAATGGTTGGGGGTGCCTACGGTGCTTTTGAAATATGTGTTTTAAGAGACAATAGAAATATAACTACTAGATGGACTGTTAGACGGATGGAGAGAAGGTATAGAATAGGTATTAAAAATGCAAGTTGGAAGTGATAGACAATAGTTAGGGTAGAAATAATGTTTACCTTTGACTAGCAATAAGGGCTAGTCAACCACGCATAGGAAACAGAAATAATAGCTTTAAGTTTATTTAAGAAAAAGATTTAAAGTTTAAATTGATTATATGATTATATAGTATACATTAATATTTAAACATGACTAGTACAATTGTAAGGTCTTCCTAGATAAGTGTGGCAGACTTTTGTATTATATCTGCCACAGATATCTAATTAGACCCCGCAACTGGACAAGCCGCCATACCTGGTGTTGGTTAGGGGGTGAGCACTTGCTAAGCAGTTCTTAAACTGCTGAAGGTGAACTGACTTTTTCAGAAAGGATTTGCCTTTTTATATAAAATTTTGTTTAGGTGTTGGCTTAACGAAAAGGAGAGGGGATAGCTCTAGGAGCTATCAGTGTGCGTGTGGCTGGGCTTTTTACAATGGAACAAGGACAGCTATGTTTTAAGTAGGTATGGCTTTTATAAGATTACATACATTAGTGATTTACTAACAATTACATGATTAAGGTTTATGAGTTTTAAATAACAGCAAAAATATTTAATTGATGTTTTTACAATCATAAAACATGGAATTTTTCTAATAATATATAAAGTGTATTTTTTTGTAAAGTAAAAGTTTTATTTTGATTATTAGATAAAAGAGAATTCAACTAAAAGTTGAAGTTTGTAAAAAGGCTTTGAAAAGTGTAGGGTTTACTAGGAGCTAAACTCCGTTCTTTGTTGAAGGTTATGGTTGTACAAGGAAGTAGGAAGTAGATAGTTATGAAGGCTTTGAAGTATTCTTAAAACATCTGCGGCTAAAATTGTGTTTTAGCCTTTCAGTGAAGCTTTATTTTGCTTGAAAAAAGGTTTTGATGTTTATATTTTACTTAAAAGCATTCATATTTTATGGTTACATTTTAGATTTATAAAAGGAAACACATAACTCTTTTATTTGTTATATAACATAATAAAAGAGTAAAAGGATTGAAATATGAGGTAAAGCTTTTCCTTAAAACATTTTAGTAGGGGCGCAGCCAATGGCTTATGCTGTGGAGACAAAAGACCTTGATACTTTTGAAGCGTAAAAAGCGTGATGTGTGTGTATTATGTCTATAGTTAGACGTAAAAATACAACCAAAAATACTTTAGTTAAGCAGCAGGCTTGGTGGTGAGTAGAAAAAGTAAGATTTCTTTTGTATATTATAATTTTTAAATTAAAGAATTTTGTGTCTAGGATTATTGAAGGAGGACTGATACACTGTTATACAGAGTTGGTTTAACATGAGAACTTAAAGGTAATTTGATTTTTTTTATAAAATTTAAAAAATTTAGAGGGATGGAAAATAGGTTTTTAATCACCAACGGCACCCCCAGGGTAGTTAAACTTTAAATGGGGGGGGGGGGGGGTAATCGCCCCATTACCCCCCCCCTTGGACGTCTATGCTTGAGCTAGAATCATTAACTGTGACAGTTTCTAGAGATTTATCTACCTGATCTAGAATCATTAACTGTGACAGTTTCTAGAGAATTATATACCTGAGCTAGAATCATTAACTGTGACAGTTTCTCGAGAATTATATACCTGAGCTAGAATCATTAACTGTGACAGTTTCTAGAGAATTATATACCTGAGCTAGAATCATTAACTGTGACAGTTTCTAGAGAATTATATACCTGAGCTAGAATCATTAACAGTGACAGTTTCTAGAGAATTATATACCTGAGCTAGAATCATTAACAGTGACAGTTTCTAGAGAATTATATACCTGAGCTAGAATCATTAACAGTGACAGTTTCTAGAGAATTTTATACCTGAGCTAGAATCATTAACAGTGACAGTTTCTAGAGAATTATATACCTGAGCTAGAATCATTAACAGTGACAGTTTCTAGAGAATTATATACCTGAGCTAGAATCATTAACAGTGACAGTTTCTAGAGAATTATATACCTGAGCTAGAATCATTAACTGTGACAGTTTCTAGAGAATTATCTGAGTGTCTGGAACTCAGTGAGGGAATGTGTAACTCCATTACAGATCCTAGAATCAAAAAATGTAATAAATAAAAAAGGTTAAAAACAATTTTCTATGAAAGTGGGTACCTATCCAACAACCTATCTAAAACAAATCCTGGACCATCAAGAATCTTTCCTAAAAAGTTCAAACCCAATTGGACCAACAAGGATTCAGATGAATATAAAACAATCAAATGTAACGGTACAGAGGTGTAAATTCTGCAAAATATCATTCCTCCCCCCCCCCCTCCCCATAATTTTTTACCCTAAGAAGGGAAAAATGTTTTCAATGCTCCTTATTTGTCATGTTTTTTCATACAAAGGAGGGGATAAAAATTGGAAAAAATGTTTATTTCTTAATTTTTTACCCTCCTCCCACTTATTATTAATCCCCTTTCGCTTTTGGCAGTTGATCCCATGAATAAGTGTATTGGTATGAAACAAACTTAAAATAAAATAAACTATTTACCTAGAAGTGGTAGGGTGAGAAATTGTCCCGGGGATGGGGGTGGCCACCTCTCTACATCATGGCAAAATATTTCTAGTGGCAGATCTCCTTCAAACAAAACGAAAATGATAGGTTGGGACTGAGGAACGTTCAAAATTTTTAATTTGGGAAAATGAAGGGTTTCGAAGGTTAGAGGAGCTCAGGAGGGAAATCTAATTTAATTAAATATTTCCTTCAAATTGCATGTAGGGCACTGAAATAAAATTGAGGGGGTGGGAGAGGCTTCGTATGAATGTTTGTTTATTACTTTAGGGCAAGTTGTGTAAGGTTTTATTGGATACTGGTTAGCGCCACAGGGTTGGGGCGCAGTGCCGCAGGGAATATGCAAGGAAATACAAATCACTGTGGGCTACAATTGAATCAAGACAAAAGTAAGTGCCGAGCCCTGGGACCTATGTAGGGTGAAAATATACATAAATCCTTGATGATTCCAGGTGAAGACAAAATATTTTAGCGGGGTCTTTTGGTTTTTTTTCAATTTAAAGTTCTGAAAAAAAATTGAAAAAAATATGAAAATCTTTAATAAAAAACAAACAAAAAATAATTTTTAATATTTTTTTTTACTAAAAGATACAAACAACTTATATAAATACTATAAGCTTTATAAAAATCACAATTTTCAAATTTAGACTTTCAATATAAAGATTTGTAGAAAAAACCTAACAACAAATTCTAACATATTTCTGATCAACATAGCAATAAAACGTCTTTTGCAAAATCTTTATCATCAAAAATAAATAGCACTTACTTAAGACTTTTTTTCATTTAAACTTATACTTTTCACATTAATTAACTTTAAAGATTGATTTTTTCTAAAAGAAAGGTTGCGTGATTTTTTTATTCATAATTAATTGCCTAATTTTGAGATTCAGATAAAAAACTTTACTACTTTATATTAATGGATAATCTTCTAGCAGCGGCTACGCCTCTAGAGGCATATGAGGCCCTTGGGTTGGGGGGGAAGTCGAACCCCCCTTACAATTACAGTTTTTTTTAATGAATAAGTCAAAAACATTTATTTTGGAAAGTTAATTCTCTTGGGATAGTGGTGGTACCCTTTCCTAAAATAGTAATAAACCTTACCAGGACATATAAGAAGCTACCATGTAAAGGAGAACCATATTGGTTCAGTGGTAAGTGAGATCCCTTGGTGCACAAAGACTCACATAGAACGTGTTACTTTATTATAAAGATACATATATACACAGAAACTCTATACAATCAGAGTATGTCTGTTTGTTCATCTGTCTGTATAAAAACATTACAGAATATATTTATTTGGTACTAGCGGCTATGCCCGTAGAGGCCTTTAGGGGCACTTAAGAGGTGAAAAAGGGGTTGAATTCAACAACTATATTTTTATTTTAGGCTTAAAAAGAAAAAGGTTTTTTTGTGTGTTGTGGTCCTTTTTTAAGGGGCGATTTCTCTTCTCTTTCTCAAAAAAAGGTATAAACCTTCCAAGGACCAATGAGAAGCTACATAGTAAAGTAAAAAAAGAACCATATCAGTTCTTAAGCATCAGAAAGATGGACAAACAGACATCAATCTATTTTGGATCATAAATAGTGCTTTAAAGCAGGGAGAGAAATATCATCTGGAAAAAAAAATTTCCTATCGTTTAAAAGTTATATCCCTGTATAAAAAAGATAGGATGTCCGTGTGTTTTTTCTGTCTGTGTCTAAAGTTCTTGCTAACCGCTGGACCAATTTGGTTCTTCTTTATTGACCTATCTTTTAGACTGATAATAGGATCAACATATTAAGGAGTAGTTTAGTGTCTATTAATCTTTATATAAAAGTAACAGTTTCTGTGTCTGTCTGTTTGTGTGTGTGTGGGTGTGTGAGGGTGTCTGTCGGTACCGAAGATTCTTTGTAACCGCTTAACTGATATAGTTCTTCTTGGTTCAAGTTTTTCATGGTCCTGAGAAGTTTTGAGTTTAGAAAAAATTAGTTCCTACCCAACATTAAAAAAACACTTTTTCTTTTACATACTAAAACTGAATGTAGGGGAGGGGTCAACTTCCCCCCACTTGTCAAGGGCCCCTAGATACCTCTAGGGGCAAAACCGCTAGTGATAAAATAATTTTTATCTTGAATTATGATTAAATTGTTCTTTTTCCATTTAATAAAATATAATTGTAATTATCAACCTCAAAGAATATCCAGAATTAGGTAATTGGATTTAACAAGGGAAAAAGACAACATCCATAATTAGTAAAGCTTAAAGTTTAAAAGAATACAAATAAAGAAAATAGGAAGTGTAACATGCAGATACAAAAATATATTAATCAGAGCGAGATGGGACAATGGGCTGTTTATTAGACTAGTCCCCATAGTTTAATATAGGAATTTGTTATTCGTTAGCTTAACTACTTAGGGGACCTGTTGCGATTTTTGTTCGGTTGAATTATTAAATTAAGTGCCCAACATTTCAACCATTAACTGAAACATACAGAAGGGTTATCCATGTATCATATTTGGGAATGTAAATCAATTTAGCGGTCATTGTCTTATCCCTTTAGATCCCTGAATAGTAATTAAAAATGATCAATGGTTCTTTTTTTTCTATGTAGCTTCTCATTGGTTCTTGGAAGGTTTATAACTTATTTTGGGAGGGTACCTCCACCATCCTAGGAGAAATCAACCCCTAAAAAAGGACCCCATTTCACACACAAAAAAGTAGAATTCAACCACTTCTTCCCGTCTCAAGTGCCCCTAAAGGCCTCTAGGGGCGTAGCCGCTAGTACCAAATAAATATATTCTGTAAAGTTTTTATACAGACAGATGAACAAACAGACAAACTCTGATTGTAGAGTTTCTGTGTATATATGTATCTTTATAATAAAGTAACACGTTCTATGTGAGTCTTTGTGCACCAAGGGATCTCACTAACCACTGAACCAATATGGTTCTCCTTTACATGGTAGCTTCTTATATGTCCTGGTAAGGTTTATTACTATTTTAGGAAAGGGTACCACCACTATCCCAAGAGAATTAACTCTCCAAAATAAATGTTTTTGACTTATTCATTAAAAAAACTGTAATTGTAAGGGGGGTTCGACTTCCCCCCCAACCCAAGGGCCTCATATGCCTCTAGAGGCATAGCCGCTGCTAGAAGATTATCCATTAATATAAAGTAGTAAAGTTTTTTATCTGAATCTCAAAATTAGGCAATTAATTATGAATAAAAAAATCACGCAACCTTTCTTTTAGAAAAAATCAATCTTTAAAGTTAATTAATGTGAAAAGTATAAGTTTAAATGAAAAAAAGTCTTTAGTAAGTGCTATTTATTTTTGATGATAAAGATTTTGCAAAAGACGTTTTATTGCTATGTTGATCAGAAATATGTTAGAATTTGTTGTTAGGTTTTTTCTACAAATCTATATATTGAAAGTCTAAATTTGAAAATTGTGATTTTTTTAAAGCTTATAGTATTTATATAAGTTGTTTGTATCTTTTAGTAAAAAAAAATATTAAAAATTATTTTTTGTTTGTTTTTTATTAAAGATTTTCATATTTTTCTCAATTTTTTTTCAGAACTTTAAATTGAAAAAAAACCAAAAGACCCCGCTAAAATATTTTGTCTTCACCTGGAATCATCAAGGATTTATGTATATTTTCACCCTACATAGGTCCCAGGGCTCGGCACTTACTTTTGTCTTGATTCAATTGTAGCCCACAGTGAAATACCTTCCCCCTTAATTTTTTTTTATTTTAATAGGAGGAAGATGGTTTTTTAGTGCTTCACAGACACTTTATGGAAAAGTACTAAAAATCAAAATGTCAGAATTTACAAAAAAAATTACAGCCGTAAATTTTTTGGAAGAAAATGCGGGAAAAATGAAATTCTCGTATTCATTCGAATCCGGTGGATAGGAACCAGTTCTCATCAATACGAAAAAACTATGTCTAGCACCGTAGATTAAAACCAGTTTTGTTAGCCCGTGCCTACGGCATCTCGGGGCTAAAAAAAATGGTTTTAATCTTATAATTGTACATTCTATATCCGCGGAAAGCCTACAACGGTCTGAGGGTGGAAATTTGGCAAAAAAGTCATGGTCAAATTTTCTTATTTTAACTTGATATTATTGATTTACATACCCCAGCTCATGCATAATGGACAAGGAAAAGAAAAAATAACGTTTGGAACTAAGTTTTTTTTTATCTCAAAGTTGGGTCAAATCAATATTTTTTGAAGGTCAAAAATCTACTTTTTATTTTCTACCTAGATATGAAAAATAATTTTTTTTTTGCATAAATATCTATTAAAAACTAATTTCGTTCATATTCTTTACAAATATATACACCAAATCAATAAATAAAAACATTTTTATTATATATTTTACCTTATAAGTGTTAATTTTATGCCTTGAAAGTAAATTTATGAAAAAATTTTCGTCATTTTTTAATTGAAAAATTTAGCAAAAAAAATTAGTTTTCGTCAATTTACTCCTAGTTGCGCTGCCGACCCCATACCAAACCATATATGATTCTAAATTTTGAGAATATAATACAACTTTTAGTTAAGTTTCCAGAGTGGGGTCGGTAGCGCAACTTTAAAAAATTTTAATCTGAAAATTGCCTGTAAAACCTAAATTTGGGGGGGGGGGGGGGGGGAATTACAAATCATAACAGCAAACTTAATTTCTTAATTTCTCTGTTATTCCATTACTATTTAAGATAATTGAGTAAAACTTTTTAAAATTAATCAGTAATTACATGAGAAACAATAATTTTAAAGGAAAACCGCGACTTATCCGCAATACCCGCAAAAAAATCCGCCGCCCGCAGATTAAAAAAAAAACCATTTGTTGCATATAGGTCATTTCTTTTTTGGTTTTAGTGTTTAGGGAAGGTGTTTGCAACTCTAGTCCTTAGAAGGAAAGTGCAAAAATAAATTTTGTAGTAGCGTGGCTACTTTCAAATTCGCAAAGTCCGTCAGTCTGTATGAATCGATATGTAAACGTCGTGAATTTCTTTGCTACGACTCAAGACGGTTGAAAGAAAATCATTTTATGAACATTATCTGTACAAACAACCATCTATTGTTAGATTTATTTATTCCGTCGGTCTGTCGTTAATTCTCTTACAGACATCATATATCTGTAGGGAAAATTTGATCTACTACGCAGTTTTATTTTGTAAGAAAGCTGATTTTTTGTGATGATTAAGCTCACCAACAAGCATCTACTCTTTAGTTCACTTAGTCCCCTCATCTGTCTGTAAAACTCTAAGAACATTAAGATTTCAAAGAGTAAATGTGTTCGTTTCTTCTGTCTTTTTTTTTGTAAGATACAAGGCATTTTTATGTTATGATTTAGCTGGAAAATACTGTTTTAGTCTATTACTTGGTCTACCGATTTTTCTTTACTGTTCTAAAATGAATTAAAGTTTGTTTGATATCAATTTTATGATGGTCATCTTATTTTTGGTTAGATAGGGGGGGGGGCATATATTCAAAAAAATATTTAGTTCAGTTATAAGAATCCTTTTTCCTTTAAAACTCAGTCTGATACCTTTGAAAACAGAAGTAAAATTTTAACTTCTGGTTTGGTAGTAGAAAGGGGGGGGGGGGTGGTGTTGGCCCCTGTAGGCCCTTGAAGGACAGTACTAAATTTAAATAGGTACTTATAATGGTAGACTATACAGATAGAAAAATACACATAAGATAGTTTACAAAAAAAAATTAATCAATATCTTTAATAGGAAGCTTGATTATCCAGTCTCAATATTCATTTTCTTTAAGTTTAAAAAGACCTAACCCCTCTTAAATAAATTATAAATATTAAAAAGCAGTTGTAAGTGGATAGAAAAAGGTGTATTATAATACTTTTATTCAAATATATCAATCTTTTCTATTGACTCCAAACAGCCAGAGGAGGTAGCAAATAACACGGCGGAATTCGGCGGTAGACGGCGGTTTCGGCGGGAAATCCTTATTATTTATTAATAATCGTTTACCTAGGGTAGTATTTGATTCAGAGAAAAAATTTGGTTCAATTATCTTTACAAATAACAGAGTAGTAACAAAAATTATATTTTAAAAATCACCCCTTTTTGGTTACCCCCCAATCACATTCCTGTGCACGCACCTATACATGACCAACTTTAAAAAGTTGCCTAGTGTAATATATTACTCATAACTTTTTATTTTAATGAATTCGGACTGGTAGAAGTGTAAATATTTAAATTTGATTAAAGCTATACCAAATTTCCACTAAACCCCTTAAATAGACCATAGTGAAGCCGTTTATAATACGATGCGAGAAATAACTATAATCATTTGTACAATGAAAAAATTATTTAGTAAAATTAACATGATGTTTTTGTACTTAATTATGTATATAAGTCCACTAATATCTTATAAACGCCTGGGCCCATATTACATATTTTAGAAAATAGCAAAATACCTGTTTCAAAAAATTTCTTGGCTACAATAGATGATAGATGAGTGAAGAAAGATACTAAATCAGATTAATATGTTTAGAAACAAGGATGACAACATCCATAAAAGCGAAGCTCTGAAATGAAAGGGTAGAACAAACGAACATAAACATTTGTAGAGTGTCAAAACTTAATAAGCAGAATATATTAATCTAAAGTTATTAACAAAATTGCAAATTTGCATATGCACAGGATTCTGTTTATAGGTATATTTACATTTTTAGGAATTGAATACAGAAAGGCTTTGCTTAAAATGTTGTACCTCTTTGTCCAGGAATCAATGTTTCAAAATTAAATGAATAGAATGTTTATATCTTACAAAAAGAAAATTAAAACTCATTGGGTAGAAAGGTTTCAAACATAATAAATTCCTAGTGGTAGGTACGTTAGTAGAATAACAGACTTCTGATAATATCCACGCCGTATACTCGAATCTTTTACCTAAAAACAAATAGAAGCGGTTTCCATCAAAATTCACAAGTACATGACCCCTCCAATATTTTGAAATTGAAAAGGTGTTTGTTTATGTTATATTGTGCATTAAGATAGGTATATAAGTTGGAAAGAATTTTAATGTTAGAGGGAGATTTGAATTTTGATATCTGCATCAAATTTTAAGGATTTTTTTTTAAAATTCGTTTTTTGTATAATTCTTTATCTAAAAGCGGAAATACAATTTAAGTTAATTAATTTTGACATCTGTGATTGGTGGATTGAAAATTTTCTGCGCTCTGATTGGAGAAGCTTAAGTGTCGCACATCATTCAACCAATTAGAGCGCAGGTAGTTTACAATCCACCTATCCTATTGGTCAAAATTTATGAACTTGAATTGTATTTCCGCTTTTAGATAATGAATTATACAAAAAAACGAATTTAAAAAAAATCCTTAAAATTTGATGCAGATTTCAAATCTTCCTCTAACATTAAAATTCCTTCTAACTTATATATCCTATTGTGCATCTCGCATAAAGCAAATAAAAAAACTAACACCCCCCTCCCCCCACAATCTATTTTTAAAAAAAGGGCGGGGTTAATGTGCTTGCTAAGCACTTTAAGAGAGTATAATAAATCTTTTGAAAAAACAAAGATGTCTACTTTAGGTAAAATAATAACCAAATCAGTAACATTTTGTGTTCAAGTACTAAAAGTAAAATGTTAATATGATATTTAAATCTAAGTCTCCCTTTGTCTGACCTGGCGAAAGTAAGCAAACCCAAAAAGAAAATTTGTGTCCAACTGTAAAGGAGGCAAACACCTAAATAACAAAAAAAATTATTGTGTTAAATTAAAATCTTTTCATCTATTAATTAATCGTTTGTCTTTACAAAAAGATCTTGTTGGCCATTTTATTTTTATTTTTTCGCTGAACTAATATGGTTCTCCATAGAGAAGATTCAAAGTCAGAAGTCAAAGTAAGAATTTTTTTAGTATTTTTGGGGAGGATGCCTAAACATTCCCATAAGATTACATAGAAAAAAAAATTATACCTACCCCCCCCCCATTTAAAAAAAATAAAATTGAAAAAAGAGGGTCGACTCCTCTTCACTCCTAAAGTGCCCCTAGAGGCCTCGATGGGGTGTAGCCGCTAGCAGTAAATAAAGTACCTACCTTGAGTTATAGTTGTGGTAGACCTTCTCCACACATTGGGGAGTTATCGAGTGACCAGCTGTTCTACGTATCCGAAAATGAAACTGATCACAAACACCACATTTTATTTTAAAAGCTTAGCATAAATGGTCAGGGATCTAAAAAGTTTTGACAATGGCCGATAAATTGATGTAATCCCCAATTATAATAAACAAAATTATTACATCTGTCACAGTGCCTTCAAAGGAGCTTTGACTTTAGTGTCAGAACCTAAATTGGGACATAGTGCTATTATTTATTTAAAATTTTGAACAACTTTGCTTTTATAAAGTCTGGCATAAAACCACTCAAGAAGTGAGTTAATTAATGGCCATTTTTATCAATTGCTTTGCTAAGGTCACGGAAATTCAGCCTTAAATAAATCATATATAGAGAGGTTTTATGCCAGACTTTATAAAAGCAAAGTTGTTCAAAATTTTAAATAAATAATCTTTGCTTTTCTTGTAATGATTATGCGGTAACTCCTAGTGGGTGAAAATTGAACTTGAAATTTTTAAATCTAATTTTCTCAAAAACCGCTGCATTTTAGATTTTATTGAAAAGTGAAATGGAGTTACCTAACCTAGGGTAATGAAATGCACTATGTCCCAATTTAGGTTCTGACACTAAAGTCAAAGCACCTTCGAAGGCACTGTGCTGTAGATTACAAATACCTAGTGGTTGAAACGTCTGGATACTCAACTTAATGAACCAACCAAATTAAAATTTTATAAAAGGACTAACCCCAATCGAAGACCTAAATATAATTCATGTATGCGGGGATAGGTAGGTAGTGTATTACAAGAATATCAGTCGATTATAATAATCAACCTTGTTGTCCTAGGTATCATTATCTATCTAAGAATAATTGTGTGTCCCTGAATATCTCCCATATAATATCAGAATTAGAGTTACAATATTCTACCTTGTTGTCCTAGGAATCATTATTTATCTAAGAATAATTGTGTGTCCCTGTATATCTCCCATATAATATCAGAATTAGAGTTACAATATTCTACCTTGTTGTCCTAGGAATCATTATTTATCTAAGAATAATTGTGTGTCCCTGAATATCACCCATAATACCAGAATTAGAGTTATAATATTCAACCTTGTTGTCCTAGGAATCATTATCTATCTAAGAATAATTGTGTGTCCCTGAATATCACCCATAATATCAGAATTAGAGTTATAATATTCTACCTTGTTGTCCTAGGAATCATTGATTATCTAAGAATAATTGTGTGTTCCTGAATATCTCCCATATAATACCAGAATTAGAGTTATAATATTCTACCTTGTTGTCCTAGGAATCATTATTTATCTAAGAATAATTGTGTGTTCCTGAATATCTCCCATATAATATCAGAATTAGAGTTATAATATTCTACCTTGTTGTCCTAGGAATCATTATCTATCTAAGAATAATTGTGTGTCCCTGAATATCTCCCATATAATACCAGAATTAGAGTTATAATATTCTACCTTGTTGTCCTAGGAATCATTATTTATCTAAGAATAATTGTGTGTCCCTGAATATCACCCATATAATACCAGAATTAGAGTTATAATAATCAACCTTGTTGTCCTAGGAATCATTATCTATCTAAGAATAATTGTGTGTCCCTGAATATCACCCATATAATATCAGAATTAGAGTTATAATATTCTACCTTGTTGTCCTAGGAATCATTATTTATCTAAGAATAATTGTGTGTCCCTGTATATCTCCCATATAATATCAGAATTAGTGTTATAATATTCTACCCTGTTGTCCTAGGAATCATTATTTATCTAAGAATAATTGTGTGTCCCTGAATATCTCCCATATAATACCAGAATTAGAGTTATAATATTCTACCTTGTTGTCCTAGGAATCATTATTTATCTAAGAATAATTGTGTGTCCCTGAATATCTCCCATATAATACCAGAATTAGAGTTACAATATTCTACCTTGTTGTCCTAGGAATCATTATTTATCTAAGAATAATTGTGTGTCCCTGAATATCACCCATATAATACCAGAATTAGAGTTATAATAATCAACCTTGTTGTCCTAGGAATCATTATCTATCTAAGAATAATTGTGTGTCCCTGAATATCACCCATATAATACCAGAATTAGAGTTACAATATTCAACCTTGTTGTCCTAAGAATCATTATTTATCTAAGAATAATTGTGTGTCCCTGAATATCTCCCATATAATATCAGAATTAGAGTTACAATATTCTACCTTGTTGTCCTAGGAATCATTATTTATCTAAGAATAATTGTGTGTCCCTGAATATCACCCATATAATACCAGAATTAGAGTTATAATAATCAACCTTGTTGTCCTAGGTATCATTATCTATCTAAGAATAATTGTGTGTCCCTGAATATCTCCCATATAATATCAGAATTAGAGTTACAATATTCTACCTTGTTGTCCTAGGAATCATTATTTATCTAAGAATAATTGTGTGTCCCTGAATATCTCCCATATAATATCAGAATTAGAGTTACAATATTCTACCTTGTTGTCCTAGGAATCATTATTTATCTAAGAATAATTGTGTGTCCCTGTATATCTCCCATATAATATCAGAATTAGAGTTACAATATTCTACCTTGTTGTCCTAGGAATCATTATTTATCTAAGAATAATTGTGTGTCCCTGAATATCACCCATATAATATCAGAATTAGAGTTATAATATTCTACCTTGTTGTCCTAGGAATCATTATTTATCTAAGAATAATTGTGTGTCCCTGAATATCTCCCATATAATATCAGAATTAGAGTTATAATAATCAACCTTGTTGTCCTAGGAATCATTATTTATCTAAGAATAATTGTGTGTCCCTGAATATCACCCATATAATATCAGAATTAGAGTTATAATATTCTACCTTGTTGTCCTAGGAATCATTATTTATCTAAGAATAATTGTGTGTCCCTGAATATCTCCCATATAATACCAGAATTAGAGTTATAATATTCTACCTTGTTGTCCTAGGAATCATTATTTATCTAAGAATAATTGTGTGTCCCTGAATATCACCCATATAATATCAGAATTAGAGTTATAATATTCTACCTTGTTGTCCTAGGAATCATTATTTATCTAAGAATAATTGTGTGTCCCTGAATATCACCCATATAATACCAGAATTAGAGTTATAATATTCTACCTTGTTGTCCTAGGAATCATTATTTATCTAAGAATAATTGTGTGTCCCTGAATATCACCCATATAATACCAGAATTAGAGTTACAATATTCTACCTTGTTGTCCTAGGTATCATTATCTATCTAAGAATAATTGTGTGTCCCTGAATATCTCCCATATAATATCAGAATTAGTGTTATAATAATCAACCTTGTTGTCCTAGGAATCATTATTTATCTAAGAATAATTGTGTGTCCCTGAATATCACCCATATAATACCAGAATTAGAGTTACAATATTCTACCTTGTTGTCCTAGGTATCATTATCTATCTAAGAATAATTGTGTGTCCCTGAATATCTCCCATATAATATCAGAATTAGAGTTATAATATTCTACCTTGTTGTCCTAGGAATCATTATTTATCTAAGAATAATTGTGTGTCCCTGAATATCTCCCATATAATATCAGAATTAGAGTTATAATATTCTACCTTGTTGTCCTAGGAATCATTATTTATCTAAGAATAATTGTGTGTCCCTGAATATCTCCCATATAATACCAGAATTAGAGTTATAATAATCAACCTTGTTGTCCTAGGAATCATTATTTATCTAAGAATAATTGTGTGTCCCTGAATATCTCCCATATAATATCAGAATTAGAGTTATAATATTCTACCTTGTTGTCCTAGGAATCATTATTTATCTAAGAATAATTGTGTGTCCCTGAATATCACCCATATAATACCAGAATTAGAGTTATAATATTCTACCTTGTTGTCCTAGGAATCATTATTTATCTAAGAATAATTGTGTGTCCCTGAATATCACCCATATAATATCAGAATTAGAGTTATAATATTCTACCTTGTTGTCCTAGGAATCATTATTTATCTAAGAATAATTGTGTGTCCCTGAATATCACCCATATAATATCAGAATTAGTGTTATAATATTCTACCTTGTTGTCCTAGGAATCATTATTTATCTAAGAATAATTGTGTGTCCCTGAATATCTCCCATATAATACCAGAATTAGAGTTATAATAATCAACCTTGTTGTCCTAGGAATCATTATCTATCTAAGAATAATTGTGTGTCCCTGAATATCACCCATATAATATCAGAATTAGAGTTATAATATTCTACCTTGTTGTCCTAGGAATCATTATTTATCTAAGAATAATTGTGTGTCCCTGAATATCACCCATATAATATCAGAATTAGAGTTATAATATTCTACCTTGTTGTCCTAGGAATCATTATTTATCTAAGAATAATTGTGTGTCCCTGAATATCACCCATATAATACCAGAATTAGAGTTATAATATTCTACCTGGTTGTCCTAGGAATCATTATTTATCTAAGAATAATTGTGTGTCCCTGAATATCACCCATATAATACCAGAATTAGAGTTATAATATTCTACCTTGTTGTCCTAGGAATCATTATTTATCTAAGAATAATTGTGTGTCCCTGAATATCACCCATATAATACCAGAATTAGAGTTATAATAATCAACCTTGTTGTCCTAGGAATCATTATTTATCTAAGAATAATTGTGTGTCCCTGAATATCACCCATATAATACCAGAATTAGAGTTACAATATTCTACCTTGTTGTCCTAGGAATCATTATTTATCTAAGAATAATTGTGTGTCCCTGAATATCTCCCATATAATATCAGAATTAGAGTTATAATATTCTACCTTGTTGTCCTAGGAATCATTATTTATCTAAGAATAATTGTGTGTCCCTGAATATCACCCATAATACCAGAATTAGAGTTACAATATTCTACCTTGTTGTCCTAGGAATCATTATTTATCTAAGAATAATTGTGTGTCCCTGAATATCTCCCATATAATACCAGAATTAGAGTTACAATATTCTACCTTGTTGTCCTAGGAATCATTATTTATCTAAGAATAATTGTGTGTCCCTGAATATCTCCCATATAATATCAGAATTAGAGTTATAATATTCTACCTTGTTGTCCTAGGAATCATTATTTATCTAAGAATAATTGTGTGTCCCTGAATATCTCCCATATAATACCAGAATTAGAGTTATAATATTCTACCTTGTTGTCCTAAGAATCATTATTTATCTAAGAATAATTGTGTGTCCCTGAATATCTCCCATATAATATCAGAATTAGAGTTATAATAATCAACCTTGTTGTCCTAGGAATCATTATTTATCTAAGAATAATTGTGTGTCCCTGAATATCTCCCATATAATACCAGAATTAGAGTTATAATATTCTACCTTGTTGTCCTAAGAATCATTATTTATCTAAGAATAATTGTGTGTCCCTGAATATCTCCCATATAATATCAGAATTAGTGTTATAATATTCTACCTTGTTGTCCTAGGAATCATTATTTATCTAAGAATAATTGTGTGTCCCTGAATATCACCCATATAATACCAGAATTAGAGTTATAATAATCAACCTTGTTGTCCTAGGAATCATTATTTATCTAAGAATAATTGTGTGTCCCTGAATATCACCCATATAATACCAGAATTAGAGTTATAATATTCTACCCTGTTGTCCTAGGAATCATTATCTATCTAAGAATAATTGTGTGTCCCTGAATATCTCCCATATAATACCAGAATTAGAGTTACAATATTCTACCTTGTTGTCCTAGGTATCATTATTTATCTAAGAATAATTGTGTGTCCCTGAATATCTCCCATATAATATCAGAATTAGAGTTATAATAATCAACCTTGTTGTCCTAGGAATCATTATTTATCTAAGAATAATTGTGTGTCCCTGAATATCTCCCATATAATATCAGAATTAGTGTTATAATATTCTACCTTGTTGTCCTAGGAATCATTATTTATCTAAGAATAATTGTGTGTCCCTGAATATCTCCCATATAATATCAGAATTAGAGTTATAATATTCTACCTTGTTGTCCTAGGAATCATTATTTATCTAAGAATAATTGTGTGTCCCTGAATATCACCCATATAATACCAGAATTAGAGTTATAATAATCAACCTTGTTGTCCTAGGAATCATTATTTATCTAAGAATAATTGTGTGTCCCTGAATATCTCCCATATAATATCAGAATTAGTGTTATAATATTCTACCTTGTTGTCCTAGGAATCATTATTTATCTAAGAATAATTGTGTGTCCCTGAATATCTCCCATATAATATCAGAATTAGAGTTATAATATTCTACCTTGTTGTCCTAGGAATCATTATTTATCTAAGAATAATTGTGTGTCCCTGAATATCACCCATATAATACCAGAATTAGAGTTATAATAATCAACCTTGTTGTCCTAGGAATCATTATTTATCTAAGAATAATTGTGTGTCCCTGAATATCTCCCATATAATATCAGAATTAGAGTTATAATATTCTACCTTGTTGTCCTAGGAATCATTATTTATCTAAGAATAATTGTGTGTCCCTGAATATCACCCATATAATACCAGAATTAGAGTTATAATATTCTACCTTGTTGTCCTAGGAATCATTATTTATCTAAGAATAATTGTGTGTCCCTGAATATCACCCATATAATACCAGAATTAGAGTTACAATATTCTACCTTGTTGTCCTAGGTATCATTATTTATCTAAGAATAATTGTGTGTCCCTGAATATCTCCCATATAATACCAGAATTAGAGTTATAATATTCTACCTTGTTGTCCTAGGAATCATTATTTATCTAAGAATAATTGTGTGTCCCTGAATATCACCCATATAATACCAGAATTAGAGTTATAATATTCTACCTTGTTGTCCTAGGAATCATTATTTATCTAAGAATAATTGTGTGTCCCTGAATATCACCCATATAATACCAGAATTAGAGTTATAATATTCTACCTTGTTGTCCTAGGAATCATTATTTATCTAAGAATAATTGTGTGTCCCTGAATATCACCCATAATACCAGAATTGGAGTCTGGAAAGGAGAGATAACATATGTTGGTCCGGTCCTAAATATAAATACATTTGTAGATAGATAATATCATATTTAGTAAGTTCTTTGTCTGTAGCTTAAGATCTTAATAACCAATGAATCGATTGAGTTCTCCACTTTAGGCCTAAAAACATGACCCCACATTTTTTATTTTTTCCGTCAAAAACTACCCAACTTTGAAAATTGTCAGGGATTGATTTCTCCCTCCCCTCCCCCCCCCCCCCCACTACACCTCAAATGCCCCTAAAGGCTTAGTAAAAAACAATTTTTTACCTGTTCAGACAATTTATCAGGGCCTGAACTGAACTCTTCAGTGTTGGGATAAGTTTTCTCTATCACCTATACAAATATAATTAAAAGTCAGCGAGGAGACAATAAAGGCTAAATAACCTCTCCCCACCTTATTATGATAAACTTTACTACCCTGAAGGTAGATTTACAGTTTTGGGGGTAAGTTTGGAGTAGGTTACTTATCAAGTTTAATCATGACCCCACAATACGAAAAAAAAGGGGGGGGGGGGGGTTTAATGCAACCATCTCGTAATCAGTGAGCAAATGGCACTTAGAATTCGAATTTCGAGCTGAAATTTTGCATGGGTAATCCTTGGTAGGTCTATTTTCCCTAAATCGAACAAAAAGTTGGAAAAGTAACGGCTGGCGGCTGCTGCTCAGCCGTTTAGCCGTTTTTGGCCTATTTTTAGGGTAAATTCATCATTATTTACGTAGGAATCAACTTTTTAAAACATAGTTTTGGTTTAATTCATATTAAATGATAGCAATAACCATTTTTTTAATTTCTAGTACCAGCTGCTAAACGGTTAGAACCGGCTGAAAACGGCTGGGAGCGGCCAAGAGTATGAAGAGTAGATAGGGCTTGTGACATGTCTAGGGGTAGGTTTTTATGGGTGCTGAGCTCAAAAATACTACTAAAAATAGTGACGGCCAATCCATATGGCAGCTGGGTAACAGCTGCAGCTCAGCTGCGAGCGGCCAAGAGTAGAATGAGTAGATAGGGCTTGTGACGTGTCTAGGGGTAGGTTTTTATGGGTGCTGAGCTCAAAAATGCTACCAAAAATAGTCTCGGCCCATCCATGTGGCAGCTGGGTAATGGCGGCAGCTCAGCTGGGAGAGGCCAAGAGTAGAATGAGTACATAGGGCATGTGACATGTCCAGGGTTAGGTTTTTATGGGTGCTGAGCTCAAAAATACTACCAAAAATAGTGATGGCCAATCCATGTGGCAGTTGAGTAATAGCTGCTGCTCAGCTGCGAGCGGCCAAGAGTAGAATGAGTAGATAGGGCTTGTGACGTGTCTAGGGGTAGGTTTTTATGGGTGCTGAGCTCAAAAATGCACAGTGCAGCAAAGTTAGACATTTCAAAATTTTCAATCATTGAATTTGAACCTTATCGTTTAATTAATATATAATATGGGTATAATGATGAAGCTAGCAGTTGAAATTTTTAGAAAATATTTTAAATTGACCGAGTACCAGCTCGTTGAAGTTGGCTACCTAAACAAGAAATTATCTAAATTAAAGGGATTTGAAGATTTCGACCTCAAGTCAATTGAGCAATGTTTTAACATATTAATAATTTTTTTAGTCGCGTTTTATTGTTAAAATCAGTAATGGCAATATTAATACTAAATAAAAATCCTAAAAAAAGATATATTTTTCATATCAATATGTTGAATTAAAGGATATTTTTCTTAAATAATTATTTTTTCTTACGTTTTATTTTTACGTTTATTTTATGTTCTTTTGGTCGTTTCTGAAAAAAAGCCGCTTGGGTAACCTTCCCACATACATTTTTAATTTAGCAAGGTTATAATAATGATAAAAAAGTGGGTCCAATATTTACCCAAGAGGCTTTTATTGAAATATTTACATTTTTGTGCAGTCCCTACTTAGGGAGAAAGTGTGTAATATTTGACTTTTTCAAAGCATTTGTCTATTTATTTTAGCAGTTATATTTAGCGTAGCAAAGCCAAACCAACTTGAAATAACCCTATCTTTTTTGAAAAAGAACAATGGAAATAAAAAAGGAAATATTTTAGGCCCCTTAATTGAAAGGGGATGGTGATTGCCCCCTCCCACAAGATTCGAAAAAATAGTTTGGTATTTCCTTATTACAAACTTATCTTTAATTGTTGTACTTAATGATAGAAAATTTGTTTTAACATTTCCCATAACAATTATGTAAGCATCCTTTATATAACTCACTTAGTCCGTCAAGAATGCTAAGAGAGTCATGAAGAAAAATTGCTTCTTTAGATTTAATGTTCTATACTATAGTACCTATGTGTTTAAAGATTGTAGAAATTTTGTATGATGAAACCTCTGATTTAGGGCGCATCTACACTGTAACTCATTTGTTCGTCTGTTTGTCAAAGTCTTTTTATTGCTTTCTACAATTTTCAATTTTGTTTTTATCATTCTAGTCACCTAGAGAAGAGGGAATGTCACGACGCCTCCTTAGTCTTATTAAAATTAAAAACTTGGGTAAAGGTTTTTTTTTCAAGGGTGATTTATCTAGGTAGGGTGAAGCAGTCTACCCTTCAAATTTTAAAACATTCGCCAGACCTTAAGAAGCTGCATTAGCGTTTAGCGATATCTCTTCATACAGACAGGCAAACAATTTCTCAACTGATTTATAAAGGGTTGTTAACATTCATATTTAGGTTTATAATATATGTATACTATAGATGTATTGCATATTAATTAGCAAGAATGATAAAGTACCAGATCAGTAAAAAAATAATTTATTCCTTGGCAAGTCTATAAATAAATCAATAAGTTTGACACTTTTATCTAGAGATTCCTAAGATAATTTAAATTTAATTTCAAGTTTGACACTTTTATCTAGAGATACCTAAGATAATTATAAGTTTTTAATTCCGTCATCAAACAAAGAAGTATAATGGTTTTACTGATAATCTTTTAGGGACAGATAGACATACAGACAACCCCTAGTTGAAAAATAGCTGTGGTACAAACCACTAAACTTCTTAATGTTTTTAAGTAAACAATTCTGTTTTATTTACTAGCGGCTACGCTACTTGGAGGTGGGGGGGGGGGGGGGGGGGGAGAATGAATTTGACCTATTTTATATATTTTGTTTTTAAAAATAAAATTTCAAAAAAAAATTAAAATTAAAATCTCAAAAAATTTGGTGTGGGTGAGTATTTTTTTCTAGAGGCGATTTCTCTTGTGAGAGTGGTGGTTCCCTTCCCCAAATAGTTATAAACCTTCCCATAACCTATGAGAAGCTACATTGTAAAGGATAATCATATCAGTTCAGCGGTTAAGTTTCTTATTTATTTGAGGCTATATTTTGACGTTGAAAAAATAATAAAATTCATAAAAAGCTAAGCCAAAGAAGGTATCTATTGTTTTCCCAATGCATTGGTGATTCTAAATTGGTATTATGCATTGATTTATCCCAAAAATTGATCGATTTGTAAAGCTTTTAGTAAACTTAGTTAAAATGTCCAAAAAAACGTACATTTGCTGCAGTGTGAAATGGTACCAAAAATAGTGGCGGCCAATACATATGGCAGCTGGGTAACAGCTGCTGCTCAGCTGCGAGCGGTCAAGAGTAGAATGAGTAGATGGGGCTTATGACGTGTCTAGGGTTAGGTTTTTATGGGTGCTGAGCTCAAAAATGCTACCAAAAATAGTGGCGGTCCATCCATATGGCAGCTGGGTAACGGCCACAGCTCAGCTGTGAAAGGCCAAGAGTAGAATGAGTAGATAGGGCTTATGACGTGTCTAGGGGTAGGTTTTAATGGGCGCTGAGCTCAAAAATGGTACCAAAAATAGTGGCGGCCAATCTATATGGCATCTGAGCAACAGCTGCAGCTCAGATGGAAGCAGCCAAGAGTAAAATGAGAACATAGGGCTTGTGACGTGTCTTGGGGTAAGTTTTTATGGGTACTGAGCTCAAAAATGCTCCCAAAAATAGTGGCGACCCATCCATATGGCAGCTGGGTAACGGCTGCAGCTCAGCTGGGGGAGGCTAAGAGTAGAATGAGTAGATAGGGCTTGTGTTACCCAGCTGCCATATTGATGAGCTGCCACTATTATTGGTAGTATTTTTGAGCTCAGCACTCATAAATACCTACCCCTGGACACGTCACAAGCCCTATGTACTCATTCTACTTTCGGCTGCTCCCAGCTGAGCTGCCGCCGTTACCCAGCTGCCACATGGATGGGTCACCACTATTTTTGGTAGCATTTTGAGCTCAGCACTCATAAAAACCTACCCTAAGACACATCACTAGCCCTATCTACTCATTCTACTCTTGGCCGCTCCTAGCTGAGCTGTAGCTGTTACTCAGCTGCCATATATGGATGGGTCGCAACTATTTTTGGTACCATTTTTGAGCTCAGCACCCATGAAAACCTACCCCTAGACATGTCACATGCCCTATGTACTCATTCTACTCTTGGCCTCTACCAGCTGAGCTTCGGCCGTTACCCAGCTGCCATATGGATGGGATGCTACTATTTTTGGTAGCATTTTGAGCTCAGCACCCATAAAAACCTACCTCTAGACACGTCACAAGCCCTATCTAATCATTCTACTCTTAGCCGCTCGCAGCTGAGCAGCAGCTATTACTTAACTGCCATAGGGATTCGCCGAAACTATTTCTAAAAGCATTTTTTGAGTTCAGCACCCATAAAAACCTATTCCTGGTCACGTCACATGCCTCATGTACTCATTCTACTCTTGGCCTATCTCGTCTGAGCTGCGGCCGTTACCCAGCTGAGCTGTGTCCATTACCCAGCTGCCATGTGGATGGGCCTCCACTATTTTTGTTAGCATTTTTGAGCTCAGCACCCATAAAAACCTACCCCTAGACACGTCACAAGCCCTATCTACTCATTCTACTCTTGGCCGCTCGCAGCTGAGCAGCAGCTGTTACCCAGCTGCCATATGGATTGGCCGTCACTATTTTTAGTAGCATTTTTGAGCTCAGCACCCATAGAAACCTACCCCTACACATGTCACAAGCCCTATCTACCCTTTATACTCTTGGCGGCTCCCAGCCGTTTTCAGCCGGTTCTAGCCGTTAGCAGCTGGTACTAAAAATTTTAAAAAATGGTTATTGCTATCATTTAATATGAATTAAACCAGAAATATGTTTTATAAAGTTGATTCCTACGTAAATAATGATGAATTTACCCTAAAAATAGGCCAAAAACGGCTAAACGGCTGAGCTGCAGCCGCCAGCCGTTACTTTTCCAACTTTTTGTTCGATTTAGGGAAAATAGACCTATCAAGGATTACCCATGCAAAATTTCAGCTCGAAATTCGAATTCTAAGTGCCATTTGCTCACTGATTACGAGATGGTTGCATTAAACCCCCCCCCCCCCCTTAATTAAGACTAATAGCAGAACAAGTTTGAGCGAAGAATCATTTACAGTCCATTATAGAGTTCTTATAAGCATAGGTACCTGACCCAATTCCAGGTCAAAAGTAACAACAGCCACAGAGTGCAGCCAATTTTTAAATCCTGACCAATCAGGTTCTGAAATTTGGCCACGTGGTTGTTTTTCATTGGTCAGTTCACTAGGTTGTGGTGGTCTCTCATTGGACAATTCACTAAGTGTTGGCATTTCATTGGTAATATCACTAGGTAATGGGCCTTCATTGGTTACTTCACTAGGATCATTAGTTGAGACATAAGAATCTAATTTACTGATATCTTTGGCGGGGTTTTCTGTATGGTTATCACTTTCAGACATAGGTTCTGCTGATTGGTTGGTATTATTAGGCGTGTCCTCTGATTGGTTCACTTCCATTTTGGATTCTGGCGGATTTTCCGCCATTTTGATATTAACTAAAATAAACGAAAATCATCTCATCTACTCTATACATAATTTTTAGTAGGTATTACTATTCTATTTTTCCAACAATATTACCTAGATTTCATTCAAAATGTGTATTTTGAACTTTAACTTTTCCTTTCAATTATAAACAAAAAAACTAATGAGATGATTTCCTGTAGTTTTAAGTGGTTGTTTATAGGTTTTTAGATTTTCTCGACTTGGGAAACTTCATCTGCTTTAAAAGATCATCATTTTCTGAACTGGAGTTGGAATAACTGTTCAAATTATTATTGTTTGTTTTATTATATCAATTAAAAAATAGAATTATATGGAAAAAGTTTCAAAATAAGCTTTGACTTTAAAACAACATTTAAATTCTTTGATTTAAAAGTCCTACAAGTGAGAACTTTATAATTGCTCGATTTTTATCTGGGTAAGAATGACATATTGACGTAATATTGCATATACAGAGGTAGATTCTTAAAAAAAAATTTGCCTCACTAATCACTTAGTGGGGCAAAATTGTTTTCGTGAAAATTCCACCAAAATCACATTAAAAATCTACAGAAATTAAACAAAATCATAGAAGGGTTATCAACATAAGATTTTATTTAATTTTTGTAGATTTTTAATGTGATTTTGGAGGATTTTTCACGACAACAATTTTGCCCCACTATGCGATTAGTGGGGCAATTTTTTTTAAGAATCCACCTCAGGACTAGGTTTTCAAATTTATCTGTCTATACACCTACCACAACTTGTAATTTCTACATTCTTCCTCGGGGAAGAGAAATTTCAAGTTCTGCAATATGATCAAACGTTGATAGAATAATTATTCAAACCTATTCCAGCATGATCAATACTTACTAAAAATAAAATCATTATTAGTATTATTTCTCGCATCGTACTTTAAACATCTTTCCGCAGATATAAAATGTACAATTTTAAGAATAAAACCAGTTTTTTAGCCCCGAGATGCCGAAGGCAAGCGTTAAAAATATGGTTTTAATCCTATGATTGTACATTTTCTATTCATAGAAAACTGGATATAATATGATGCTGGACAGTTTTTTCATATGGATAAAAGAAAACCGGTTGTAATCCTCCGGATATTAATCGGATTAGAAGGAATACGAGAAAAAGCTATTAGTCCATTTCTAGTTTTAAACAATATAATTCCTTCTGAAGTCAGATTCCAGCATACACAAGATACAGATCAATCCACCCAGGCCACACAGTGTAAATAATACTGGCACCTAAATAGTTGTTGTAAGATAAAAAATTAGGAACATGGAAAGAAATCGAAGTAGCAGGTGTCGTCGTAGTTTCACAGTAGCTTTTGATAAGTTATTTTAAATTAGGTTAGGTAAATGATAATGATGGCCCCGCGAGGTTAGAGCCCCCAGCAGTGGCTAGAAAAAGGATTAAAGCTACCATGAAAATACGACGAAACCCGCTACTTCTTTTTATCCATAATCCAAAAATTAGATAGTCACTTTTTAAGCGAAGCTGCTAGTGTTGAATAAATGCATGATGCTTAATATGAACGGATATAAATTCAGTTTTAAAGGTAAGTATAATGATGCTTCAACATTCCTTATCGTTTCAATAATAACCCCGTTAAAATTTAAGTTGATAAGATTATTTTCTTTTAAAAGTTTTTTATCAATATCAAAATGTACCTACCTAGTTATTATCCAATATCAATAAATCTTTTTACACAGTGAGTTTAAAATAGAAAGTAAATTTAAATTATTATAACAACGATGAGAGAGCCAAATTTAGAAATGCTGTGCTAAAAAATCACTCACCTGAAAGCTCGCAGCTAATGAAATAGTTTTGTAGATGAATCCTTGTGAGACGTAGAAGAAAAGCTTCAACAAAAGCACAACTACCGACAACCCAACAAGAGCCTACGACAAGAAAATGTAAATTTATGTTGTGTTGGTTAAAATCATGGTTTTAGTTGTGAAGCTACTCTAAAATTCACTATGTCTGGCCGTAAGTTCATCCAACCATAACTGTTTTTTCGGATGATGGTATAGACAGCTAAAATGTTGTATTTTTAAGATTCACTGTATTATTTCGAGCATCAAGTATATAATCCACTTGGTCCGTCGGTCATGCTACAAATAAAAATCTATATACAATTCAATTGATATGTAAAGGTTAGATAATCTTTAAGACAAAATATTACAATAACTTAGGTAAATCACATTTCTTAGGTATGCCGCAATGTGTCTATGACAGACAAACGGACATATCCTATTTATAGAAAAGATATGCTTCATACAACAATTAGAATGAAAATTTACCTTATAATGTACAAATATTGCCGTAGCAATAAGGATAGAGGAGTTGAGAAAACTGTATAGCCCAAATAACTATTTTCATTAATACTTTTATTCAACCATTCAGATTCTAGAAGTAAAGCTACTCTGTAAGCAAGCTGTTTCTGTCTATCATACAATCAACACTAACAATTAAATGTTAAAATTACCAGAGTACCAAAGAAAAAGGAAAAATATAGCTGTCTATCTCTTATAGCAGCTGAGAATATCACAGTTTTTTCATTTGTTTGTTAATTACTTTAACATGTTAGTTTATATTAGGTACTAGGTACAACAATAACAAAAAAGCACTACGAGAAAACGCACCAACTTTGCTACAAAAACAAGGATGAAAACAAGTAAAGAAGCACAAAAAAATCATAGAAAGACAAACCGACATAGTTAGTTATAGCTAGAGCAGATGTTTAGTTGTCAAAAAAGAGAAAAAGAAAAGAGAGAATGTTCAAAAATCACGATACCTTTATAATAAAATAATAAAGGCATCAACGCTGGACAAACGGATAAAGAATGTATTTATTGTATAGAATATAAGCGCACAGGCCAGAGTAATCTTCACATAAAATTTCAGCTTTTTATCTTAAAAAGCAGCCGAGGAAATCACATTTCCACCATAGCGTTATGGACTGACTGATGGACAAAGTGAATTATAGAATATCTTTGCTACTAAAAATTTAAGTTGTAGGTAAGCACCAACTTTACTCAAAAAATATAAAATAGATTTTTAAAAGTATTTCCTGTGATACAATAACTTCTGATTCTTTGGACAGTTCAACCTAAAAAAAATAAAGTATCATTTAGGCACCTAGTAATTTCTGGGTGTTTAAATCATATTATATCGCATAGGTCATCAAAATTTTAATAGGTATTTATTTTAGTATCTCTAATAAACTTTTATGTACCATGTGTATGAAAAGTCTGGACTCTGTTATGTTTTGGACAAACTAATCATAACAAAGTTTTTCGGTAAGCCAACAATTGGTAGAATAAGATACAAAATATTTCAATAAAGTACAAAATACAGTCTAATGTCCCTTCCCTCCCCGATATTAATAATAAGCACAAACCTGAGTAAATATTTTTGTTTGTACAAATGAGATCTTCAAAACATCTTCTGGTTCAACAAACCAACCTGCATCAGATTAATATGTAAAGGGACGTCATAAATCCTCTTTGGTCATACATTGGTAATACATTGGGTTACAGTTTTGATATTTTAAGTTCAAGACCGGATTAAATGACTCGATTTTCTAGTAGCATTCACGCAACTCCCCAGCTTCTTATCTAAGGCTTATTTAGGAGTGATTTTAATTGGAACACCTGCCATACACGGCAAAAATAAGATAAGAACGTGATAATATGCTATAAAATTGTCATGTTCTTCTCAATAATTCATAAGTCAAAAAAACTAGAACATTTTGGTAAATTAACAGCTAATAAAATTGAACATGTGAAGAATTAGATTTTTCATTTGTAATGCAGTAAGATACATAAATGGATAGTAGTGAAGTGGAAAAAAAGAAAATTCCTCAAAACAATTAAATACAATTAAGTCGAAAATTCTATAAAAAAATTCACTCAAAGCAAAAACTGCTAAAATTTAGCATCACTAGGAGCCAAGTTGTTAGAAATATTTTTTTATATTTTTAAAAACCCGTTAAACCCTCCCCCAATTTAGAAAGGAGCAAACCTGATGTAAAAGATCTGAGAGCATTGACAAACTCGATAAATGCAATGAAGGCAATGAAACCGCGGACAGCATACACAAGGCTCAATGACATTGTTCGCTACAGGGCATAATATTTTACACCCAGCAGTGGCACACAACAAAGTTCTGAAATTTTCAAAAATTATACAAATTTTTAGTTATAAAATCAGCAATGTGATTCTTTTTTAAATACCTAGGTACCTAATCAACTAGGCAATTTTCTTTTGATCATCTAATAATTTTTATATTATCCCTAGGTATTTAGATTTTTAAATCAGCAAATTTTTTTATTTATTGTGTCCCTTAGAAAATAAATAAATAGCTATAATGTGCATTTTTTAATTTATGCATATTGCATAGGTACCTATTATTTTTATCAAAATTTTGCAGTACAAATAAAACAATAAACATAGTTGGCACTTGCAAAATTATAAAGGGGTTTTCCTATAAATGGCATTCCACAAGTTTAAATACTTAACCTGAAATTTTTTCTTGCAGTATTTAATATTATTAAAAACTACAAAGTAGAATATCCTCTTCATAGGATAAACCTTTTAACAATGAATATATTATACATAAATATCATTACTCATATATTATTCTATATAAATTTCACAGCACCAAAATTGAAAACTTCTTCAATCAAGAACTACTGCTTGAACTTTCTGTTGGTTCACTTTTATTTGTTTCATTTGTTGAAACTTCTGCAGGTGGTGCAGCTTCATTAGACTCAACTTTCTCCTGAAAAAAATATGATTTTTAGGAATAAATATAGGACAATAGAAGAAAATCTACATTATTTGATTGATTGATTGATTAGCCATAGTTTCTTAGGGTTTGGACCTAGTAGTCATGGAGTATGTTGAGACCTTTTAGTCTAGCCACTAGGGCTATCAAGCTCCACGTTCAAGCTCATTATGACTTGACCCGCTATATCATGAGAGCTACTCATTATTACCTCACCCTCGTGCTTTTGAAATATGTGTTTTAAGAGACAATAGAAATATTACTACTAGATGGACTGTTAGACGGATGGAGAGAAGGTATAGAATAGGTATTATAAATGCAAGTTGGAAGTGATAGACTATAGTTAGGATAGAAATAATGTTTACCTTTGACTAGCAATAAGGACTAGTCAACCACGCATAGGAAACAACTATAATAGCTTTTAAGTTTATTTAAGAAAAAGATTTAAAGTTTAAATTGATTATATGATTATATAGTATACATTAATATTTAAACATGACTAGTACAATTGTAAGGTCTTCCTAGATAAGTGTGGCAGACTTTTGTATTATATCTGCCACAGATATCTAATTAGACCCCGCAACTGGGCAAGCCGCCATACCTGATGTTGGTTAGGGGGTGAGCACTTGCTAAGCAGTTCTTAAACTGCTGGAGGTGAACTGACTTTTTCAGAAAGGATTTGCCTTTTTATATAAAATTTTGTTTAGGTGTTGGCTTAACAAAAAGGAGAGGGGAGAACTCTAGGAGTTATCAGTGTGCGTGTGGCTGGGCTTTTTACAATGGAACAAGGACAGCTATGTTTTAAGTAGGTATGGTTTTTATAAGATTACATACATTAGTGATTTACTAACAATTACATGATTAAGGTTTATGAGTTTTAATAACAGCAAAAATATTTAATTGATGTTTTTACAATCATAAAATATGGAATTTTTCTAATAATATATAAAGTGTATTTTTTTGTAAAGTAAAAGTTTTATTTTGATTATTAGATAAAAGAGAATTCAACTAAAAGTTGAAGTTTGTAAAAAGGCTTTGAAAAGTGTAGGGTTTACTAGGAGCTAAACTCCGTTCTTTGTTGAAGGTTATGGTTGTACAAGGAAGTAGGAAGTAGATAGTTATGAAGGCTTTGAAGTATTCTTAAAACATCTGCGGCTAAAATTGTGTTTTAGCCTTTCAGTGAAGCTTTATTTTGCTTGAAAAAGGTTGTGATGTTTATATTTTACTTAAAAGCATTCATATTTTATGGTTACTTTTTAGATTTATAAAAGGAAACACATAATTTTTTTTATTTGTTATATAACATAATAAAAGAGTAAAAGGATTGAAATATGAGGTAAAGTTTTTCCTTAAAACATTTTAGTAGGGGCGCAGCCAATGGCTTATGCTGTGGAGACTAAAGACCTTGATTCTTTGAAGCGTAAAAAGGCGTGATGTGTGTGTATTATGTCTATAGTTAGACGTAAAAATACAACCAAAAATACTTTAGTTAAGCAACAGCCTTGGTGGTGAGTAGAAAAAGTAAGAGTTCTTTTGTATATTATAATTTTTAAATTAAAGAATTTTGTTTCTAGGATTATTGAAGGAGGACTGATACACTGTTATACAGAGTTGGTTTAACATGAGAACTTAAAGGTAATTTGATTTTTTTTTATAAAATTTAAAAAATTTAGAGGGATGGAAAATAGGTTTTTAATCACCAAACTTCGGGAGATAATAAAAAAAACAAATAAAAAAAATTTCTTTTGTGTAACGATCTAGTAAATAAGAGAGAGATTTTAGTTTAAGGGTTAGGGTCCTCAGAGGTTAAAATTAAATAAATATGGGCTTCTCGGGGGACATTCAGGGACCCACAATACTGTGGAGGCTTCAGAATCTACACTATAAGTGGCAGGTGGGTCAGTTCGCTGGTTGAGTTGGGCTAGGTGATACTCTCTCCACAAGGCCCAGACGTCTCTTGGTCCTGGTTCAAGGGGAAGAGGCTGGATGACTTCGAACTCAGCAAAGTCGTCAAGGTTTGCGACATCGGGTTCGTTACCAGTACTGGACTGCAACAGCTCGGACACAGTGGCTTCAGCCATCCAGGCTTCCGCGACAGCTTGGCTGAGAGGCACAGCTAGGAACTCATCTTCATCTGAGCTTTCTTGTGAGGGTAGGTCGTAATCATCATTCTCGTCAATCGCCTGGCAAGCGGGGGGAACATCGGGTCTCATCTAAGATCATAATTATTAGTACTAAAATACTTTTTTTTATTTCAGATGTGAGATTAGCTGTGCCAGATATGAGAGACAATCAGTTAGGAGACCTAAATTAAGAAATATATTAGTAGATGTGGAGTAGTACAAAAAGATATATCTAAATAAATAATAAAATATTAATATGTGCCCTGTTTTTTCTTAATCTACATAATTATTTTTGTTGATTTCTGTTTCAGAAAAAAGGGTAAGGATTTCCCAAAAAATGATTTTTGCAACTAAAATGTTAACAGGGAATTTAGGTTCCTTAAAATTATATACAGGGTAAGGAAGCAGAAAGATATTAATATTTCCGCAAAGACGACGACATTATTACTTATCTTAGTTATAAGTTTCAATAAAAGTAAAATAATTTTCTACAAAATTAAAACGAAAATCTAAGAAAAACAAAAAATGTAAGAATAGATGTCTCGTAGGGTTAGTATAGTTATATATACGTTATTTTTCTTAAAACTAAAATTAAGTATTTTAGAATCTACAAAACAAAAACCACCCCAAGGTATATATGAATAGCGGCCATTTTAATTTCGCCGTGTCTAGTCTTGGACTTGGGTGATGAAATTTGTTGTGGTTTAAATGTATACACATTAAGAAGGTTAAAGCCTTGCTAGTTATAAAGGTTTTTTTTTGTTACGGGCTAAATATAGTCGTAAATAACAATTTATAAGTGTTTTGTATCCCAAAAAAAACTCTTAGTAAGATTCTTTTTATAGATTATAAACGTTTAACTAGGGGTTTGTAGGTAACTTTCTATAAAATCGCGATAGGGGTTTTTTTTGTCGATAAAATCATTTTATATAAAAAATAGGCGGACTGGGGGATATAGTAAAAAAATGTTTTAACGTTTGTATAGAAGAAATTGTTAGGTTAGAATTGTTTTATATTAATTAATGTTAATGTTCTACTTTCAGATCTAAATTTAAAGTGCAAGAAGAAACATTAATTATTGCGATAAATTTAAAATAGTTAAAACTTAGTCAAAGTTAAAAATATTATATTCATTCAGAAAAATCATCAAGACTAAGGAGAGTTTTGTGTAAGAATTTTAAGTGAACAATTTATATGTCAATTCATTCAGAAAAAAGATATCGTTAAAACAAAATAAAGAGGTTTTTTCTTGTGTAAAACTTATAAGTGAGCAAATTTTTGTGTGCCATTCATTCAGAACAGATATCAAACAATTTTATTCTGTGAAACTGCCTAGTAATATATTATCATGTCTACCGCTAATGAGATTCTTCGACGAATTGCTCAGAAGCTTTTAGACGACCAGAAGGAGGATGCCTTAAGGCATGGGGCCATTTCATCTACACCTACCCCCCCAGTGACGATATCGGCTGCAACTGTTGTGCCTCTGACCTCAACCACACACGTAAGTTCGGAGATTGGGGGAACTATTACTGAGTTTGCTGGTATAACAGGTGAGGGGGATTCTGCAATTAAGCGCATAATAAAAGATGTGCTAAAAATGAGCCAGGAGGAGCTGTGTGCTCGACCTAGTAATAGGCTAAACGATGACTGCAAGGACATAAATACCGTCGCTGGGATAGCGGATTCCCCCGTTGCAAGTTCTTGGGTGTTTGAGAATTTCTGGGTGTATGTCAGCTGTATGTTGGCGGTAGGTGGACTAGTTGTGATAGTGGTTTCCATCATCATCTACTTGAAACAACCAGCGGTACCGGCAGGCAAGTCAGCTGCGAAGCAACAGTATGTCACAAGGGTCCAGCAATTCTGTGAGGATAGACCAGGTAGTTTTGAGCCAAATGCTTCTGTGGATTCATCAGTTATTGCAGTCAGAGGGTCTGAAATTCAATTTGGCTTGAATTCAGCGGAGCGACATGATTTACTGGTAACAGGTTACTTGGATCTTCATCGCCGAGAACTGCAGGCTCGTGGTTTTGAGGTGCCTGTTCATTTATATGAGTCTATAGAGGGGGCTAGTTCTCATGGGTCTGATGTGCTTTCTCGTCTCTTGCAGCAGAAGGACCAAACTGGTGCTGGTGGAAATAATGTGCCTTCTTTATTATACAGAACAGTTGACTGTACTGGCGAGGTTTCTGCCAGCTATGGTGACCTTATTCAGGTGAACAAAACCCTTTAAACTTAATGAACTTGCAAGGCTACTGTGTTTAGCTTTTGGGTATTATGTCATGCAAAAAAAAGAAACGTCAAAAATTTGAGCCGGTGAAAAATCTGTATTTATAATATAAATAATTTATGATTTTTTTTGTAGTTTGAGACTGGTGCTAGACCCAAAGAAAATATTAAAGGGCCAAGGAGACACTCCACTCCATTACCGGCGGGTGAGAGAGAGAGGTTGCAGGACAGACTTAATATCTCAGAGGTAAGTGGTGAGTAGAACTAAAAAACATCAATTTTTTTGTAAGACAATATATAGAAAAGTGCAGTATTTCAGCAAATTAAATCTTATTTGAAACTATTGAACTTGGCTAGTAAATTTATAAAAGGAGAAATTATTATTTTTTTTACAATAATTTTAAGATAACAAGTATACATCAGCTTTATTTTGTTTTTAGTCTGAGCCAGCTGTAGATACTGATTTCTGGCAGCGGCTGCGGCGCCTAAACCAGCGGACTTCTGGGGTAGCTAGTGGCTTAGAGAGAGAGGAAATGTTATGTGAAGATACTTATATTCTCCCGGATAATACTGCAAGTACTGTAAATAGTGTGCAGGTAGCTAAAAATTTTTTTTTTTGAGTTTAGTAGCACTTAGAGTTGGGTGGAGAAGTTTTTTATATCTTGTGGTGCTGGGGTTTTTTTTTTCAACCACGTCAAAACTTTATACTACTGGAACTCATTCTGCGGATAATCAGTATTTGCATGGTTAAGTTTTATATCTTGAGCTGTTGCTGGTTTAACCATGTCAAAACCTCATACCTCTCTTCATATATCCAGCAATATATTTTAGTGTATTTGACCTTTAAAAAAAAACATTTTAAAGCGGAGTTTATAATAAAACGTTTTTGTGTTAACTAGTTGAAAAAAAATTTCCTTTTATTTAGACTGTGCGGGAGCTACAAGTAGAGAGCCGTGGTCGGCTAAGATCTGGTGCCTCTGAAGTGTGGCTTACTAGGAGGGACCCCGTAGGGGAAGCAGCTAGGGATATTGGTGAGCTTGACCAAACCCATTATAGAGAGCTAAATATTGATTAAACTTAAATAACAACTGTGTCATAAGAATTTTTCTGAGCTTTATTGATATATATATATTTTTTTCTTTTAACTTTAAGTGTGATAGTAAGTTTTAAAACAAAGCTAGTAAAGAGCTATTTAACCAAAAATTAACATGTGATATGTGGCTACCTCAAAATTAAACTTTGTGCAAAAGCAAATTTTTATGTGATATATAGTAAAAAAAACAAGTAATCTCTAATGAGTACCTAAAAAAAAATACTTTACGTAAAGATATATTTTTGCTACCTAGAAGGTATTTAACTGTGTCGATTTATTGACTGGAAATAGTTCCTAAAGATAGATTAGTATAAAAATCTTCAACTCTTGTAAATATAAAAGGTAAAAGATTAAGGTTTATTACAAAAATACCATGCTTGATAATAGGTTTTGTTTAATTTAAGGCAATAGGGTTAGGTAAATGTATATTGAGGTCAATTCAGGTTAAAATTAATTATACATATTTGGATATCATTATAGGCGTAACTGGGCTTTATGGTTTAATTTCGACTTTTCATAATAATCGGGTTCGTAAAGGGGTTATTTATGTAAGATTGGGTGTAGATTTTATATTAAACTTAAAAGTTGGAGTAATTTTATATTTAATTTTTAACATATGGTTTTTTTTTTAAATGTAAACATCTGTAATATTTGAAGTAACCTTTTGCTAAGTGCAAATGTATGCAAAAATTTATGTAACTTAAATTTTATTCTGTTCTGTAATTTTAATTTGACTCTTATTCCTTGTTAACTTATGACGCTTAAACAATATATGACGCTTAATACTATGTATAAAACTATTACTAAAAATCTTGTAATTTCAGAAAAAAAAATTTTTTTTGGTTTTTAAAGTTACAAGAATGCGTGGCTGTTTTAACGCCGTCGGTTTGAGGCTTGAGCTATTCTGTTGAGTAACAAGGTTTCTTGGGCTCTATGACGAAGACGCTGTTCCCTGTTAGGCCTAGGGGCGCAGGTAAACTTAATTTTTAGATAGACTAGGAACTTTAAGATAATCTGTAGGGTAAAAAGAGCAGAGATCGTTAAGCCAATATTGGTAAGTATTTCTAGGGTATTCTGTTGTAGGTACGTTTGTATGTCCGTTTTTTCAGCTACTTTTATATCTAATGGGCATAAAAGAGTAGGGGAGAAAGATAAACTAGGATGATAGGTTGTAAGTGGGGTTGTAAATGACCATTGATAGGTAGTTTCTGCAAATGTTAACAATTTTGCTGATCCTGTAATTAAAAAAGGCACGGGCTCAATAGGTATAGCTGCGGCTGTTAATTGTCTACTGATTTCAGCCGTCAGCTGGTGTATGATAAGATTGTTACCAGTAAATTGTAACTTAAGGTTAGAGCGTTTTAAGGGGCAGTTTTCTCTAATAATAGAGATATTTTGGGCAAGCAACCCAATAGTACAGGTATCCTGTTCTATTGGGGTCTTGCTTTCTATATCATAAGTTTTATCATTGTGGTCAAGGAGCAAAATTTTATCGACGAAACACTGATTGAAAATGTAGGGGAGTTTTAACTGTAAATTGACCTTTTGTTCCCCAGTTGTGAGGAGGGCAGTGCATACAAGTTTGTTTGTCCGTTTGTCACATTTTATATTACTCAAAGAATGATAGTTTGATAAAGTTAATGAAAAGCAAGTGTAGGCTAAAATATCAATTTTTATATTTTCTGGGATTATGTTATTACTAAGGGCTATCATGTTATTGGCAAATGTTTGGGTGTAGTCTAAGATATTCGTAAATTGTAATAAGACTGAGTGTAATAGCAGACAGACTTTTTGAAAATCATCTGTTTTAGTAAAGTTAGCTGCTAAAGCTCTATGATTGGTAACTAGCTTCACAATATTTGCTAATAGTTCATTTATCCCTAAGAGGGTTTCGGACACGAATTTATCCTTATAAAGGATGTTTTCTAAAATGCAGGTGTCATTTGTTGTCCTTTTCCTGCGTTTTCCTGCTACTTGTGGTAAGAATGTTTTAATTTGGGTTATTAGGTCTAAGATTTTGGTGACAGCTTGTTTACCCTGCTTTGCAAGTGCATAAGCAGGGTTTATAGCAATTCCTGTCCAAGCTGCGTCAGAAAATATACCTGTTATAACAGGTTTCTGTATCTTTAATATGGTCTCTGCGTCTGTGAGTAGGTTATTATAACTTAGGCCAAAATTAACATGTTTTTTATTTACATTTTTAAAACCAATAACCATGTCACTTGTAAAGTGGGTTTTTAACACGTTTACGGGATTTATAAGTAAAATGACTAAAAAAATCATTGTACTCACTTCTTAGTAATATTTTTCGTGTTATAACTTTCCAATAAAAATAGATACTAATCTTTTGGTTTTTTGGTGAAATTTTGTTGAACTTGAAACACTGATTTCACTTTTGTCTAATAATTTTTTTCATTTATTCATAAACTTTAAACTTTGATTAAAATTTTTTAAGGTTTTAATATATTATGATTATTTTTTTGTTTGATATAATAAAAATGAATACATATCCATCCCTGGGGAGGAAAAAAATAGGGGGGTGGGAGGGAAGGTAAAAAAAAATTTTTTTATCATAGACCAAATATTTATATGGATGGGACATATATATTTTTTAGTAATTTTTCTAATTGCAATTTTTCAATAAGGAAACAAAAATATATGTAGCTGCATAGGTTGCAAGAATTCGTTGCAGGATGAAAACTGTAGGTTTACGAGGGTAAGAATGTAAGGATACTTATGGTTGAAACCGGATTTGTCGGTTTTGTGTGTTTCTGAGCCGTCTGCCTTGATCGGTGTAGAATCCTTCAGTTTCTGAGTCGGATGATTCATCTGAGTCTGATTCGGCTGATCGTGGATTGACTGGAGGCAACGTAGGCGGTTTACGTACTGGCTCGGGTGTAGGTACCGGGGAGACTGCAGGTTGGGGGTTACTTTTGTCTACTGGTACAGGTAGAGGCAGGGAGTCTATTAGTGCTAAATCTGCCATTTGTTGATCTGTAAGATCTGTAAACTGTTTACGGACAATGTTTAAGATTTCAGGAGGTAGTGTATTGAAGGTTTCATCCATAGCTGTATATTTTTTTATATCATTGTTGTTGAATTTCTGCATAGCTCGATCTGTTATTCGTTCTGTAACAGCGCTGACTGCTGAAGTCTCAATGATTCTGTGGGGGCTAGGATGAAATATAGGTCTGAGGTTATGGTTAACTCCAGTGGTGTTAGAAAAGTTTCGTGCTAACACGATGTCTTCTTTTTGAAATTCTTTGTTAACACGAGTCTTGTTGATATCTTTTATACGTTTGGTTCGTTCGGCGTCAATAGCTGCTTTTGCGGTTTCAAGCCGCTCAGAAATCTCATTGTTGAGTTTGTTGATCTGAACCCGTTCATTTTGGATGAGTGGGTGGTGGAGATCTTCTGGTAGTATTCCAAAGTGATCAGCAGCTAGAGAGCTTCTGGAGCCAAACAGTAATTCTAAGGGTGTGTAACCAGTTTTGTTACATTTGGTTGTGTTGTAGAGCCTGGCTACCAAGGGTAATACTTGAACCCAATTGGTTTTTGGATAGGCCGCTAATATTTTAATGATGGCCCATTTGATCTGTTTATTGGCGCTTTCGACCAGACCTTTTGAGGCTGAAAAATAGGAACTGGAATACAACACTTGTACTTTGATGGATGCAAGGAAGATTAGGTTCTGTTTTTCTAGGAAGGCTGTTGCGCTGTCGCATAAGATCTTGTCAGGGCTATACATGGTGTGTATGTTGAACATGTATGTGTTGATGAATTCTCTGCTAGTGAGGGTTTTCATAGGGAATAACAGGATTGTGCCTGTTAGTTGACATGTGGCTGTAAGGATATGGTTATATCGTCTGTAGGGCGGTAATGATTGTATGTAATCCAGAGATACCGTTTCAAACGGTCGGGTTATTGTGACATACATTCCAAGTCGTTCCAGTTTGGTAGGACTATTCTGTACCTGGCATCCATAACAAGCTTTGCAGTAGTTATGAACTAGCTTCTTGAGGTTTGGGTGAAAGAAGTTCTGAAGGTTAAGGAGCATTCTAACTTCTCCGGCGTGTGTGGTGAGGAGATGTGTGTAGGAGATGAAAACAGGTAAGAGTTTGGTAGGTATTAAGATTAGTTGTATACCTTTAACCAAGGTGAAAAGTATGGAATCCTTGATGTAGTAGTGGTGTTTTTTCACTTTGCATTTTTGTTGTTGGGATTCTAGGCAAGCTGTGTAGATGTCTGAATATTCCAGTTTCTGTTCTTTAACTACTGTTTCCATGTTGATACGCTTTCGTAGGACTTGGAGTGGGGTAAGAACTGTTCCTATCGCTCTGTTTTCTGCAGATAGAGAACGAACTGTGACTTTTGGTTTTTCTGGGGTATCAAAGTATCCAAGAAATCCAGGATTGTTGTCCACGAATTGTTTCCATTCTTGTTGGGTGAATATGGTGTAGGATGGAAGAACGTCATCTAATTCTTGCTTGACGTAGGTTGGGAGAGCGAGTCGCTTGAGGTCTGGTAAGTCGGCAGAGTAAGCTCTGCTGAGCCAATCGGCTAAGTTATCTTGGCCACGTAGGTACGACAGTTTGAGCTGAGGTAAGGCTTCCAGAATTTTGTAATTCCATCGTTGGAGTTTTGCTGAGGCTGCTAGGGCATCAGAGTTGAACAGGTAATATACGCACTTTGCATCAGTAAGGAGCACACACTCGGAGTGTTTCCCTATGATTTTGGCAAATGATGTGAGTGCGTACATTACCCCCATAAGTTCTAAATCAATGATGTGTAGAGAAGCCATTGCGGTTCCAATACGTTTGCTGGCATAACTGACTATCTCAAACATGGATCGCAGGGAAGATAGGTTAAAGCTGCTGTGTTTGCTAATAAGGCCAGGTCTAACAATGAGTTGAGTTGGCTGGTCGTACAATAAGAACACGAACGCCGGTTTAGTCTTATCTGCTGCATGTTCAGTGATGGGTTTATGGTTGGCAACGTTGGAGACTACTATGATGGGTCTGTACATAGCTGTTGCTACGGCAGAGAAGATGTACTGGTGGGGGTCAATGATGATTTGCCCCGATTCAAGTTTTTTGATGAAGTGGTTGAACTGTTGTTTGTCATTTCTAAATACAAACTCGATAAACTGGTGTCGTAGGATTGAACTTCGGATTATTTTAGAAGTTCGTTTGAGGATATCTGCTAGTGGAGTCTGGCAGCTGTGTAGATCCAGTTGAAGTTGTAGTGCAATACCGAGGCTATTGTCGACATCTGTTGAACTATATCCTAAATTAGGATCTGATAGGTACATAAACTCAGGTGGTAGATCATCTGCTATTCTCTTTTTGTACACCTTGATATCTTCATTTTCTAGTTGAAGTGGTAGAGGTTTTATGGGAACCTTGTGGTCATACAGGATCTGGTGGACGCTATCTTCAAAGTTAAAACCAGGTGGTAAAATGTTGACGTTGTTCTGTGGCTTGACTATTTGCGCTAAGACTGCTGAGAAAGAACCTCTATCGTTTCCAGCGGAATCTGTTAATACTACCTTGGGAGCATGAATATCGATCAACTTGCTAAAGATGGGCCCACTTGCTAGGGCGACTTTTAGTTTGTTGAAGGCTTCTACTTGACTGGTGGTAGGGGTGAAAACCTTTTCACATTTTGTGGAGGTCAAAGGGGTTAGTTCTTCTGCATTGGAGAGGATGTCAAAACGGAGGAAGGATCGGAGGCTGTTGAGTAATCCCAGGAAGCCTCGCATTAATTTTGGTGTTGTAGGCATAGGTGCGTCTAACAGTTTTTGTATGCGTCTCTGATCGACACACACAAAATTATGTGAGATAAAAATTCCAAAGAAGTTTACTCTGGATTTTCCAAGCTGACTCTTCTTTAGACTGATCTTTCCCTTGTGTGTTGCGATCCGGCCAATGACTCGTTTTACTATTTTGAAGTGTTGGTCCACTGATTCTAAATAGGTGTCTGCTATTTCAGTACCTATGATGAAATCATCATAGATACTCTGGACTTCAGGTATGGGGGAGTAAAACATTTTGGCTACATTGTTTTCCATGATAGGCTGTCCAGAGGCGTCTAGTTCCAAGTCCCAGTGCAGTACTTTTTCCATGAAGCGAGATAGGGATTCAGGTGACGTTTTTATTCCTGTTGGTAGTGAACAATGCCTGAAGGAACCCAGTGGGGTGGAGAATAGAGTTAGATCTCTACAAGCTGGATCTAAAGTGATGCTATGGAACGCGTTAGCCATGTCTGAAGAGGAGAACATAAATTTGTTGCGCAGGGAATGGATCAATACGTCAGCTGTAGGTAGCAAGGCGGGCTCTGCTTGTAAACAAGGATTGAGCTGTTGGAAGTTCACAATTAATCTTGGTGTCGCATTCTTGTCGGCTTTTGCTATCAGGTATGCAGGTGAAGCGTAGTTGTCGTAGGTATCCCCAGAGAGGCTGGCTCTTTCAATAGTCCCATTTTTTAGCAGAAACTCTAATATTGACTGCATCTGAAGTTTCTCTACGGAGCTGAGGTAGTAGAGTTTCTTGTGCTGTGGCAAGACTTGACCAGGCTTGAGCTTTATTGTGTAGTTACCTAGGTATCGACTAAGGTCTCCTCTATCTGTACTATGTGTGCTGATTACACTTGGGTAGGAGTCCACAAAGATGTCTTGTATATACTTTCTTATTTCTGGAGGATAGTCTTCTAGAATGACCATGTCTGCTGGTTGTAAAAACTCGTCCTCAGGTATGGTGTAGCCACGAGGTTCATTAATCAATTCTTGTAGGTCTTCGTCCTCGTCTATTTGAGTCAATCCAAGCTGAATGGTTTGTTGACTGTCTTCAAATTTAGCCAAATTGCTGGTGTCGGTGGTTTCTATAATATCGTTTATAGAGTGTCGAAAATCTGTTAGTGACAAACCAGGTTCAGGTACATCATTGTCTACTGCATCTGGGTTTGGTATATAACCCGCTTGTTCTGGGAAGATTTTCTCTATCATGTAGATACGTGCAGGTTGTGGTGAAAGTTGTGTGTAGACTGGTAAAGTGTGTGGATCCAGTCGTATCAGATTGATCTTAGATCGTTTGTGCGACCGTGTATTTTGGGTTGGTGGATTTTTAGAATCCTTAAACACATGGATGTCATGAAGGAACATTCTATCCTTATCATAATCATAGTTGAAGTCTCTGACCTCGAAGTTGAAGGCGTTTTCGAAGAAGCCAGTGGGTTTAATGTTCTGTAGTATGCTGGAGGAATTGTTGGTGACCAATGCATGACCAAAAAGTTGGCCATTCTGATTAAGCTCTAGGGAGCATTTAGTTGGATGTAGTTTGGCTACTCCATTGACAAGGGATGGTAAATTATCTTCACTTATGATAACTTCCATATTCTCGTAGAGACCATAGTGGTGATCGATCATCATTGGGATAAATTTTGACTGATGGGGATCTAAGCTTACGCCTGTGCTAGTGCAAGTACTGAGCTCCAAGTCGCTCAAGAACTGGCTGTCTAGCATCTTGTCAGGATTGTTCATGTCATAGAGGAATGGTGTTGGTTCTGCTGGTGTCAGGTCATATTTTAATCCCAACAGTAGACTTTTGGCTGCATTAATTCCAAAGATTAGTGGGGCTAAATCTTCATTTAAGTCCTCGGCTACCAGGAAGGTGATGGGTTGATAGGGTCCTCGGAAGTGTAGTTGAACTAGTAGGGTCACTTCACCAGAAACAGGAATGTTTGTATTTGTATAGCTGGAGAGGGTTAGGCTGCTAGGTTCTAGATACGAGTCTACATCGTCATGTGGGAGTTTGAAGATAGATCCAAAGAAGGAGCGGGATATGATTGACTGATCTGCTCCTGTATCATACAGTCCGGTGACTGTATAATCTCCAGGAAGATGGAGTTTTGAAACTTGACAAGACACGTAGAGCTTGGAGGTCAGATTAGATAGATGGGCTGCAGAGTTGTCTACTGACAATATGCTTGATTTTCCAGGATTATGTTTAACTTTGATGGCGTGTATACGTCCTCTATAATTGGAGTCTTGCTGTTTCGGGTAGGCTCCAGTTTGTTTGGCTTCTTCGGCCAAAAAGGTTTCCTTGTACACTCCTGCTGGATAAACCTTCTTATCGCGGTATAGATTCATCATTTCTGGGCGTCCTGGGCAAAGGTCCTCTGGGTGATACATCTTCAGGTTATATTTCTTGTTACAAGGGTTACAGTAGCCTGTTGATAATCCACACCGGACCTGTCGGCCCTGATTGTCTCTGATCAGGCGACAGTAATCGCTGGCTGAGTGGTTAGATTGGTGACACAAGCCACAGAATTTTTTGTTGTTATCTCCAAGGGGAACTCTATGTGGATCTTTTGGAGGCTGTTGATTCTGGTGGTTGTTGTGATTCTGATTACGGTTATTATGTTGGGATTGTACCTGTCTTACTCTTGATTTACTGGTTTGAAATGTGTTGGTAGTATCATTTCGGTGGTTGTTATCAGTACCTTTGTTACGATGTCCAGTGTTGTTGTTGTTTCCGTTTTGGGGTCTGGAGTGGTTGTTGGTGCCAGTGGACGTGTTATCCTCTTGCTGTCCTCTGGATTTGTATAAGCTCAGATTGTCGTTGTACGTCTTAGGTACCCCGTTACTCTTTATATCAGCGTCAATATCGTCAATATGGTGGTAGAGGGCGGCGGTCAACTGGTGGTAGGTAGGTGATTTTCCAAGCTCCTGCCCCAAGGTTATGCTGAGCTCTGATAATCTGAGTTTCGAATAATGGGGTAATGCTCTCTTGAGGGCTGCAGTGGCGGTGATGTTGAAAACAGAGGTTCGTTCTGTTGGGTTGGAAAACAGGATGCAGGAGCGACTGGCCAAGTTTTGGATGATGTTAACAAGCTTGGGGAACGTCATCTCACGGCTGGCTCTCAGATTCAGGAGTTTGGTGCTAGCTTCATCGGCGCTGATATTATTGTCATAAGACAACAACAGGGTCTGGTAGATATCCGCGATGGTGAGTCCCGTGTTCATACCTTGGGTTAGTGTCTGATAGGGTTCTCCACTTGTACATTTCCTCATGTAGGCCATGAATTCCGGTTTGCTCAGATGCACTATCTGCTGCGCAGTGTTGAGTTCCAGCAGGAACTCTTGCACATACGGGGGACCCCTGCCAGTAAACGGGTACTTGAGGGGGAAGGTGGAGTTAGCTGTCTTGATTTTTCCATCCGTTTTGAGAGTGGCTTGGGCCGCAAAAAGGTCAGGACACTGGATCCCTGCATGATTGTTGAATGATGAGAAGTGTCGCTCCACCTGTTGTGTTCGGTCTCTGCTGATTGCTGTGATGGTTTTCTCTTCAATCTCCTGTTGGACTTCCCGTTTCTGGAACTTCAGATACTCGCTGAAATTATCACAGAAGCTAACTATATCTTCTGCAGACAACTTGTAGCGTTTATTCATCAACGATTTCGTGAATATATGCTGTTGGAAAAACATGCTGCCCAAGGGATTTTGAAGTGTGTCGAGCACAGTCTCTATGCTGAGTAGACCTTGGTAGGGTTCTTGGTTCAGTATATCCTCTAGTGACCCAGGCATTAGTGTGGGCAGTAGGTCTAGGAGTTCAGGTTCATCCTGTTGGACATTTGGACACGGCTGGGTAGTTGTATCTGGATGGGTGCTGATGACAGGTTCGGTAACCGACTCTTGGTGTACTTGAGCATGGGTTCTCACGGGCGGGTTAGGTTGAGTTGGTGTTGTTGGCCGTGCGGCGACTCGAGTTGGAGTAACGGGTCTTGTTGGGGTGACAGGTCTGATAGGAGTGACAGGTCGTGCTGGTGGTACTGTTCCGGTAGGCGTTACTGGTCGCTGTCGGATGGGGCTTAAGGAGGTAGTCCTCGAAGGTCGCCTTCGTGACCGTCTAAGACTAAACGATAGGAACTTATCCATCGTTATTCAGAATTCGGATCGCGGCTATAAATTCGAGTATGACTGATGTTATAGCTTGGATTATTCTGGGATTTAGCAAGGCTAAGTATCCCGCGAATCCTACTATAAGGATTATAATAGCGAAGGACAATATGGCTTTACAAGTACAAATCTTGAAGAAATATAGGTATGGGTGATGTAACCACAAATAAAACAAAGTGGGGGGTTCACTAGGTGTATCAAATGGGTTGTGTACTGGTTGATAGGGTGTTGCTTCCAGTGGAGCAATCTTTAAGACTTTGGTAACCGTATGGACACGGTTTTTGTTTCAGCGGACAAAAACGAAAAATATTTATTTACTAACCAGAGTTTGTTTGTGCTTTCTTTGCGCAAAATCAAACTTATAATGCAAAAGTTTCAACTGGCCAAGTTGAAATTTTTCTTGTCTTTTGCTGGAAAAATTTGTTGCCTTTAATGAAAACTTATAATAATATATATAGGCTTTTTCCTTAACTTGTCTTTAATATAGAACAAAGATAAAATTTAAACCTTTTCTCTGAGGGAGGTGTATTTATCAACAGTTTCTAGACATTGGTTTATAAATATTTTCTTGAGATACCCAAGAGGGTTTTAAATAAGATTAAGACAAAACTTTTCTCAGAGGGAGTTTTGCAATTACTTCTTTTAGATAGGGTTTTTATAGAACTTGTAAATAGGTTGAAGTAATTAATAATCTTTCAAGTACTAGAGGAATCTTTTCTCAGAGGGAGATTAATACTTAGTATCGTTTGAGACTCCAAAATGATTAAAATTTAAGCTAGTCAAAACTTGGTAAAATTAATTTGTCTGCAATTTTAACATATAAGAACATATAACTATATTTTAACTAAAGATTTATGAAAAAAAACCTCTTGGTTGATTTACCAAACACTCAAGAAGGTTTTTAAAGCTTGTTTTGTTGCTGTTTTTAATTTTACTAGAAATACCAATTCATACAAAGGTGACTTTATTTAAACGTTTGTAAGCTATTTAGGTTTTAACATATAAGAACATATAACTATATTTTAACTAAAGATTTATGAAGAGAAAAAACCTCTCGGGTGATTTACCAAACACTCAAGAAGGCCTTTCAAAGCTTGTTTTGTTGCTGTCTTTAATTTTACTAGAAATACCAATTAATATGAAGGTGACTTTATTTAAACGTTTGTAAGATATTTGGCTGTACTTATATTATAGCTGACTTAAAAAGATAGCTTTGAAATCTTCTAAATTAGGCGAACTTATTTTTATTAACTTAAGAGAATTTTATGCTCCTAGAGGCTCTTTAAGTTATAAACTATTCTTAATCTAGTTTAGTGAGATATAGTAATATAAGTTTGCTAAGGCTTTTCTTAATTTGCTAATACAAGGTTTAAACTATAGACTTATTTTAGCCAGAGTTTTATATTAGAGAAAACGATGTATTTCCCTTCTATATTTATATTTAGTATATGGTATATGTCTATTTATGGATGTGTGTGTTTGTGTGTATATGTGTGTGTGTGAAGCGTTGTACGTAATAATACGCTAATACGCGCTCCTAGCTAGCCTAATCTATAGGCCTGTGTGTGTGTGTGGTGTAGAAAACCGTTAGCTAGGTGTGTTTTTAAAAAATTGTCCAAATTTTACTTAATTATATAGCAAATGTTTTAGACTTGCCTCTATGTTAAGACTGTTTTAATACACTCAAATATATATTATAATTATAAAAATATATCTATATTCTAAATGTGTAAAGCTATGTGATTTGAAACACTTAACAGGCCTTGCCTGTTAGAGTTTTATTAGTTATGGCTAGATTAACGTTTTTGTATAAATTACTGTGTAGATTGACATTTGTATGACTGTTAGCTTTTTAACCAAATTGGTTACAATGTTACAACGTTATAAATGGTATTTAAAGAGACACTCTTATATATGTAGACAAAATAACTTTGACTTAAAAATTTTAATCTTAGACAACACTATATAGTAAAATGTTACTATTTTATAGACACAATATTTAACATATATACTAGGTTACTATAATATACTATGATAAATGAAAATGTTCCTAGAATATTTTGAGAGAAAGCCCCTCGGCTTAGCCGCCAACGAAGGTGATCAGGACTTGATGGCTGCCTTTTTGCTTGGTACTTTCTTCTTGTTATGTTGTATATGATGTCTGTTTGTCTGTTGGATTGCGTTGGGTTGGATTGCTGAAACAAAATGGCTTGTTTAATATTTTGAATGTTTACTATATATTCTACAAATATTAAAGTTACAAAATATTTTTTTCTTAATAGAAACAAAGATTGGGAGTGCCCGTAGCGGCCAAAGAAATATCCAAGGACAAATTTGCACCATTGCTTTTGAAATATGTGTTTTAAGAGACAATAGAAATATTACTACTAGATGGACTGTTAGACGGATGGAGAGAAGGTATAGAATAGGTATTATAAATGCAAGTTGGAAGTGATAGACTATAGTTAGGATAGAAATAATGTTTACCTTTGACTAGCAATAAGGACTAGTCAACCACGCATAGGAAACAACTATAATAGCTTTTAAGTTTATTTAAGAAAAAGATTTAAAGTTTAAATTGATTATATGATTATATAGTATACATTAATATTTAAACATGACTAGTACAATTGTAAGGTCTTCCTAGATAAGTGTGGCAGACTTTTGTATTATATCTGCCACAGATATCTAATTAGACCCCGCAACTGGGCAAGCCGCCATACCTGATGTTGGTTAGGGGGTGAGCACTTGCTAAGCAGTTCTTAAACTGCTGGAGGTGAACTGACTTTTTCAGAAAGGATTTGCCTTTTTATATAAAATTTTGTTTAGGTGTTGGCTTAACAAAAAGGAGAGGGGAGAACTCTAGGAGTTATCAGTGTGCGTGTGGCTGGGCTTTTTACAATGGAACAAGGACAGCTATGTTTTAAGTAGGTATGGTTTTTATAAGATTACATACATTAGTGATTTACTAACAATTACATGATTAAGGTTTATGAGTTTTAATAACAGCAAAAATATTTAATTGATGTTTTTACAATCATAAAATATGGAATTTTTCTAATAATATATAAAGTGTATTTTTTTGTAAAGTAAAAGTTTTATTTTGATTATTAGATAAAAGAGAATTCAACTAAAAGTTGAAGTTTGTAAAAAGGCTTTGAAAAGTGTAGGGTTTACTAGGAGCTAAACTCCGTTCTTTGTTGAAGGTTATGGTTGTACAAGGAAGTAGGAAGTAGATAGTTATGAAGGCTTTGAAGTATTCTTAAAACATCTGCGGCTAAAATTGTGTTTTAGCCTTTCAGTGAAGCTTTATTTTGCTTGAAAAAGGTTGTGATGTTTATATTTTACTTAAAAGCATTCATATTTTATGGTTACTTTTTAGATTTATAAAAGGAAACACATAATTTTTTTTATTTGTTATATAACATAATAAAAGAGTAAAAGGATTGAAATATGAGGTAAAGTTTTTCCTTAAAACATTTTAGTAGGGGCGCAGCCAATGGCTTATGCTGTGGAGACTAAAGACCTTGATTCTTTGAAGCGTAAAAAGGCGTGATGTGTGTGTATTATGTCTATAGTTAGACGTAAAAATACAACCAAAAATACTTTAGTTAAGCAACAGCCTTGGTGGTGAGTAGAAAAAGTAAGAGTTCTTTTGTATATTATAATTTTTAAATTAAAGAATTTTGTTTCTAGGATTATTGAAGGAGGACTGATACACTGTTATACAGAGTTGGTTTAACATGAGAACTTAAAGGTAATTTGATTTTTTTTTATAAAATTTAAAAAATTTAGAGGGATGGAAAATAGGTTTTTAATCACCACTCGCCGAGTATGGCAGGTGTCCCAAATTAAATCTACATAGGTTTTAATGCTAAAATTATTACGGGCCTCTCTTTGTACAACATACCTAATAACAATATGTATCATATCTTGTTGAAGAAATAATTAATAGCTAAAAAACTTTTAGGACAAATATTTTTTTGGGGGGAATATTTACATAACTATGATATTATATCAATAGTTAACATAAAAATAAATACAATACTTTGCTTATATCAAATACAATGGATAAATATCCGGTTCCGTGGGAAAATATTCAATACTATGGGTATATATCCATTACCATGGGAAAATTTTCAATATCGTGGGGAAGAATACCTGCTTGTCTTTTTTAGAAGATGTGAAAACCAACGCATCCTGTTCTTTCGGTACATTCCAGGTTCTTATAAGATCCACAGTTTTTACTTTCAATTCTTTTATTTCTGGGTTCTTGATATATTCCTAGATAAAATATTTACTTTAAAAAATAAATCGCCTAGGTACCAATCAGATGCATTTTTAATCACCACTAAAAAAAACACAATAAAATAAAGATGTTTTATTTTCCAGTAAGGCTTCGATTCTGATCAATATCCGGTGGATTAGAACCAGTTCTCAGCCATACGGAAATATAATATATAATACTGTATTACAGACAATTTCAGGGTGGCCACAGACTTTTTTTCAAAATAGCATAAAATAGTATGCAAAAAAAAAAGTAAATAGTATGCAATAGTATGTAAAAAATTTTAAAATAGTATGCAATAGTATGTAAATTTTTTAAAAATAGTATGAAATAGTATGCATTTTAAACAAAATAGTATGAAATAGCAAGCATTTAAAACACTATAGGTAGGGCCTTTAAATGTTGGTTAGCTATCAGGAAACCATTACTTTCTTGTCTTCTTATTAGATTGAAAAACATAGAAACAAACACCAACATTCTATTCTGAAATCTTTACATTGAATGTAGAAATACCAATAAATTTCAATAAAGGTACAACAATCTGAACTGAAAGACTACTTTCTTCTGGAAACATTTCTAAAAAAAATTTAAAACAAAGTAGCGAGTTTGCCGTATTTTCACAGTAGCATTTGATAGGTTATTTTAGGTTAGGTAAGTGTTAATGATTGCCCCGCAGGGTTAGAGCCCCGGGCCCGCAGGGACTAGAAATAGGAGAAAAGATACTGTGAAAATGCGATGAAACCTGCTACTTAGCATTCTTTTCATGATCAAAAAAATCAGTTTGTTTTAGTTACCTAAAATTTGAAGATTTATCTGAAATCCAAAGAAATAGTGGAAATAGTATGCAATTTTGGACAATAGTGGAAATAGCATATTTTTTTGGAATAGTTTGCATAGCATGCAAAAATAGTGGAAATAGCATGTTTGTGGCCAGCCTGCAATTTTCAACGAATATTAAAAAAATTGCATATAATTGAGGCCAGTTTTGTTACACCGGGCCTTGGACCCCTAGGAGCTGACAAAAGTCTTAATCTTAATTTTTTTTTTATCTTATATCAGCAGAAAGCTGTCTATAATACGATGCGATCAATATCCATTCTTATTTTAATGTAACAGTAGGTCTTATATCTATATGTGGGTAGCAAACAATCTCGCAACCGCCAAACAGAAATATTTTTCTTTATATTACTTAATGTTTTTTTTAGGGCAAGGTACTAATTTTGGGGGGAGGATAACTTTACCATCCTGAGCGAGAACGCCCTAAAATTTTTTTTGCCTGCGGGGCTACCCAGGAAACTAATATTAGCATAACCAACTCAACCCTGACCTAAAATAATAAACAAAGAAAAGAATATCTACCTTATTTTCAACTTTGTTTAAAAACAAGGGGATCTATGTGCTCAACAAGGCACTTTGAGGGTAAACGAAAATTTATCTCACTACCCTTATAGAGGTTTCTAGTCCTAGAGAGAGAGGGGACAATGGACTGTTTATTACACTAGTCCCCAAAGTTTATAATAATGTTTCCTTATTCGTTGGCTCAACAACTTTGGGGACTTTTGACTTTTGAATTTTGATTAATCAATTCGTTTAGTTGAGTGTTCAAACGGTTTAACCACTAATTTTAATCTCCAAAAGTTGTAATTCTGTGTATCATAATGGGGGATGGACATCAATTTAACGGCCATTGATTTATCCCTTTTAGTACCCTGAGTATTTTTATAAATGAATCCATTTAACTTTACCTTAATTCCAATTGGCATGTCATCAATTTCTTTATCTTTATTTAGATTTTTAGCTACATAATTAGGTGTGTACTGCCCACCTGAAATAAAACACACGTTAGAATTGTCCTATCGACTTTAAACTTTGCATGATGATTCTTATAATAGTTAGGTATGATTTAGGAAGCGAAGCAACTATATAATTGTTACTAGAAAGTCCGTACGTCCATTTAAAACATGCTGCTTTTTAACCTTTTAGTTTAACAACAATTTTTGGTGTGATATAATTATCCTATTCAAATTCATCCGATTTTTGGGATACTGATTCCTATTACATCAAGGTTATGAATATATAATATATATATATATATATATCAATTTATCGTCCATTGTCTTATCACTTTAAGACAGTTCCTGCTATTTAACGAGTAGGTGCTCTCCAGCAAAATTTTGCTTACCCAAAGCTGCTCTCAAATTTCGTTCAGCTTCAATATCCCCCCTGTTTTATTCATTTGTTTATGGTTTATTCATAATTTAATATTGCTTTATAGGATACTAGCGGCTACGCCACCTTGAGGCCTCTAGGGGCACTTGAGGAGGGGAGAGTCGAATTTGATAGGTAACCCAATTAGGTATTATTTTAGATTTGAAAAGAAAAATTATAAAAAAAATTGGAGGGGTGAATTTTTTTTGTGGGAGGCAGCGTTGCGGAACCGGAGCCGCCATATTTTTCTGGAGCCGGAGCCAGAGCCGTAATTTTCGTTAAAAAACGGCTCCGCCCCCCCCCCCCCCTCCCATTTTTATTTTTAGGTAGGAGTTAAAAAAAATTTCAAAATTTTTTGGGGGGGCGGGGGAATCTTTTTCTAGAGGCGATTTCTCTTGGGAGGGTGGTGGTACCCTCCCCCAAAATAGTTATGAATCTTCCTAGGAAAACACACAAACAAACAGACAGACATCCTGTTACTTTAATATACGGATGTAAGTTTTGTTATTCCATTATGGCTTCGAAAATGATTAATATCCGATAGATTAGAACCGTTTCTCAGCTATACTGAAAAATTTAATTATGAATAGCATCGTATTACAGACAATTTTCCACGGATATTAAAATTAATAGCAGTTTTGTTAAGGCTTACAAATCTGGTCTTAATCTTAAAATTTTTCATTTCAATATCCGCAGAAAGCTGTATTTAATACGATGCGATCAGGGACAAGGGAAGGCTATTCTGGCAAACAATGCTTTAGAGCTGATTTCATAGATTTCCAGTTAAAACTAGATGATGAGATTATGCAACTTTTGGCAGAATTTGATAAGAATCTCAAGCATTATTTTATTAGTTTTTGCTCACTTTACTACAAGCCATGCAAAAATGATAGTCAGAGATTAGTTCCATGTTTAGTTTTGAGATGAACAAGTAGAATAATACTTTTTACATATTTTATATATTTTATCTAAATCATGGACTACTCGTAAATTATATGTTTAATAGTGAATAAAATTTATTGAAAATCCCAAAGAGTGGATAGCTGTAATATTTTCAAAAATATTTAAGATTGTTTAGATATTTATCTCATCTAAAAATTTTACATAAAAAAAGTTTTTACGACACCTATCAATAAAATTCTGAACTACATAACTATTCTTTTCCAAATCCTAAATTTTATAATATATGTTGTGGTTTAATTTGGTATTTCTTGACAACTTCTTGCCTCTAATTGTGAAACAAGTTGGAGGGAAGTGGCGAAATGGGTAATGTAAATTAGAAGCTTCCCTGAAATCATGATTTATTATGTACTGCATTACTAAAAACAACTAATATTCTCCGAATATTAACATTTTACAAACTTATTACAGAATTTAAAAATGGGTAATTTTCCCCAAAGTGCCTTGTAGAGCACAGAATCCCCCCTTTCCCCACCATTAACTTAAAACAAATTGTAAACGATCAAAGGGGCGGGGGTCCTTTTGGTATAGCATTAAGGAAACCAAAAGATATAATCCTTATAAGGAGGGGGATCAGTGCTTAATAGGCAACTTTGTGGTAAGGCACCAATATATATATTTTTTATGCTTATTTGTTATTAAGGTGTTCGTCAAATAGAATTTAGTATTTTATGTTTATTTATTTTTTAAAAGCGAAGCTTTTCTATAATTATGGTCGGTCCGTAAGTCCGAAAGTCTTTCCGTTACAGTTAGCTGTTTCTGTTAATTTAAAAAGGTTAGAATTGTCCTATCAATTCAAACTTTACATGCTAATTCCTATAGCTGTTAGGTACCACTTAGAAAGCGTAGCAACTCTATAATCGTTACCAGAAAGTTCATTCGTTCATTTAAAACAGGCTTATTTTTTTACTTTTTTTACAACAAATTTTTGTATGTTAAAATTATCCTAGTCATCAGATTTTTTGAATACTGATTCCTATTACAACAAGGTAAAGTGTTATAAGCGAAGCATCTCTATAATAAAGTCCTAAAAACGCCATTATGTCCTTAAACAGTAACATGCATTTAATCAGTTTTGCAACAAATTTACTCACAATTTTGTAGACATATGCATTAATATTCAGTTTATTCAGTTCTGACACTCTACTAGAGTTAATGTATGTTTGTCCTTCAATTTCAGCGCTTTGCTTATGAATGTTGTCATCCTTGTTTTAATAAGTAATGAACAATGAATTTCATTTTTGAGCTTTAAAGTAAGATGTATTTTAATCATTGAATCAATATGAAACTTTTGTCTTAACTCGCTTTAAGGGGTTAATAAAAGTGTTTGAAAATGCATCAAAGTAAAAATTTATTAAAATATTTTGTTTTTTGTCTTTAATCAGCTACAAATATTATGGAAAAGAAAAAAATTTAAAGATTTAAATTTTAAGAAGTAATTAAAAATATTTTTTTAATCTCCCTACTTTTGAATTGTTTAGTAAGAATTCTTTTGTTTGTTTTGAAAAATGGTCTGCTAATTTCTTATTTATTATTGAGGTTTAGTGATGAGATTTAGCGAATTTAAACCCTTATGTTCTTTACTATAAACCCTTTTTGATAATAGTTGAATCATCCATAACATTCAAAACTTTTAAAGGTTTCGTGATGAGATTGCGTGATTTTAATAGAATTGTTGGTCAGAAAGACATTCCCTTGTCCCTGGATGCGATAAATAACAATTATTGACTTCATAAAAGGTATGAAACAGGGATGAAAATTGTATGTAATGGTCCTAGGAATCCTAGTTCCGGCATTCAAGTGAATAGGATCATTTCATCATTTAAAATATTTTTTTAAAATAATACCTATGCTTAAAATTGGTATATGGACTTTCTGGTAATGATTACCAATAGAGTTGCAAAGCTTACTAATTTTCTATATTGTACCTAACTGAATCATACCTTACCAGAGACTCCCCCCCCAAAAAAAAAATATATATATATATATATATATACAGTGTGTTTTTTTTTATGAGCACTTTTTTGAAAGCAATTTTACCCCACTTATAGTTATCAGAATTTAATGATTAATGGCTTATTTTCTTCGTTTTTTAAGGGAAATTATGAAACAACAAAAAAATTACAGTTTTTGTTGAAAAAGTACAGTAAAGTTGAAAATTAAAAACTTAGGTGTCAACATATAAAAATGGTTTTAGCGCATTTTTCTTTAAAAAATGGATTTTCTGTAGTCGACTTTGGGGGGCCAGTACTCCCTCCCTGGTTGAGATATGACCTTCAAACTTTGATATGTTCTAGTACATGTCCCTAATAGTATCTGTATACATTTTTAGATCTATATCTCAACTTTGAAGTGTTTAGCAGCCATTCTTGCAAAAGGTTGATTATTTGAGCATAGGAAAAATGCGCTAAAACCATTTTTAGATGTTGACACCTAAGTTTTTAATTTTCAACTTTACTGTACTTTTTCAACAAAAACTGTAATTTTTTTTGTTGTTTCATAATTTCCCTTAAAAAACGAAGAAAATAAGCCATTAATCATTAAATTCTGATAACTTTAAGTGGGGTAAAATTGCTTTAAAAAAAGTGCTCATAAAAAAACACACTGTATATATATATATACATGTATAATGTATATCAAACTATAAACAAAACAATTCCTAATTGTATCAAAATAATCTCTTTGTGCTGTGCCAGGGGCTGGAGGCTCCATCCACTTCCACCACCCATAATATTCACCTTAATAGATACAGTATTTTATACAGATTCAACGTTTTTATTTGTAGGAGTGAAGCTGCTCTATACCTTTTGTCTGTCCGTCCTTAACAGGTAGAATGTTATTGCTATTTGGGATTGACTGAGATTGTTTGGTGAAGATACGATACTTTTTAACAAACAGCATCCTGTAAACAACTAACTTTGTCCGTCAGTCGATTTATATTTATTCAATAATATGTTTTGTTAAAAGTTTTGTGATTCTTTATTATTTATCATATCCTTCCCTTAATTCTCATTACTTCCACCTCTTTTTTAGTAGCGAAACTACTCTATAATTTGAAATGTCCGTCTGTATGTCTGTCTGTCTGAAACGTTTTGGGGGAAACGTTATTTTCTCAGCTCCTACAAAAGATAGAAGGCTGAAATTTTTTGTCAACATTCCCATCATTAGGGAGCATAATTAAGTATAAAACATTGTTAGCGGTCGGACTGCTTTTAAGCAGCTTTTTAGCCGCTTTTAATTTTAAAAACTGATTTGGTCGGTACCTGTAAAAGAGAGAATGCTGAAACTTCTTGTCAACAATCTTATTGATATGAAGCATTATTAAGTATAAAACATCAATAGCGGTCAGACTGCTTTTAAGCAGCTTTTTAGCCGCTTTTATTTATAAAAACTGATTTGCTCGGCTCCTGTAAAAGATATAAGGCTGACACTTCTTGTCAACATTCCTATAAATATGGAGCATAATTAAGTTTGAAACATCAATAGCGGTCGGACTGCTTTTAAGCAGCTTAGAGCCGCTTTTATTTTTTAAAACTGATTTTCTCGGCTCCTATAAAAGATAGAAGGGTGAAACTTCCTGTTAACATTCCCAACAATAAGAAGCATAATTAAGTATTTATCATCAATAGCGGCCAGACTGCTTCTAAACAGCTCTTTAAACGCTTTTACTGTTTGCAACAGTTTTTCTCGGCTCCTACAAAAAATACACCACTAAAACTTTGCAATATTACTGACTTTGTGCCCCATATTTAGGTATGAAAAATCTTTGGTAGTCTGAATGCTTTTAGGCTGCTTCTCTTTTTAAAACTTTCAGATGTAAACCTTAATTTTTCAAAGTTTCATGATTTTAAGTTTTTGCATATTTATTTGCATATATATCTCTTTCTTTTCTTTGTTATGAAAATAGTTAATCAGCTCAATAAATTACTTTGTCTGTTTGTCTATTTTATTATAGATTTTGTGCTTCGCTACTTATGGATGTTGTCATCCTTGTTTAAAGACAATTGAACACGTGGAACATGTGTTTTTGTGCTCGCTATTTTTAATAAGTACTTGGGATACGATATTTTTGCATGGCAGGTGTCCTTATAATTTTACCCACACGTCCCTCCTCGCACCATCCTACCTACGTCCTACACCTACTTAACCCTCCTAATCCCACACACATCCGTAAACTTTTGATTTGATAATAAATATATTTTTAAAAATACCTATTGTTTAAATACAAGCCTACAATACTTACCATTTACATTAAGATTCAAAAACCAGGGGTTAAAAAACTTTACACAGGCGATAAGTTCCAAATAGATGTTATTTAAATTACCTACCTACTGCAGCTACTACCACAGTAGATGACATAACTACTCCATAGAGGACTTGATGAGAAGATTGAAAATACCTACCTACTGCATAAGTTACCACAGTAGATGACATAACTACTCCATAGAGGACTTGATGAGAAGATTGAAAATACCTACCTACTGCAGCTACTACCACAGGAGATGACATAACTACTCCATAGAGGACTTGATGAGAAGATTGAAAATACCTACCTACTGCAGCTACTACCACAGTAGATGACATAACTACTCCATAGAGGTCTAAAACGACCAAGCTAATATTGCTTGATTCACTTCTACAAGAGGTGGATCAAGCCTCTCATGTTTCAGAAGCCGTAAGCCCAGTTCCAGATAATAAAAGTGCTTTTTAAATTGTGAATAAAATGTACGGGCTAGGCAAAAAAATGAGAGGTACAGAGCTTGCTGAGTGATACACAATAATTTCTTGTTGTGATGCGTTTAGCCAGGAGGCTATACAGCCTGGCGAAAGAAACCTAGAACATTAAATTTTTAAATTTTGATAGTGAATATCACTCAGAGTTGCAATAAATAATTATCTGACTAAAATAGTTATTTGCGGCAAAACTGGGATAGCGTCTGGGAAGCTTTGATAGCCCAGGAGCGTCTTGGGAAGCTTTGATAGCCCAAATTCTAAATTTTTAAAAAACAGTTTTAATTTTTACTTTATGTACCAAATGATAACCATAATTGTTGATCTAAATCTAACCTGCTAACCCTACTAACCAAAATAATTTAAGTATTTACTGGAGCGTATGTAGTGAAAGTAAGTACTACTAACATTCTAACACCCTAACTTTTTTTATATATCTGTCAAATATTATGAAATTAATTCATTTTTTTAACTTGTTAGTTGATTTGTTATAAATATTTAATTGTTTAGTACAAGTGCACCTAATAATAAAAAAAAAGATTGTACCCTACTAAAAATAAACAAGAACAAAAAAAAAAAGAAAACGAAAAAAAAAGATACAAAACAAAAAAGAGAAAACAAAAAAAAGAAAACAAAAAAAGATACCTAACAAAACAAAAGAAAAAAAAAACAAAAAAAAAGCCTAACAAAAAAAAAAGTTTTTCAAAAAAAAAGTAAGCAAAAAAAAGAAGTGCACTTTTAGTTTTGTATGTTTTAACTTATTGTGATAGAAATCTCTTGTGATTTTATTTGTACTTTATTCTCACGGTGATCCTTCGCAGGGCCACCCTTTAAGGTTTCTTTGAAGCCTCGTCTAAGGGGAGAAGAAAAGTAATTTTATATTTATTTGTTGTATAATGGCGAAGGGAAAAAAAGAAGAGTTCCTCTGCCTACAATGTCATCAAAAAGTAACAGAAAACCAACACTCTGTTTGTTGTTGTATCTGCGACAGATGGATACACAAAGATTGTGGACTTGATGATGATGAATATAAACTAATTGACAAAATGTTCAGAAAAAAAGGTTCTCATTGTTGGTCCTGTGATGGCTGTTCACTAGGTCTCTCCAAGCTTCAAAAAATGATTGTCAATAACACCAGAGAAATCAATACATTGAAGCAAAGCGTAACTGATCTTGAAACTACGAGAGATAAGCACAGGGAGGATATAGACTCTAACACCACAAAAATACAGAATCTTGAAAAAGATGTTAAGGAGTTGAAGGAAAGTGAACCTGCAGCAAGTTCAAAAGAGGATTTTATGGATGAAATTGATCTCAGAGAATCCAAAAAAGCCAATCTAATGATTTTCTCCCTGCCTGAACCTGATTCCAGTTTTACAAACAAGGACAAAAAGAATGCTGATACAGAAACTGTTGTCGATATATTCAGCTGTTTACATGTTGATGTTGACAGTCAAGCTGATATTAAATTCATCTACAGGGTTGGAGAACCTGGACCTAAGCCAAGACCTCTCTCTGTTGGCTTTCGTAGTCCCCAGATAAAAGATAAAATTCTGAAGAATGCTTGGAAACTTGAAAAAACACAATATAAACAGATTTCTCTTGCTCCAGACCTTACCCCCCTCCAACTTAAGAAAGAGAAAAAAATGTTAGCTGAGGCAAACCAAAAAAATCAGGAGATGTCGGACACTGATGCAAAAAACTTTACATGGAAACTGGTCGGAATGAGAGGACATCGAATGCTAAGAAAGGTAAAAATAAACCAGCAGGACAATCCAATGAGAGAAAGAACAGCCAGCATGAGAAGGACAAGATCGGAAATGGAGGAGGGAGAGGAGGAAGGGGAGGGGAGAGTGAGCAACTCCAAAAGAAACAAAAGACAATGTTGAATGTTGTCTATCTAAATGCAAGAAGTTTATCAAGAAAACTTCCTGATTTAGAAATCTTAGCTGCAGACAAACAACCTGACCTAATTCTTATTACAGAAACCTGGTGTAATAGTGATATTCAAGATGCTATGCTCAGACTTAAAGACTATTATTTTGATCCTAATCTTCGTGTTGATAGACATGACACGCAAAATGGAATTGGTGGAGGCCTTATTATTTATGTTAGACATGGACTAACTATTTTACCCTGTGACAATAATTCTGAATTTAATCAGTTTGCCAGTTTCAAACTTTTAGATTGTGACAATACTATTGACTCTATTTTTACTCTAGTGTACAGATCTCCAAATTCTAACAGTGATAATAATGAAAAGCTATGCGAACTTTTTAACAATTTTGACGACAATGTGACAAACTTTATTGTTGGTGACTTTAATATGCCAGACGTAGATTGGAAGTTGTTATCCAGCAGTAACAAGCATAAAACTTTTTTGGATACAGTGATTGACAAAGCTTTCTATCAACTTGTTGATTTCCCAACACACAATAAAGGTAACATATTAGACTTAGTGTTTACTAACTGCCCAGACAGAATAGCAAATATCGAAAATATTGGAAATCTTGCTAATAGTGACCATTGTATACTGAGTATAGACATCCTATGTGATTCTCCTCCACTCGAAACCTGTGATATGATACCAAATTTTTATAAAATGAACACAAATGATTTTGCTAATTATCTTGAAAATCTGGATCTTGAAAACAAAATTAAAAATTTAGACTGCAATGAAGGCTGGAATGTTTTCAAAAACTCAATTTGTGATGGTATTGAAAAGTTTGTTCCAAAGCAAAAAAGAAACCTTAAATCTAGACCAGTTTGGATAAACAAACATGTGATAAGATTGTGCCGCCAAAAAAGACGTAGATTTGCAATTTATTGTAAAGACAGAAGTGATGAAAATTTAAGAATTTACAGAAAAGTAGAAAAACAATGCAAAAATGCCGTTAGAAGATCTAAAAGAAACTTTGAAAAAAAATTGTCCCAGGATTCAAATAAAAAGCCTTTTAATGCTTACATGAAATCTAAAACTAAGTCCAAGTCTAATGTTGGTCCTCTCAAAGTTAATGGTAATGTTATTTCCGACAGCAGTTCCATGGCCACAATATTGAATGACTATTTTTCTAGCATTTTTACTCAACATCACGACAAAACTATTCCCGACCTTCCTCCTCAAAACTTTAAGGATGAACTGAAATTACTGTTTATAACTAAACACATGGTTGAAGAGAAGCTAAAGAAACTGAAAGATTCTCCTTCAAGTGGCCCTGACTGTATTCCAAGTTTAATTCTTAAAAGATTTTCTTCTTTTCTAGCTGGTCCACTAGCCATCATCTTCAACAAATCAATTCGTAGCTCAATAGTTCCAGAAGATTGGTTACTTGGAAATGTTACTCCCATCTACAAAAAAGGATCAAAATGTAAGCCTGAGCATTACAGACCTGTTTCCTTAACGTGCATTTGTTGCAAAGTTCTAGAATCTTTTATCAAAGATTGTATAGTGAAACATATTCAAGAAAATAATCTGTTGAGAAAGACCCAACATGGCTTTCTTAAAGGCCGTTCCTGTACAACAAATCTTCTTGAATTTTTAGAACAACTTATAAACAGCCAAGAAAATCTAGAACCTGTTGATGTTGTGTATCTTGACTTTGCCAAAGCTTTTGACAAAGTCCCCGTTTCCAAGCTTCTGGCCAAGGTAAAAGCCAAAGGAATATCAGGCAACATTTTTAATTGGATAAAAAGCTGGTTGACCAATAGAAAACAGAGAGTTGTTTTAAATGGAAAATTTTCATCCTGGCTGGCTGTTCTGTCTGGCGTCCCACAAGGAAGTGTCTTGGGCCCATTACTGTTCCTGATATTCATTGATGACCTAGATGACTTTGCCCCGCTGATAAACATTCTCAGCAAATTTGCTGATGACACTAAGCTTGGCCATACTGTTATTAGCCAGAACGACAAAGAAATTCTACAGTCTCAGCTTGATTCTTTAACTAAATGGGCAGATAAATGGGGAATGGAATTTAATGTTTCTAAATGCAAAGTTATGCACTTAGGTTCCAGAAACAATAATTTTACCTACACTATGAAGGGAGAAATCTTAAGTGTTGTTGATCGTGAAAAAGACATTGGAGTTACATTTAATGAATCCCTGAAACCAGGCCTTTACTGTAAAGAAGCTGCCAGAATTGCCAGAGGAGTCCTGTTCCAGATATCCAGATCCTTCCACTATCGTGACAGACATGTATTTTTAAACTTATATAAAAGATATGTCAGAGTTCACTTAGAATTTGCTACACCAGTATGGTCACCATGGCAAGTTGGAGATATTACTACACTTGAAAAAGTTCAGCAAAAAGCAGTTGGTATGATATCTGGACTGAAAGGTAAAACATACGAGGAGAAATTAAAAGAACTTAATCTACCTACACTTGAGAAAAGGAGGTACAGAGCAGATTTGATTCAATTATTTAAAATTTTGAATGACATTGACTCTGTTGAAGCAAGGACATGGTTTCAGATAGTGAACGAAAATAGGCCAAATACAAGAGCCATAAATTCTGACCATGGAGTGATAAGCTTTCAAATTCCAGTGAAAAGAACAGATCTGTCCAGAAATGTATTCAGTGTTAGAGCAGCTAAATTCTGGAATGATCTTCCTGTTAATGTGAAAAAGGCCGTGACTTTATCTACATTCAAGAAAAGACTTGATAGTCATATTCAGACTTTGGCCTAGATATTCAGACCTCTTACTATGACCCTACTTGGGTTCTTAAGAGTAAAATAACAATAAACAATAAACAATAAATGAGAAGATTGAAAATACCTACCTACTGCAGCTACTACCACAGTAGATGACATAACTACTCCATAGAGGACTTGATGAGAAGATTGAAAATACCTACCTACTGCAGCTACTACCACAGGAGATGACATAACTACTCCATAGAGGACTTGATGAGAAGATTGAAAATACCTACCTACTGCATAAGTTACCACAGGGGACGCCATAACTACTCCACACAAAACTCTATGAGAAGTTGTAGTTGGTCTGTTAACACAGTTAAAGCCAATAAATACAAAATTAGTTTTCATGAAAACTTGTGCTTTTTTGAAAATGGAAAAAAAATAGGTACTGCCCTTTTGTATAAAGATTAAAAAACACTTAATTTAGAATAAATGACTTTTTACACGGATCAATCAGGGATAAGACAATTGCAGATAAATTGATGTACATCCCCAATGATGATATACAAAACCATCCCTTCTGTAGATTACAAGTAGTGGTTGAAACGTTAGGACACATAACTGAATGAACCAACCAATCAAAATTTAATAAGAGTCCCCAAAGTTGTTAAGCCAACTAATAAGAAAACGTTATTATAAGATTTATGGGAACTAGTGTAATAAATAGCCCAATGTCCCCTTCCTCCCTGGCCTTTTACACCAATACACAAAGTTTAAAACGACAATATCTTATTCGTTGGCTTAAAACTTTGGATACTTTTAATGAATTTTGATTGGATGGTTTCAAACTAGTAGTGTCTAAACTTTTCAATCAATAATTTAATCTACAGTACTATACGTGTAGTATTTTTTTATAATCATTAGGGATATACATCAATCTATTGTCTATTGTCTTATCCCTATTATTTATTGGCTTTCTTCCTTTGATAAGCTCTTGGCACTTTCCGCGGAAACGCGCTCATTTTTATTTTTTTCTGAAAACAAATAATACCTATTTAAATAACACATCATGTTTTTCCGCGGATTTTAAAATTAAAAATTATTAGATTAACACCAGATTTGTTTGCCCGGAGGGGCCGAAGGTCCGGGCTAACGAAACTGGTGTTGATTTTATATTTTTATTTTAATATTTATGGAAAATTGTCTGGGATACGATGCTTTACATGATTTTTCTGTACGTATGGCTAAGAACCGGTCATAATCGATCCAGCGGATATTATTCGGTTTCAAGCCATACTTAAAAAAACTAAATTTTGTTATCCTTTTAAAAGGTAACAGGATGTCTGTCTGTGAATAACCGCTGAATCAAAATGATTCTTCTTTGCAACTTTAGCTTCTCATAAGTTCTGAAAAGGGTTGAAACTATTTTTGGGCCGGGAGGCTACCACCACCATCCTAAGAGATATAGCCCTAAAACTATATATACCCCTCACCCCCCAAAAAAATTACCACTTTAGTATTTAATAAAAGGGGTAATGGAGGGGGCAGATACAATTCCAATATTTAATCTAAAAAATAGCCCATGGCCTAAAGCTATCCAAATTAAGACATATGTGCAGAGCTACCATAAAATGCAGAAATTAATCAGTAGTTTTCAAAAACTTAAGCTACAGACAAAAATAATTTACTACTTTATAGAATAGGATTAAATTATTAATGGCATTATGGAGTAAATCTTCACCAAAAGTTCAACCTTCTATCTTAAATATTAATATGTATATATGATCGACAGCCAAAAAATTAATATTTTCCCTGCATGAAAAGATGCCGTTTACTTAAGAACATTTATAATTTTAAGGTAGCTACGGCAATAAAAACAAAAACTCTCTGTACTTTATTTAATTTTTCACTCAAAATTATAGAATTCCAATTTCTACATAACATTTTCATCTCCCATTTTAAATACTTATATAAAAGTAAAAGGATGTCTTTCTGTCTGTGTGTACCGAAGTATCTCACTAGCCACTGGACCGATATAGTTCTCCTTTACAGTGAAGCCTCTCATAGACCCTCTTTGTAATATTTTTTATACAAGGAAAATAAAAACAGAAAAAAAGTGTCTTGAACACTTTCCAAACAAAACGCGCATTTGCCGCAAACTTTTATTTTCCAAAATGTCGTCATCCTAATAAGGAAAATGGACTCAAATTAATTTTAATACAAACAAATAAAACAATGGATGTAGAATATACGACATACGTGGATATTGTGACAGGAGAAAAATTGTCGTCAATTTAGGTTGCAATATTCCCTCGCATTTATTGGTCGGGCCGTTTATCCGTAAGGGAAGGGGGGAATTTTAACACAGCTAAGTAGCAGAAAACTATTTACTAGCAAACGAAAAAATAATTGAAAAAGGAGGGGGGGGGGGGGGGGGGTTAGTTATCTGTACATACAGACATCTATATAAGTATAGATATTTTGATATGATTTATTAAGTAGACGAGAATTGGCTAGCAATTTTTTCCACCAGAAAATTAAGCATCTATCTTAAATATAAAAATAGAAAAACAAATTTCGACTACCTATAAAAATTTGATGTGTATTACAGACGTATTAACAGACCAAGTAAGATACAGAGTAGGTGCTCATTGATTATAAAAAATCTTTACAGTATCTCGCTAACCAACTAACTGATATGGTTCTCCTTTACAGTGAAGCATCTTCTATAGGTCCAGAGAAGGTTATTGACATTTTCTGGGGTAGGGTATAATTCTACCCTGCTAGAAGCACTTTCCCATAGAAAAATATCTCTCCCCCTTATTACAGATTTAGACTTTGCCATAGAATCTAAGGGGTAAAATACCAAATCTGATTAATTTCTTTAACGCTAAATAACAATTCTTTATATAAAGCTAAAACAAAGTGTCATATATACAAATATTTTTAAAATGGCAGAAAAAATTGAGGATTTTTTTTCATATAAAAATAAAAATTCTAAATCCAATTTAACAACACGAAAAGGCTTCAAAGGCTAAATTTAAATTTTCAGTAATTCACCGAAATCTGATTTATGGACAGATTACGACTAGTAAATAAAGTTTTATACTCTAAAAAATACTTTTATGTTTTTAAAGGCATTTGCTTTTAAAGCAATTTTTAACGAAGCCCAATCTGTCCTACTTTTGATTCCTGTGACGTCATAAAAATGAAGGAAATGAGAGGATAAGTGGAAAAGAAAACATCTAAAAAAGAGATGGATAATCTCTCATTTTTATGACAAGCCTGAACAAAATTTGGAATTCCAACAACATCTCCATAAAGACTAAGTTAAGACTGTTTAAGTCAAATGTTCTCTCTGTTTTGCTGTATGGGGCTGAAACTTGGTTCCTAAACACAGCAGTGGTCTCCAAGCTACAGACATATGTCAATAAATGTCTCAGGAGAATCCACAAGATCTTTTGGCCGAATAAGATCACAAATGCTGAGCTTCTAGAGCGCAGTATTATGTCAGACATTAAACTGACAATAAAACAGAGAAAATGGAGATAGTTGGGGCACACTCTAAGGAAAGGGCATGATGATATAACCAATCAAGCCTTGACTTGGAACCCCCACATAGGAAAGAGGAAACCTGGTAGACCAAAAACAAACTGGAGGAGGGAACTCTTAGGTGAACTGAAAGCTAAGGAAATTCCATCTTTCAGCAATGCCTCAAAACGTGCCGAATCAAAGGAAGATTGGAGAACCATTGTGCATGGCCTACGTTCTGCCGAGAACTAAAAGGCAATGAATCTTTATGTGAAAACTGACATCCTTTAACTTTGTTCTAAAAATAATTGAAATAGTTTAGAAAATTTCGCAGAAGATAAAAATCTTTATTGAGCAATTTTGAAATGATACAATGTATAAGAGTGGATGGAAAATTTCAGTTTTAATTTATGCTTAGGACTTAAAATGGCACACCTACATTTCTTTGGTGTTTGATAAATTTTGCAATGTTTTTAAAAACTGTTTCATTTGCAAATATCACATAAGATTTCATTTTAACCAGGGAGAAAGGGGACTGTTTTTTACACAAGTCTCCAAAGTTTTATAATATCATTTTCTTAACTGATAGCTTTCTGGTAAGCCGAGCGTTCTCGGCCCACGGGGTAACGAGTTCGGATTCAACGAGCCCTAGCCTTTAATTATTCTACCAAACAAACAAGCAGGATTCAATCATACAGAAATTATATATTTAAACTGAATAATATTTACAAGTTATGTTTACTATATATATACAACAGATTATAACAATGGTTAGGTTTGAAGGGGGTGTGGGGCGCTAGGGCTTAGCTCCCGACGGTAGACAGGCTGTGGGGGCAGCGGTGGTAAAAGGGGAGGCAACGCCTCCCAGTTATATAAGCGCGTGAGGAACTCGTGATAGTTGCATGTTTGAGTCCCCTCCCCACATTTAGGCAGGTCAGTTTGACCGCTGGGTGCGGGGTCAACAGCGGTCATGAGATAGATGGTGATATAAGAAGATTAGTGCAGGGGGTTTGTTATCATAAGTCACAGCGAAGCAACTCTGTAAACGGCCTGTCCGTCTGGGTGTCGTATTACCACAACCTCCCCTTCAAGGGTTGCGTGGCTCCCGAGCCACCAGGCCTTGAACCTGGGGATACGACAGCCTATGCCGGCGCAGGACAGGCTCTTCTTGGGGCACAGCTCGATGGAGGACAGCTCGGGCTACACAGGCTCCCCGGGACACTCGTTGCTCGGTCTGACTGTGGTTGGATATCAGCATTGTCAGCTCCTGGTTGGTCTCTAGGCGTGGGTTGGCGACGGCCAAGCCCCGCCGCTGGAAATTTTGCCTCGTCTGCAGGATTAGCTCGGCCTCAGCTGGTAACTGGACACGGAGGCCTAGGCTGACTCTGGTGGTTCCTAAGGGGGGAATGACGATGGCAGAGGGCGCATAGAACTCCATGGGGGCGCCTGCTTGGTTCAGGTTGCTTGGTCTCCTAGCTCCTACCCGGATGGGGATGGCTGTCATCAACAGGGGGCACATGGCTTCAGCTTCGTCTTCTGGGGCGGCCTCTTCCATCGCAGTGGCTGGTTCTTCTCCTACAGGCTCGCTGCTGGCTGGCAGGTTCTCCATGTCCGCGTCAGGATTCCAGATGGCATCTCTGGGTGGCTCTGGAGCAGGCGGCGGCGGCGGTGGTTCGTTGGGCGGCTCCTGCAGGTTCTCTTCTACTGGGTCACGATCCTGGCCGCTAGGCTGTGGGGCGGCTGCGGCTGGCTGGTGTACTGGGAACTGTCCTGGGTCGCTAGCTGCGGGCGCCGCCGCTCCAACTGGCAGCTCGGTGGCATCCTCGTCGCCGTCCATATCAACTTGGATGTCTGCTGGGATCTGGTGGGCAGTCACATCTCCAGTGTATTTGCGCAGTCGGCCTACATGCGCGGTAACTTCTGAGATCCTGGCGACTGGGGAGGCAGGTTTGATGACATAATGTACTTCTGTAGCTTGCCTCACTACTTTCCAGGGGCCAGTCCATCTCTTGGTAATCTTGGCTGCCTTCCCTGGCACCAGGCGGGGGGCCAGGTACCAGACCAAGTCTCCAACTTCATACTTGGCCGTGCCTTCGTAAGCTGCCGCGCTCCTCCGGATGGCTCCCTCCTCCTTCTGCTGGATAGCTTGGACGTTGGCTGGAACTGACGTATATTCGGTCTCTGGCAGCCGTAGCACCATGTCCACTGGAAGTTTGGCCTCTCTCCCAAAGAAGGCCAGGAACGGGGTCACGCCAGTGGATCTGCAGGCCTTGGTGTTGTAGGCGAAGGCGATGGCAGGCAGATGGGGCTCCCAGTTGTTATCGTCTCTGTCTAGGAACAGGCGCATGCCTGTGTTGAGCGTCCTATGAAACCTTTCCACTCGGTTGGACTGAGGGTTGTAGGGTGGTGGATGTGTCAGGCCAATCTCAAGCCTGGAGGCCAGTTCCTGGAATACCTGGCCGGTAAACTCCATTCCATTGTCGGAATGGATCTTCAGGGGGCATCCGAACGTGGCCAGGTGGCGGTGCAACAGGGCTTCAGCCACCGTGAGGGTGCGCTTGTTGGGGATGGCGTAGAGGCTGACAAACCGGCTGAATCCATCTTGGCAGGTGAGGATGTAGCGGTTCCCAGCTGGGGTCTCGGGCAGTGGCCCCACCAGGTCGATGAATAGGACTTGCTGTGGATACCCCTGGCGGGAGGGCACGTGGATCCCCTGCTTCAGCCTCTCCTTGGTAACTTTCTGGACACACTCAGGGCAGGTTTGTACCATCAGACGGACGTCACGGGCCAGGTTGGGCCACCAGAAGTGCATGGCAACGCGGGCGATAGTTGCATCCATCCCAAAGTGCCCAGCCATGGGGGTCCCATGGGCTAGAAAGAACGCGTCCTGCTGGAGGGCCGAAGGCAGCAGGTATCTTGTCCTCTCTCCTGTCAGAGTCTGGTCAGTGGTGGTGAGGCAGCCATGCTCGTCAAGCCCCAGGGCTGGGAAGCGGCTGGCGTACTGCTGCTCGTCTCGTTCCTTGCCACGCAGCTCAGCCTTGGTTGGGGCTTTGCCATCAGCCACCCATTGGCGGACACGGAGCAGGAGGGGGTCCTGTGTCTGGGCCTCCAATACTCTAGCTGGATCCAGTCGGGCGGCAGGGGGCCGGCTAGCTGCGGACTCCCCTAGCTGGCAAAGGTTGTGGATATACTCAGCCTGCTCTGCTAATTCTTCGGCGCTAGCCGTTGGCATGTTGGCATCTTCCCGGCGGCTGAGGGCGTCGGCGTTGGTATTCTGGGTGCCAGGCCTGTGGCAGACGGTGAAGTCTAAGGCCGCTAGTTCCTCCTGCCAGCGGGCCACCATCCCTGTGGATGTGTTCAGTGATTTCATCTGTAGCAAGGCAGAGGAATCAGTGTTGATCTGGAAACTGCGGTAGGACAAGATGCCGTGGAATTTTCGGATCCCATACATAATGGCGGCCATCTCTCCCTTCCAGGACGGGTAGCGCGTCACAGGGTCGGTTGTCTTGCGCCCCACGGCGGCAATCAGCCTCTCCTTGCCATCCTGACATTGACTCAGTATGGCAGAGATGGCGCGGCTGCTGAAATCTGTGGTGAGCTGGAACACCGCTGGCAAATCAAACCTGGGCGGCGCTCGGATGGGGGCCTTGCGGAACTTGTCCTTGAGTAGCAGCAGCTGGGCTTCCATCTCAGGCGTCCAGGTTAGGGCCTTGGCCGTCTTCTGTCGATTCATCTCGTAGGTGAGGTCTGCATACTCTGGGATGAACAGGCGGTAGTATCCAAAGAACCCCAGCAGCGCCAGCAAATCCTTGGGGGTGCTAGGGGCTGGCCAGTCCAAGATACGGTCAATATAGTCCTCTTGCATGGCTATCCCCTCACGGCTGAGGGTGTGGCCCAGATAATCTACCTTGGATCGGAACAGCTTGGTCTTGGCTGGCTTGAGGCGGATCCCTCCCCTGCGGTGGGCTTCCAGGACCTCTCGGAGCCTGGCCAGGTGGGCCCAGGTATCCTGGTGGAAGGTCAGGACGTCGTCAAGGTATGACTGGAGGTTGGCTGTGCCTAGTGGGTTTAGGACCCCTGCAATAAACCTGGAATAGACAGACGGTGCCGTAGCCAGGCCAAAGGGCATCCTTTTCCATTGATACAAGCCCTTGGGGGTGGTGAAGGCGGTGCAGGGCCGGCTGTCCTCGGACACACGGATGGTGTAGTATGCGGCCACCGCGTCTAAAGCACTGTAGACACGGTGCCCGCCAGCTCGTTCCACCAACTGCTGGATCCTAGGCAGAGGGTCAGAGGGTAGCTGTCCAGTTCCAGACACTTGTTGAGGGCTCTGTAGTCGACGGCCCAGCGGGTGCTCCCGTCCTTCTTCTTGATGGGCACCAGGGGGCTGCTCCAGGCGGAGTCTGACGGCTCTATAACTCCCTCCTGTAGCCAGGTGTCCAGTTGTTTCTCCAGTTCAGCCTCTTGCCGCGGGTTCAGATCCCTAAATCTCTGGCGGATCGGCTGGGTCCCTGGCTTGAGGCGCAGCTGCAACTCAACCACATCTGTGCAGCCGGGGGTAGAATTGGAGAAGACGTCCCTGTATTCGGACAACATCGTCCAGACCTCCTTCTTGAGCAAGGGGTCCTTGCGTAGGAACTCATTGTCTTCCATCTCCAGGGCCTCCCACAACTCCTGCATGTCTATAGGCTCAGCAGGTTCTTGGAACGAGTGGAGACGCGGGGGAGGCGTATCAGAGACCTCTAGAATGTCAGGTTTGACCAGCTCCCCTGCCACTGGGAGGCCAGCATCCAGCAAGAGGGGCACCTCCCCTTCATTGACCACCAGTACTCTAAACACAGTGGCAGAGCCAGGCCTGTGGGCATACAGGCCCTCTGGAATAACAAGATCCTCCCCAAACCTCTGTTCTGGGGCAGCTAGTTGGATGGCATCCTTGGTGCGATGGCCTACTAGCTCAACAGGGACCGCCATAACCCCGCGGCCAGGCAGGACCACCCGCTTGGCTGTGCGGAGCTGGGGTGGCTGGCCATCAGTTGGAGTGACAGCGCTTAGCCTATACGTGGCTGGTGCGGGGTCAGCTTTGGCTCCGGGACCCACCGGCCGCGACTTGACGGGCTCGGCTTCTGGAGGGGCTGACGTGTCGGAGCCAGGCGTGGCTCCGAGGGCGTCCGGCCACAATTTGACGGGCTCGGCGCTGGGAGAGGCCAAAGTGCTGGGTCCAGCTTTGGCTCCGTGGGCGTCCGGCCGCGACTTGACGGGCACAGCGCCGGGAGAGGCTGGGGCCTGAGAGTTGAGCGTGGCTCCGGGTACATCAGACCGCGACTTGACGGGTCTGGACTCGGGCTTGGCTGGTGGACTGGCTGGAGGTCCCAGGTAGAGGGGGCCAGGTGGACACGGCTGGCCGTTGATAAAGGTGTCGGCGGAGAAGATGGGTTCTGGAGGGCTGGCAATCTCAGGAAACGTTGTTGGCAGGCTCTCCCTCGGCACCTTGGGCACTGGGGGCAACCCCATGGCTAGCAGGTTAGCTCCCTTGTGTGCGTTGAGCTCAGCGTCCACCCAGTGTGTGCCTTTCTCAACCACACGCGGCTGCTCAGGCAGGGGGCCTGGCAGGGGCCCCTCATAACTTAGCTCTCTCTCGGCTGTCTCCCGGTCAATGGGGACGCCACGGAGTGGGATAAACTCCCCACGCACCCACAAGCAAGGTGGTTGCATGTCGAAACAGAGCCTAGTTCCGAACTCCTTGAGAAAATACCCTCCTAGGTTCAGAGGGTGTGAGAGGTTCCGGACCACAGTCACGTGGTATAGATGGAGTATAAGAGTGTGTGAGACTGCCATATATAACTCTTTTAACTTTCCTATTACCTGGAGGGGCTGGCCTTCCTCATTAGCAGTCAGGATCTGGGTGTTGTCCGGAATCAACATGCGTTGCACGCCCATCGCGTGCATGAGGTGCTCAGAAATTACAGCAGACCCTGGTACACGGTTGCCAGAATCAATCATGGCATCAACCTGTACATGCTGGGCAGGGTCAGGGGTAGGAAACCTCACCCTGACATGGCAGGGGAAGTGGAGGTCCTGCCCTTGAGACAAGGGGGCCTCTCGTTCGGCTGGGGTTGGCAGAAACTTTGGTGGTGGCCGAACCGCAGCTATGGTGGTATCGCTTACCATGGTGGCTTAGACTGTAGCTTCGAATCACTAGAGCTTATTAATTATCACTTGGTCAACAATTTTATATTTATTTTTATCACTTGGTTGACATTTATACACACTTATGTGTTGTTATCACTAGGAGCTCTAGGTGTGATTCTGGAAGCACTGGCAGCATGGAATGTCCGTCCTGCAAGGTTCAGAGGGGTGACGGCGGTAGGGAATGACCCGTCCTACAGCGCCGCTGGTTCGAATCCCGAAAATGGCGGCAGGGAATGGCCCGTCCTGCAGCGCCTCGGGTTCGAATCCTGGGAGGCAGCGGCAGGGAATGTCCCGTCCTGCCGTGCCTGTGGCTCAAAATCTGCTATCCGTCGCAGTGGTAGGGCTTACTTGTGTGCTGAAGCTTCGCAGCCACACATTGCCTTCTTAGGGAGACCAGCACCCAGCTGTCTGTCTCGTAGATTTGGCCTGGGTGTCCTGGGGCTTGTCCCAGCTACACTTGCCAATTTAGACTCAGTTCTGTAGCCGTCTGAGCTAAATTATCCGATTGCCGTGGCTGCGCACCTAGCGCTACTCCTACACGACACGGAAAAAGCGTCTTAACTGGCGCTTTTAGCAGGCTAAATCTGCTTGCCGTAGGCCAGAGGCCCACATATTGCGTTCAAAATGATGGAAATTCGACCTAAAAAGGCCGTCTCACGGGTCAGTTGGCGGCTGATTGTCCCCTTACTTGCCAAAGGGTCCAATCAGAGGTAGAATAGGCTAGTTTCTGTAAGGCTCGATTGAAACACGCTGACACCAAGTTCTGGTAAGCCGAGCGTTCTCGGCCCACGGGGTAACGAGTTCGGATTCAACGAGCCCTAGCCTTTAATTATTCTACCAAACAAACAAGCAGGATTCAATCATACAGAAATTATATATTTAAACTGAATAATATTTACAAGTTATGTTTACTATATATATACAACAGATTATAACAATGGTTAGGTTTGAAGGGGGTGTGGGGCGCTAGGGCTTAGCTCCCGACGGTAGACAGGCTGTGGGGGCAGCGGTGGTAAAAGGGGAGGCAACGCCTCCCAGTTATATAAGCGCGTGAGGAACTCGTGATAGTTGCATGTTTGAGTCCCCTCCCCACATTTAGGCAGGTCAGTTTGACCGCTGGGTGCGGGGTCAACAGCGGTCATGAGATAGATGGTGATATAAGAAGATTAGTGCAGGGGGTTTGTTATCATAAGTCACAGCGAAGCAACTCTGTAAACGGCCTGTCCGTCTGGGTGTCGTATTACCACAGCTTATCAACTTTAAGGATTTTTATTGTCTTTTCTTTGATTGGTCATTAAGTTGATTGTTCAAATGTTTCAACCCCTAATTGTAAACTACAAAAGGGTTAATTTTGTATATCATCATTGGGGGATGTACATCAATTTATCATCCATTGTCTTATCCCTTTAAATCCCTGATTATGACACAAAAGTAAAAGTAAGGCATTGTTAACTTTGGCTATATAACTTGTATATTATATTATAAAAGGATATTAGTTTTTAAAAGCGAGATTTATCTAAAATTTGGAATTATATGTCATTGCTAGCTCTTTCCGATGATTTAGGCATAATAGAATTTTCCAATTGATGTAAAACTTTAGATGATAATTCCTGTTACAATAAGGTACGATTCAGAAAGCGTAGCAACTCTATAATCGTTACCAGAAATTCCGTGTACGTTCATTTGAAATATGTTAATTTTCAACTTTTTTTACAAGGACTTTTGTATGGTATAATTATCCTATTTATGGATCAGTAATATTTGACATAATATCATTTGACATAAATGCATTTCACATAAAACATTTGGCATAAAATCACTTCACATAAAGGTATATTTGACATAAAAACATTTGCCATAAAGGTACATTTGCCATAAAGGTAGACTTCACATAAAAACGTTTCACATAAAGGTACATTTGACATAAAGGTACATATGATATAAAGGTACATTTGACATAAAGGTACGTTTGACATAAAGGTACACTTGGCATAAAGGTACATTTGACATAAAGGTACACTTGGCATAAAACGTTTCACATAAAGATACATTTCAAAGTCTACCGGAGGTTGTCATTTTTTTCCCCGAGCATGGCAACCGGTGAACAGAATCTCAGTTCTGCACCACAAGCATCGCACGACAGAAGTTCCAATGTCTATACAGTCATATTTATATGAAAATATTGTTAGAAGATTTTTGAATTTTTTTTTGAAGATTTTCCCCAAGGTAATTTTGCTTTCTTTTAATAATAAATAAAAATTTCTAAAATCTTCCAAAAAAAATTCCCAAATCTTCTAAAAATATTTTCATATAAATATGACTGTATAGACATGGGAACTTCAGTCGTGCAAGGCTTGTGGTGCAGAACTGAGATTCTGTTCACCGGTTGCCATGCTCGGGGAAAAAAATAATACTAGGAAATAAATGAGATACCAGGGGAAAAAATGACTACCTCAGGGAGAAAAAAAGAATATTTACATCCACTATTTAAGGGGTTATTTTTATGGGAATGTACCTTTATGTCAAATGTACCTTTATGTCAAATGTACCTTTATGTCAAGTGTACCTTTATGTGAGATGTACCTTTATGTAAAATGTACCTTTATGTCAAGCGTACCTTTATGTGAAATGTACCTTTATGTCAAGTGTACCTTTATGTGAAATGTACCTTTATGCCAAATGTACCTTTATGTGAAATGATTTTATGTAAAACGTTTTTATGTCAAATGAGTTTATGTCAAATGATACTTTATGTGAAACGTTTTATGTGAAATGAATTTATGTGAAGTGATTTTATGTCAAATATTACTGATCCATCCTATTCATCAGTTTTTTGAACATTTATTTCGAGAACAACAAGGTACAATATTATAAGTGTTCATGTTCTTTTGTACTCCATACTAAATAAATATTTCGTGGATTTTAGTGAACACTTAGTGGATTTTTTAATCCGACCGTGTTCTTACTACTTATTTTACTAGTTTCTGCGCCCCTAGCCTTTAGGACGTTGTAATCAAAGATTGTAAAATAGACTAAGGATTAAATCTAAAAATAAAATAGTTTAAAACCATCCCGGGACATATGAATAGCTTCTCCAAAATGGAGATCTTATTTAGTTAAGCAGTTATTGAAATTTTAAGCTTTGATAGAGAAATACTACTACTTTATACTATTTTTAGATGCGTTGCATCTCTATTTAAGTGTCTCGATTTCACATTGAATAATCTTTCATTCAAAATATGAAAAAATATTCATTGGCATAACATTTTTATGGCTTCAAGTTTAATATTTCAAAATATCATGGTCTAATTTGCATGTTTATTTTTTTTATAAATTTAATAATCATAAACATACTAAAGGACAAGAATGGCAATATTCATGACTAACGATGCATATAAGAATAAAAATCACATTATTTATATTAATGTAGATAAAATATCATCAAATAAAAATTTTATCAATCTCTCTCTAATAAAGGAATTACATTAATTAGAGGAATCATCCCAAAAAAAAATATCCTCATAATCCTTATACTAAAGTAACAGGATGTTTGTGTGTTTGTGTGTCTGTACCAAAGGATCTCGCTAACCGCTAAACCGATCGGGTTCTCCTTAACAGGGTAGATTCTCATGGGCCCCGGGAAGGTTTATAACTATTTTGGGGGAGGGCACCACCACCCTCCCAAGAGAAATGACAAAAAAAATAGAATTTTTTTTAATATTTGGGAGACTTCAGATATCCTATCCTATTATATAAAGTAGTAAGCGTTTTTTGTCTGTCCCGAAGGATCTCGCTAACCGCTGAACCGATATTGTTCTCCTTTACAGCGAAGCTTCTTATAGGTCCTGGGAAGGTTTTAAACTATTTTTGGATAGGGTGTCTTCACCCCCCTCCCCCCCCCAAAAAATATATTTTTAACTCTTTTAAAACTCAAATTTAAAATGGGATGAGGTCGACTTTTCCTCCTCCTACCAGTGCCCCTAGAGGCTTCTAGGGGCGTAGCCGCTAGTCGTAATATAAAGAATTATTGTAGAGACTTTAACAAACAAAAACATTTAAAGTGCCACTAGAGGCCTCTAGGGGCGTAGCCGCTAGTATACCATAAAGGGTCTTTTATAAATTGACTGAATAAAGGATAGATTTTACGTCATATAATTGCGTCGCTCCTTGAAAGGTTAACATTTACATTGGTTCATTAGTTAAGCAATAACGCATAAAAGAAAAAGGATGTTTGTCTGTCTATTAGGAAATAAAAAGAAATGATTAACTAATTTTATTCATTGAAAATGGCTTTGATGTTTTACCATGTCATAAAAAGCTTTTCACCGTCAGTCCATTGAAGTAACCAATTAGGTATGTTGTAATCGTTCTGTCTTTTCAAATCTTGTTTGACAATTCCTGCAACAGTTAGGTATAATCAGGAAGGAGCTGCAACTCTACTCTATTTATTACCAAAAAGTCAGATCGTCAATTTTAAATATGTTAAATGTTTTTACTCTTTTGATACCGATATTTTACATTAAATAATTGGCCTATATTAATGATTTATAAAAAGTGCGAATCCCAGGATGATAAGGAATAATGTTACCTATAAACGTGGCATCTCTATAAATACGTCTAACAATTGGGTATATCTATATCAATATCCTGAAAATATAAGTAATTTTTTTCTAAATAATGTTTCTTTAATAATCCTATAACACTGTCTCACTTTACTTTTATTTGTGTATCTGTTTGAATTGTTTAGGTTCGCTTATGTGGATGTTGTCATTCTGGTTTTAAAAAATCTTGGGTATAGTCCCTTACGTGGCAACGCATCTAATGAGGCGTATCGTCGTATTTTTACATTAGTTTTTGATAGGTTATTTTAGGTTAAGTTAGAATAAGTTGGGTTCAGTGATTGACCCGCAGGGTTAGAGCTCCCGCAGAGGCTGGAAATATGGGAAAAGCTACAGTGAAAATACGACGAAAAGAACCTTAGATGCATTGTCACAAAAGGGACGATGCCAAAACTCTTTTTTACAATCCTTTGCTAATCCACTTTGATTAATTAATTTTTTATGGTGTCATCCTTGATTGTGTTATAAAGTTAACCTTTTACTTAACAAACAAGAATCATGACAACATCCATAAGGAAGCAAAAGGAATAAGGCAATGGCTGATAAATTGATGTACATCCACAATGGTGATAAACAAATTTATCCCTTTGGTACGCTACATTAGTGGTTGACCAAAATGTATCAAAATTCTCCAAAGAAGGTGTATTAACATTTTTGCTTTTTATTTAAGATAGCTAGCCGGTTCTTTTAGTAAGTAGTAGATGTAAAATTTTTCATAGAATTCAGATATGCAATCGTTTTTTTTTTGTAGACCTCTTATTTTTGAAGTAATTTAAGTTTTAAAAAAAAATTAAGTCGGTTTTAAGGTACTAAAACGCAACAAAATAAAAGAAGAAAATTGCCAGTATGAACAAAAATAGTAAGATCTTTAATTTGACACCTTACTTTTAAAATTCTGTTGAGTAATTATTGAAAAAATCTATTTTTTTAACTTCGGTTTAATAAAAACTTTAAACCTAAATATTTTCTCAAACAGACATAAAAAATATGGGTTCATATATACCTTTAGAATCAGAAAAATATTACGAATCCATTCTAAGCAAAATTGAAAAAGTTTTATAAAACTATAATAAAGCTACAACCCCTAGAAGCCTCTAGGGGTACTTAAGTAGGGGAGTGAAAAGTCGACCTCATCCCATTTTAATTGGAGTTTCAAAAGAGTAAAAAATTTTTTTTTTTTTTTTTTGGGGGGGGGGGGGGCTGAAGACACCCTAACCAAAAAAGTTTAAAACCTTCCCAGGACCTGTAAGAAACTTCACTGTAAAAAAAGAACAATATCGGTTCAGCGGTTAGCGAGATCCTTCGAGACAGACAAAAACGGTTACTACTTTATATAATACTAGCGGTTTCGCCCCTAGCCTCTAGGGGCCTTGCCCCAAGAGGTGATAAAAAAAAAATTATGGCGAAAATCGTAAAGGACCATGGAAATCTCCTTCAAAAAAAAAAAAAAAAATGGGGGATTTTTTTGTTTTTTGGGGGGTTGGGGGTGTCCCACCCCCCAAGAAAATAGCTTAAAACCACCACAGGACCAATAGGTAGATACCCTGAAGAGTAGAATCCGATCGGTTCAGTGGTTACCGAGATCTTAAGGGACAGACGGACAGACAGACATCGTTCTACTTTGTATTGTAGATAATAGGATAAGACCCATTAGGGTTAGGACACAACAGGTGTAGGCCCTTGTTACTCTTTTCGCAGGGGCAAGGCAGAAAAATAACTACCCCCCCCATTAATTTTTTTTTAAAATGAAGTATTAAAGCACCTAACAAACCTACATGTAGAAATGTTCACTCCCTTACTGGCACAATTGAGTCTCAACTTATACAACTATTTTTAGGCCTTCTTTCTTTAATTTACCGCGAACTGTAATAGATCCAAAATTTTCAATTTATAAATTTACATAATGACTTTTGTTTTACCCGTTTTTTTTTTACTAACCCTGGAAATCCCAAAACATCTAATTTTATAGAATGAAGATTCTTATCAAAACTTGAAAAATTGTCGCCTGTTTCAAGGAACGAAGCTACTCTACAATTCAGATTTTTCTGTCTGTCTGCACATTTTTCTGACATTGTTATTTTTTCAATTTTAAAGGAATTTATTCTGCTTTGTTTCTTTAACTTACTTTTTATCTAATTACTTATTTTTTACTAGCGGCTACGCCCCTAGAAGCCTCTAGGGGTACTTAAGGTAAGAGGGGAAAATCGAACTCCTCCCCTTGTTATTTGAGTTAAAAGAAAAAGAAAAAAATATTTTTGTTTGGGGGGAAAGGGGTAATTTTTTATTGAAGGGTGGAGATACCATCCTACAAAATACTTAAAAACCTTCCCTGGAACTATAAGAAGCTTCACTGTAAAGGAGAATCATGTTGGTTCAGCGGTTAGCGAGATCCTTCGCTGCAGACAAAAAAAGTGATTTTTATAGCTGAACTACTAAAGAACGAAACAACTTTTTTTCGTGGGAAAAATTCACTTTGCCTGATCTAAACACAGAGTTTCCATATCCAAGTTTAACTTACTTTATTTCCCGTATTTCCCGCCCCTAGCACAAATGTGAGTGACATCATAGCATTATAGACCATACAGTCATACATTTTTAAGATTTTTGTAAAGTTGCTTCGCTATAATGTAAAAATCAATGATTTATTTGAAAGTGCCAATAATGTAATTTGCCATAAGAAGAAAATATTAGCGTCGCATGCAAATATGTATATAAAAGCAACAGGATGTCTGTGACTCTGTCTTTTTACGGAAGGATCTCGCTAACCGCTGAACCGATATGATTCTCCTATTAAATATCCTGGAAGGGTTTATATATTTTTAGGGAGCGGATAATACCAACATGCGAAGAGAAAACGCCACTAGAAAAAAGACCACCACACTCCTTATTCTTTTTAAAAACTAAAATTCATAATTTGGGGGTAGTCTACCATTTCCATACCTCAAGTGTCCCCAGAGGCATCAAGTGTAAGTATTCTCTAGTAAATAATTAAGTAAGTTTTGTGTGTTTTGATAATCATAGGTATTAAGTTCTCACAAACTGCCAGACTTGATATTTTTTCAGAGATTCTCTTTATTGATCATGGGAATAGTTTCATACAATTTTTTCTGGGGAGGGGGTGGGGGTTGCTAGGTCAACCTTCCTATAATCATAAAGAAATTCACCATCCCCCCTCCTTACACGGACTTACAGATACACATACATTTTGTAGAAAGATTATAAATATAGAACCGTAAAATACGCAAATTTATCCCCTGAAAAAAGAAACAGCACCCTGGTGATCGCCTATGCATCACAAGAAGCAACAATGGGCAGGGCATACGCTTAAAGTTCTTACATTATCGCTAATTTTTTTTTGAATATTTTAGCAATAACTTATTTAGAACATTTTTCAAAAACTCAGGAAGGTATTGGGTGTTTGTTTTTACTACACTTGTCCCCTGGACTTTATTTTTTTATTCTGATTGGTTGGTTCATTAAGTTGAGTGTCCAAATGTTTAATACTAATTGTAATCTATATAAGGGGTAACTTTATGCATAATCATTGGGAATTACATCAATTTATCAGCCATTGTCTTTTCCTTTAGATCCCTGGAAAAACTTGAAAGTTTTTTTTTAATCTTTTTGAAAAAATCTAGGAACACTTTTAACACTTCTCCGTATTTAGAATTAGATTTTGCTCATACAAAACAATATTAAAACATGAGAGAAATAGTGGAATTTATGTTGTTTTTTAGCAGTGAATATACACTATAATTCACTTTGTCTTTCCGTCAGTCTGTAACGTCTGGAGGTAAATGTGATTTCTCGACTGCTTTTAAAGATAAGGCAGCTAAAATTTTCAGTGACATATGCGCATCTAGTTTATATACTGTTTTGTCCGTCTGTCTATCGGTCATGCTCCATATGTCTTTTTTTTATTTATTTGTATCTGATAGTTAGATCTGTAGGTATACACACACACACATATAGACAAACAAACATTCTACCTCTTTTATATTGGGATAAATAAGCATACTTTTCTTATACATAATTTAATTGAAATTTTGTAAAAACACTTTTTTTGTCGGATGGTTTTTTTAAGACGAACGAAACTAAGGCATAAAACTCCGGGATTAATGGTTAGGTTAATTAAAGAGAAATAAATCGTCTTAATCACATCTAGATATTTAAAGTAAGGCACAAATTTTATTATTTTCAGACAGAAAAATATATTTGCCTTTTAACCTATACCTTCATCCCTGCGTATAAAACCCAAACCTATTCTAAAATGCACAAGAGGAGTTTCTTTAAAGATTTAGTCGTTTACAAGTGGGCCGTGTAGTAACACATACATACAGAAATCATGAAGCTGGCTTTGAACATTCTGGTAATAATATATATTCATCTCAACGTATTAATAGACACCTTTCTACGGATAGTAAAAAAATTTAAAGTTTATTTCCAGTTTTGTTAATCCAGAGGGGCCCACGGCCTGGGTCAATAAAACAGGAATTAATCTGATTGCTTTTCTTATTGTCATTTGCTGAAAACTCTCTATAATACGATACATGATTTTTATGTAATATTTATTTTATTATTTTAGGCATGTTAAAATAGTTTATTCAAGATTTGCATGATGATTTTTAATGTTTAATTTGGAAAGATTCAGCCAATTAATTCCAATTGAAATTGCCGCAAAATTTGATATTTTCTTGGGGTAAAGTTGGCGTATAACTTGTTTTTTTTCTTCATGTAACTGAAGAGAAGTGGGTAAGATTGGGAGAAAAAAGGAAAGTGGGTTGTAAGGAAAAATTTTCTTCAGAATTGTTTGTCAGAATCACATTCCCTTTTCCCTGGGGACATAAAGCAAATTATATTAAACATCTCTATATCGTTTAAAAATGAAATCGCGTCCATTTAAAATAATATTATGATAGAATAAGGTTAATCCTTTGCTTTGAATTCTAAAGTTTAATTTTCTTCATGTATTAGAGCTTCAATTCAATTATGTAAATTATGCTAGTAGAATTATTAATACTAGTAGAATCGGACAAAAGGACATACAGACGGAAATACAAATTATAGAATATCATTGCAACAATAGGAGGGAGTGGCCATTGGACAGTAAATCAAATGGATACCCAAAGATATTCTCTTATTTGTTTATATTGGATGGTTAAAGTTAAACTAATATTGTCCAAAATTTTCAACCAATAATTTTAATTGATAAAAGGTGTCTTTTTTTGTTACAATTATAATTGGGGGTAGACATCATTTTATCTTTCAATGTCTTTTCCCTTGAGACCCCAGACTGCCACCAAAATATTTTTAACACTTTATGAACTTGTTAGATTAAACAATTTAAAAAGTAATAATCTGCTATTTTGAATACTAGCGGCTTCGCCCCTAGCCTCTAGGGGCTTTGCCCCAAGAGGTGATAAAAAAAAATTATGGCGAAAATCGAAAGGACCTTGGAAATCTCCTTCAAAAAAAAAAAAAAAAAAAAAAAAATGGGGGGGGATTTTTTGGTTTTTGGGGGGGTTGGGGGTGTCCCACCCCCCAAGAAAATAGCTTAAAACCACCACAGGACCAATAGGTAGATACCCTGAAGAGTAGAATCCGATCGGTTCAGTGGTTACCGAGATCTTAAGGGACAGACAGACAGACAGACAGACGGACAGACGGACAGACGGACAGACGGACAGACGGACAGACGGACAGACGGACAGACAGACATCGTTCTACTTTGTATTATAGATAACTATGATTTTAAATGTAAAAGATCTCTAAAAATGCAAGACAAACTGTTATCTAAGCTTTTAATCTCCATAGCGTGTAAAAAGTGTAATAATTCTTTTTCTCGTATTCATTCGAATCCGGTGGATAGGAACCGGTTCTCATCCATACTAAAAAACTATGTCTAGCATCGTATTATATCCAGCTTTTTACGAATATAGAAATGTACAATCATAAGATTAAAACTAGTTTTTTTAGCCGGTGACTTCGTCACCTCGGGGCTAAAAAAACTAGTTTATAATACGATGCGAGAAATAACTATTATACAACAAGGATGACAAATAAGCACATTAAAAATCAAAATAACTATTTTTAAAAATTATAGAGTTGCTATTTAAGAATGTTATTTACAATATATAAAAGATATTTGATTATAATCCCTGCAGAAAACTAACCCTGCTTACCCTTTTTTCCATGTAACCTAGCCAAAATAAGTAGAAAAATAACTTCCAAATAAAATTACGTTCTTGTTTTTTATTGCAAGGAAAATTGTCAATTTTTTAAACACAATTTCACAATTGCTTTAATTCCAATAAATAAAAGTTATCAATACACTGAATTGTATTATCATTCAAAATTAGAATAATAACAGAAAACTGACAACTTTAGAAAAGCTATGCTTTTTAAAATGTTAGGTCATGGCCCTATAAACCCTACCTACCACTCTATGCAGCGAGGGAGGGGACCTTTGGGCTCTTAATTATACTGGTACCCAAAGTCTTTAATGGTCGCATTATTTTATTTGTAGTATAAAAACTTTGGGTACGTTAACCCTTACAGATCGGGCCCAAATTCCCACCTTAATAGATCGGGGGGGGGGGGGGGGCTCTTTGAGCCCCCCCCCTCTCTCTCGGCTCCTGGTACAGATAAAGACGTAAAATTTTTTTCTGGTGGTTCATGTGTATTTTTAGAAAAATTACTTTTTTTAGTCATAGCAGTCAGACCGCTCCTTAGCCGCTTTTTAGCGGCCAGCCGCTAAATTTTAAAACAGCTGTAGAGCGGCCAATTTTGCAGCTAGGATGACCAAATTTTAGGACGAACTTTTATTTTTCATAACAAAAAAATTACTTTTTCTGATCATCGCCGAAAAACGGCATATAACGGAAACCGCCATTTTCGGCGGTTACGGCAGTAAAACGGCGGTTGGCGGCGCAAATTAATATTTTTATCTGTTTATTATTGCTCAAGGATTTACCAAAAAAAATTATAGGTCTCTAGCTGTAATAGAAGCCACGATATTTATGATATATGTATGTAGTAAAAGCCGGACAAAAATCGGTCATAAAGTCGGTCAGGGAGCGGTCAAATGGTCATAACACCACTTTTCTCAGATGTTCATTGATATCTAAGTATTCACCAAAAAATATTTAGGTTTCTACCTTATACACAAAAGTCATAATGTAGAAATTAAGATTTATTTAGAATTTTTTCTTAATTTTTTTTGCTACCCAACCGACTTTGACCGGACACCACGACCGACACAGACCAGATATCCTAATAAAATCAACTCTTGCCGACGTATAATTACTAAACTTAAAAAGTCATGAAGTTACAGCTCTCCATCTTACCTACAAAAAAAATGAGATTAAAAAAACTAGAGGGGGGGGGCTCTTTGAGCCCCCCCCCCCCCCCGATCTGTAAGGGTTAAAAAATTTCTATTTGTTAGTTCAAAAATAGTAGTGTAAAAACGATGCAACCAATAATTTACATCAGCATAAGGGCTAATCTTGTTTGTCATCATAGGGGAAGTATATCAATTTATCGTCCATTGTCTTATTTAATACCTATATTTGCGACAACTTTTATTTAATGAAATCTTCCAATTTTTAACATGTACAAAATCTCTGGCCCTCTCGGACAGGTTCGAACTCGGGACAACCGGGTAAGAAGACTCGCGTTCTATATACTGAGCTACACGAAACTTCAAAGATAGGTTGTAAAAAAAGAAAATGTATTAAAAAAAAGTATTATTCACCAAACCTCGAAGTTTTTTTCATAAACTCTCACCAAACTCTCACCAAACCTCCCTGTTTTTTGGGGTATATGTATTTTGAAGATTTAAAAATTTAAACAAGTTTTTGCACAAAAAAAGCAATATATGGCCTAAAAAATCAAATCAAAAAAAAAATTTAAATCTACAAAATACAAATATTTTAGATACAGAGGTTTCGTGATAAAGAAATAAATGTTCCCCCCCTCTCTCCCTTTTTATCCCACTTCATATGTTCTTCCTGGTCGAAAAGTACATGGACAAAATTTCCTCTGTAAAAGATTTAGCAATATTTCGTATAAATTAAGCAATATTACTTAAAACTATTTAAAAACAGATAAAACATTATATCTAATGTACATGCACATATAATAATCCTAAAAACGATATTCTTTTAACAATTTACATCAAAAAACAGTAAAGAAAAAAAGACAATAGAATAAATCAACCTCATTTTCTCACCAAACTCTCACCAAACCTCCCTGTTTTTTGGGGTATATGTATTTTGAAGATTTAAAAATCTAGACAAGTTTTTGCACAAAAAAAGCAATTTATGGCCTAAAGAATCAAATTGAAAAAAAATTTTAAATCTACAAAATACAAATATTTTAGATACGGAGGTTTCGTGATAAAGAAATAAATGTTACCCCCTCTCTCCCTTTTTATCCCACTTCATATGTTCTTCCTTCCCTATTTCCTCCTTATATCTCCTCCCCCACCTCCTTAATTTTTACAATTATTGCTGGTGTTCTTGGTAGGGTGGTTATCGCACTTGCTTCTTAATGTGAAGATAGCGGGTTCAATTCTTGGCGAATAATCTGTAAATTTTGTTTTCACTTTCTCTCTCTCTTTTTCACTTTCTCTCTTTTTCTCTCTCTTTCTCTTTTTCTCTTTCTTTTTCTTTCTCTCTCTCTCTCTCTCTCTCTCTCTCTCTCTTAATTTTTATAATTAATTTTACACAATTTATAACGGCGTTCTTGGTATGATGGTTATCGTATTTGCTTTTAAATATGAATATAGCATGTTCAAATCTCGGTGAATGTTATGAAATTTTTTTTCACTTTCTCTCTTTTTCTCTCTCTCTCTCTCTCTCTCTCTCAGGTAAGGACAATAGAAGAAAAAGGTTGATATTCAGACAATGGACTGTTATATACTTACGAATTTTTAATAGGCCTCTAAACAGCGTTCGTGGCACAGAGGTAACGTGTTCGTCTATGGCTGAGAATGTTTAGGATCAATTCCTGAGTGAGTTCTTACTTTTGAAAAAAAATAATTTTGAGAAAATTTTTCGTGGATTTCCAGTCAGATTAGAACCTGGAATTTAGAAATGGCAAGCTAGAGTGTAAAACACTAAAACATGCAGGATACATATTTCAGTGCAATTTTTTAATAATACATAATAAAATTTGTATTTGATATTCCCTGACCCTAAATACATTCTCACTTTAATATTCCAGTATTGCTTTGAATCCGAATTAGAACCGGTTCTTAGCCATACTGAAAAATATATATATGCATCGTATTATATCCAGTTTTCTATGAATATAAAAATGTACAATCATTTGAGATTAAAGCCAGTGTTATATAATAATAGTTAATGATACAATGCTAAATAACTATTATATTACTCCCCCCTCTCAAACCCCCTTGAAATATTTTTGATTCATAAATGAATTAATCGATTCGTGAATTTGATATGTAATAAGGAAAGAATAATTTGTTGTCAACGGAATTTTGGATAAAAAATGTGTAACCAAGCAAGACTAGAACCTGGATTTTAAGGATGACAAACCAGCGTGTTAACCCATGCGCTATTTAGGAAAGGAACTTTCACTCAAATCTTAAGCTAATAATTAAAAAAATTTAATACAAAAGCTTGGAAGTAAAATGCTTTTTCATGCACTAGCATCTAGAGGCTTTCTATTGGAATATCTTATAAGTAGCCAAAAACCATCCCATATCTTAAAACTAATAATTACATTAGTCTATAACCATCCTAAACCCTCTGTGAAACTTTCCTCAAATGGAGAACTCAATCGGTTCAGTAGTTATTGATCCATTAAGCTTCAGACCAAAAAAACATTACTTTATATAATAGGATATACAGAAAATATGTTTTTCTATGAATATGTTAATATTTATATTTTATGATGGATTTTATAGATGTCGTTTCTCTAAGTCATACGCAGTCATATTCAATGTTGAAGGGTGACGCAAATTCAGATTTCAAATCAACCATAGAAGAAATTAAACAAAAAAGCTAAAACCCTTTTTTTTGTTAAAATTAATGTTTCAGGATGATGATTTTTATAAGAATCAATATCAATAATGTATCATAACAGAAGGAAACAATTATTTTCACCAATTTATCTAAACCTGGATGGTACATCCAGGCATTTCTAGTCCCTTAATATTGTAGATTATCACAATCTCAAATATAATAAACAAAATTACCCCTTATGCCGATTTTTAAAAAAAGCTGACATGAATTTGTGCACAGACTGAAGGACGGAAGTACAGACAGAGTGAATTATAGAGTAGGTTCACTTTTTAAAAATCTATTTTTTTCAAAGAATGCTTAAAATTATCAGTTTTGTCCTAATGATATAATTCTATTAAATGCATGACATAGACTTGGCGCATAATATTTGTCTTTAAATCCCTTGTCATAGAATTAGTTATATACTCGTTCTAAATTTATTTGGGATAAAAACTGATATTTTTAATGATATCTATCTATATCTAGTATCATAGTTAAAACCATGGAAAACTATTAACCAGAAAAATCAAGAAAGCCCGTATAGTACACCCATTTTAGGGTCATATTAATGCGCAGATTTCTTTTTGCCGGCGGTTTTTGGGGTATTGGAAATTCCATGCCAAGAAAACGTTCTATAAAAACAACCTTTAAATAGTTTATTGATTTTGGTTTTTTCCTTATTGGAGAAATTCTTTATAATAAGATACTATACTTGATTTTTCAGTATAACTAAGAATCAGATTTGATGGATTAGTTTTTTAACGCATTATTATAGACAGCTTTCTGGAGATTGTAAAATGAAAAATTACAAAACTGGTACCTATTGATTTTATAATCTTTATTTTATTATTAGTGGAAAAATGTTTGTAATACGATACATGATTTTTAAGAATGACTTAGAACAGGTTCTAATCCAGCGGATATTAATCGGTTTAGAAGCTATACTGAAAAATAATTTATGATCTTTCCATCTAATTTATTGTAAATTTTGATTCTGCGCTACACATTATAATTTAATAGTAACAGGATGTGTGTGTGTGTGTGTGTGTGTGTGTGTGTATAGTAAATGAACCTGCTTACGGCTGATCTGATATTGTTCTTTTTTTTTCCATGAAGATTCTCATTGGTCCAATAAAGGTTTATAAGTATTTTGAGAGACTGTACTTTTAGAAATAGCTTCTAAATAATGATAAAATTACTTAACCCTTTTTACTTTTTTGGGTGATCGACTTATCAGTCATGTCCTATACTCTAAGGTCGTAGCCGCTATTAGATAATTTTCCTTGTTTCTAAACCATTGATTAATTTAATCAATTTATTTTTGTATTATGTAATATTGTCTTATTGCATTTATATACACATAAACCACCAGGGATTTTAAGGGATAAAACAATGGAAGATTAATTGATATACAATATACATCCCCAATGATGATAAACAAAATTTTTTGAGATTTTATTGATCTTGAAAAATTTGGACCCACTAGTTAGGAACTAACCAATCACAATTCTTTAAAGTGCCCAAAGTTTTTGAGTCAACGAATAAGATAAGGTGGTTAATGTTATAAACCTTTGTGCACCAGTGTTATTTGCAGTCCAATGTCCCCTCCCTCCCTGCTCATAAGATAACGTGACAGACAGACAAATTTGTTGTTATAGTAATCACTAGCGGCTACGTCCCTAGAGGCCTCTAGGGGCACTTGAGGTGTAGGGGGCTTGAATTCAACCATCCCCCCCATTTTGATTTTAGTTTCAAAAAGAAAAAGTTATTTTTCTTTTTGGTGGGGGGGGGGGTTGTTGGAGGTACTCTCTTCAAAATAGCTATAAACCTTCCCAGGACCTTACAAAGCCACACTATAAAGGAGAACCGTAACGGCCCAGCGGTTAGCGAGATCCTTCGCTACAGACAAAAAACACATTGCTACTTTATATTATAGGATTATTGCAACAATCAAACAGTATAATTGTATTACACAAAATAATTTTGACAAAATGATAATACTACGCATGTTTTAAATGGACATACGAACTTTCTGGTAAATTATAAGGTTGCTACTCTTTTATAATCGTACCTATCTATTAAAGGAATCATCATGCAAAGTTTTTTAAAAATTAGATTAATGCCTTAATGAACTATATGCCGGACCGACTCTAATTGTAGAATAGCTTTGCTTTCAAAAAAGCTAATTGTTTGAAGATGGGCATGTTTGTTTTTATCTGATGGTATAATGGTATTCGAGATATTCAAGTAATCTAATTTATTTATTGCATCTATTAATTTTTTTACTTTTTGATATCCGCAAACTTTGAATAGTATTTTGAATGCGAAGTTTATTTAATTTTGGCAAGTAAGAATGGTCTCATCTATTTCAAACTTGACATAATTATTTTTTGTAGCAGTTAGTTACGATTTAGGAAGCGTGGCAACTCTATACAATTTCAAAAAAGTCTTTTGTCCATTTTAAACATGATGATGATTAAGCATTTAGAACAATGTTCTTAGCGACGCAACTATATACTTGTGAATTTATTAAGTACTAGCGGCTACGGCCCTAGAGGCCTCTAGTGGCACTCTAAATGTTTTTTTTTGGTTCAAGTCTCTAAGATACCAATCTATTTTGCGATCAAGCCTCTACGATACCTGTTTGTGTTGCGTTGAAGTCTGTAGGCAAACATTTTTTAAAGATTTTTTTGTGATTTCTTGGGAGGGTGGTGGTACCCTCCCCCCAAATATTTATAAACCTTCCAGGAACCTATGAGAAAATACCCTGTTCAGGAGAAACCGATCGGTTCAGGGGTTAGCGAGATCCTTCGGTACATACAAAAAGACAGACAGACAAACAGACATCCTGTTACTTTATTACAAGGATTTAATTTTAATGCTTTGGCAATTAAAAAAATCATTAGAGGACTTCCCGACAAATGTTTAGATTTTAATAACTTTAAATTCAATAAAAAAACTGTGAATTATTGAGTTTTTAGTCTTTGTTGAAGCAAGTTTTAATATTGTTGTTGTCATAATTTCAGGGAGGGAATGGACATGGGCATGAAAGTCCAAGGGTTCTTTACCCCCTCAAACTTTGAAACCACTCTTTTAACTGACCTCAAAATTTAAAAAAATGCAATAAGTATTAAATAACCCCCCAAAAAACTTTGAAAGCCTTCAAAATAAAAAGCTTGGACGTCACTGGACTAAAAATTGAACCCTAAAGTTTAAAAACATGTTCTATAATTCGCTAGAATAAAATTTTGGGTATCTTCATTGAATTTTGATTGGTTGGCTAAAAAAATATTGTCAAAACGTTTCTGGCAATAATTTAATAATGATGTAATAGGGGTGTAATAATTCATGTCTATTGTCCTATCCCTTAAGATCCCTGCATAATTTTAAATAGCTTAGTAACGCTTATGAATAAATAGCACCAATAAAATTTCGAATAGTCACGAAGAAACAAAAAGAAACACAATTAAACATCTAAATTAGATTTATTCTGGGATATAGGAATTGGAATCTTTAAAACAAGGATGACAACATCCACAAGTAGTAAAGCTCGTAAATATTAAGAACAGCCATGCTCTGCAGATGTTTGGTAGGAATGTTAATCTAAACACAAAATTTTTGTTGTCTATCTTTTATAAAAGCGAAGAAAATACATATTTCCTATAAAAATAAGTATTCCATTCCATAGTAATACCGAAAACCAGACGACTAAGTTTTTTATTAAGTTTTTATTAATTTCTACTGGATAAAAACCGACTCTGAATCATGCTGAAAACGTTTTCTCATCCGAGGACGACTGTCTATAATGCAATACAATATTTATCAATCATACAATAAAATTGGATATCAAAGAAAGTAATACTTGGAAAAAATTCGTTTTGAATTGACTTGAAGAAAACAAGGATGGAAATATTCATAATTTACAAAATTCCAAAATTCATCTTAAACATACATTCCAGAAATTTAATTTACTTTTCCAATTTGAAATAAAAATAGAGTTTCTGTGTACCTTGAATTCAAACAGCGATGTTTCTATAGTATCTTTATTATACTTTAATTGCTTGCCAAATTATATTTTAAACTTTTGTTTTGTCATTGTTTTATATTCATATCTAACCGAGGGCCCAACAAAATTTAGAATTATTCTCCAGGGCTATACTAAAAAGTACTTTTAGTGTAAGATTTAAGTCAGATTTGTAGTTCATAAGTTAAGTTAAGTAAATTTTCGAGAATAATAATACTTTTAAAAAAATGTCTTTCCCTTTCAAAGGTTTGATTATTGGCCGAAAAAATAAAGGATTTAAATGTTGAATGTTACACATTATTTTCTATGCAGTAAGCAAAAAAAAAGTTTTAACATGTTATTTTGTATAACCACCTCTTACCTTGATAAAATATCATGCTGTATGTGAGGGGTAAATATGATCAATATTTTTGCTATGCTGCTATGTCAGATGAGTAACACAAAAATTAGGAGAAGGGGAACTGCAATGGCGCAAATGATGACTAAAACTGAAATGTTGGCGTGGCGATTGTAATAAAATTGTCTTTTATTTTGAGGCTGAGCATCTTAGGACAGAATCTTCCTTATTTCAAAGTGCTTTTAATCAAATAATTATCCAATTTTTTTTAAATTTAACCAATTTATAGTTAAAGAAAATATAATTCTTAGAAAAATTAAAACTTAATTCATTTCATGTTTGAAGATGAAAAAAAAATGATGTGATTGATGTTCTTTTTTTGTAATTTAAGAAATTAGTGCTATCCCTCATGACAAACTACATAAAATCGTAGCTCTTAAATGGTTGGACAAACGAACATGAACACTTGTAAAGTGTCAGAACTTAATAAGCAGAATTTAAATATATAAGTTTAAACAAAATTTTAAGAAAATCTGGTGCTAAACTTCTTAAATACAGGTTACTTTCTAAATTGTACCTAACTGTTATAGGAATCATCAAAGTTTGAAATCGATAGGACAATTCAAACATGTATAAATTAATGAAAGAACTATCCGTTACGGACGGATGGACGGACCGAACCTAATTATAGAAAAGCTTCGCATTTAAAAAATTTTAAATGGCGGGAGGGTTATGAAAATTAACTGAAACATAACGTAAAGTGCTTGTTTACACCCTCTTTTAACAATTTTAAAAATAATATTTTTAATATTCAATTTCAGGTTTTGTTTGTGTTTATGCAGTTGGCAGCTCTTGTGAATGCGGGAACAATGCAACTTGTAGAGCAGCCGCACTCCCTTCAAAAGAGAGAACCCCAAAGGTAGATAGATAGATAGAAAGACATTAAATAAGGATGACAACATCCAAAAGTAGGAAAGGAAAAAAAAGTTATAGGGCATATATTTGTTGTCATTAATAAAATATAAAAAAAATCATAAAACTGGATGCACGTTTGAATATTAAATATTTTTAAAAAAAAGTAAGCCGTTTATCCACATAGGAGCCGCAACATTCACTTCTCATATTGGTTTCTTACAGACTAATGAACGGACATGAAAAATTATAGAGTAGATTTAAAACTAAAAATATTTACAGAAATAAAAAAGGTGTCTAAGATAGTTAATTATATTCACATTGACGCATGCATGTAATATGTAGATTGAACATGACCACTGCCCCTGACGCGCCCACCAACTTGAGCATAACTGTGGAGGATGGGGATGTTGCCACTGTTAACTGGGACCCTCCAATAGTCGGTCAACACAGTGCATTTAAGCTGAAGCTTATTCCATTAAATATTCTCCGGAATATTGTTATCAAAGAGACAACGAACACCCTACGTGACTTGACTCCGGGAGCTTCATATCAAGTCCAGGTCTTCAGTATCAATGAGGATAAAGAATCACAGACTTATATATCGACTAATTTTACAACGCAACCAAACCCTCCAGGAAGACTGATAGTTTGGTTCAGAAATGAGACAACTCTGATACCGTTGTGGGAACCTCCTGTACCTGCAGGTTTCTTCACAGATTATAAAATATGTATTGACCCTAAAGACGCCAACTGTACGTATGTCAAGAGAGGGGAGGATGACACCCCTATCCCCGCTCAGGTGGCATTCAATGGTCTAGTTCCCGGCAGAAAATATAATATTAGTGTTCAAACCGTATCTGAGGACCGTCTATCTGAGCCATCATTATCAAAAGGGCAATACCGGACAAAACCGCTACGACCACACAATGTCACCTTCAATCCTGACAAGATTGGACCATACAACTTTGAGGTTCAGTGGGAGGGTCCAGAGGGTGTTTCTGAGTTTGATGGGTATACAGTGGATATTGACGCTATTGACATCAATGGAACAACAAATACAATAGCAACTATAGAACGCGGACAGCCTAAGGTAGCTCAATTTACTGAAAATCTATGCCCTGGTATGACATATATGGTTCTGGTAAAATCTCACTCTGATGGAGTAGACTCTCATCCTGCCACTGGTTATGTGACAACAAGACCTCTACCTGTTACAATTCTCAAACAGGCAACAGATAATATCACAGGAGAACCTTCACTGACTTGGCAGCCAAATCCTGATTCTTCACAAGATACATATAAGGTTGAATATCATGATGTGGATATTGTTGATGAAGATTCTAACAGTGCTATAGTTGATATGCCAGCCTTCTCAATGTCCAACCTGAAACCTGGCAATAACTACAGCATCACTGTTAAGGCTATTAGTAATGGCATGGAGTCAGAGGGTACGACACTAATCCAGGCTGCAAGCCCTTCCTCACCTACTATTGAGTAGTAAAGCCAATGCCAGGAAGATTCAACCTCTTATGTTACCAGCAAACACGAAACAATGTCAAGAAATGAAACCTACTAAAACAATGTAGAAATAAAATAAACCATACTAATCATAAAACATACAAATTCCTTCAAGACTTCAATACAAGAAACAAATTGTCAGCTAAGTAGATAAGTTCATTAACAATATTAGATGGTCCTGATACTTTAACAACCATCCAGAAACAAAGGATGATAAAAAATTTGGACAGAAATCTGATAATAGTGCTCCAACCAACTACACTATTTGTACACCTATGTTACTTTGAAAATGATCTATTAGGTTACTCCAAAATATCTGACAAAAAAGACAGATAAAAATATTGTTTTAGGATTGATCTCACGCCTCTCCCAGTGGACATTCTAGAGCTAAAAATAAGTTCAATGACTCTTATATACCAAAATTTGACTCTGACTTTACATAATTTACATATGACTATATTAATTACTAGCAGCCACGCCCCCTAGAGGCTTCTAGGGGCACTTAGGATGGGGAATCAATACTACAACCCATTCTTTTTTAAAAAGTATTGTTTTTAGGGAGACTTTTTTTGGGAGGGGTGAAGAGGAAGCAATTTATTAATTTTAGTTTTTTAAATGAAAATTTTTATAAACCTTCCCAGGACCTGATGCCTCTAATTTTATTTTGGTGATAGTTACCTCCAGTTTTCTAACTGGCATATGCAATGAAAATCAACCTATATTGAAAAAGTTGCCAACTATGAATAAAATAGTTATTAATGTTGACCATTATGTAATTTCTAATAATTTTTGTTTTAAAATCTTCTGAATAAAATTTGATAACTGTAAGGACACATATTTCATATAAATGATTTAATAAAAACAAGCCCAAAATATTTTATTTTGATTTCAATTTCGTTTTCCTCTTTATCCTTGCAAAGTATAAAATATAAAAGTGTGCTAAAAGTTTTAAAAAGGTACAATCTAATGAAAAGAACACAGTAGTAAATTTATTTGTCATCAAAAGGGCTGTTATTTGATCTAATAGCTTTTTACCAATTACTCTAATTGCAGCACACAATATTTCTTATTGAGTCAGTAAGGTAAGTGGGTACCTAAAGAGATGCTTCACATTTAATGATAAACGGTAGCTGTGTTTGGTGCCCTACGAAAAATAGGGATAGATGTCACCACTTTTGGCCTATCTTTTCTATTGACGTCATAGTAGAGGGAAATAAAATGGGGAAAGCAACCCCGTAGATAAGAGATGCGGTATAGGATATTTCCTGACGTTAATAGAATAGGTAGGCAAAATGCAGTGACATCTATCCCCATATTACTAGGGAACTATAGACAGCTACAGATAAACATTCATATTGATATTTACAACCTAAAGTGGATCTATTTTAGAGGAAGACATTATGGTGGTGGAGGCTATTATAATGGAGGATACAACAATGGATACAGACCCCAGAACAACGGAGGTGGTGGTGGAATCCTGAACCTCCTGACCAACCCACTTGTCTTAGCTTTCAAGGAATAAATCATACACACACATTTAAAGCCTTAAAATAAAGTAACAGGATGTTTTCTGTTTGTCTCTTTGTACCGCTGAACCAATATGGTTCTTCTTTACAGGGTAGCTTCTCATAGGTTCTGGAAAAATTTATAACTATTTTAGGGGAGAGTACCACCACCCTCCCAAAAGAATTTTTTGTCAAAACCAAAATAAAAAATGGGGGGGGGGGAAATATGGTCGACCCTTTCCCATAAACAAAAATTTCAACTCCTGTAGTCGCTATCTATAATACAAAGTAGAACGATGTTTGTTTGTCTGTCTGTTTGTTTGTCCGTCTGTGTTTGTTTGTAGCGAAGGATCTCGCTAACCGCTAAACCGATCAGGTTCTCCTTTTCAGGGTAGCTTCTCATAGGTCCCGGAAAGATTTAAAATTATTTTCTTGGGGGGTGGGTCACCCCTACCCCCCCCCAAAAAAAAAAAATTAAAAATTCCCCCTCCCAAAAAAAGAAAAAAAATTGTTTGATAAAACCTCTTGGGGCAAAGCGAAGCCTTTAGTTGTTAAATAAAGCAAAAGGGGTTCTTTCCCTATCTTGAAGAAATTAATAACCATAGTTTTCTGTGTATTTTCATTTAGTATAAATTAAGGTTAAATCCAGTGTGCAATTAAGTCAAAATTTTTTTTTATGATTTTCTTATAAAAATTGTGGCATCTGAAAGAAATATTTATGTATGATTTAATAAATTGTAGGGTGCGCTTTTTGGAACTTTGGTTGGTAATGCTATCAATGGAAACAATGGAAAATAATTTACTTGTAAATGGATTTCTGAAATACTTTTCATTTATATTATATCAAGTACAAAATAAACAATATATAATCCATACTCAAAAAAGAAATTTTATATCCGTATGTTTTACAATAAATAAACAACTATAATAAAAAAAAACTGTTTTCAGTAGCAAAGCTACTTTATAAATCTAAGTGACCAACCGTCTAGACTGTAATTTTAGATAGAAGACAGAATTTCATGAGACGATTCTCCAGACTAATAATAAACTATATATATTATAATATTTGTCAGTCTATTGGTAATAATTTGTGAGTCATGAAACTTACATTAAAATGTTAAGTTTACTCAAATGCTATTAAAGATATCAAACTAAAATTTTTTACAATTTTTCTGTTCCGTATAAATAAAAGTTCATTAAAGACTTTTAAAGCAAATGAAATTTGTTAGTTATATGTAACTAATATCTTTCACTTATTAATCTTAGGGATTTAAAATGATAAGACAATGGCCGATACATTGATGTATATCCCCAATGATAATACAAAAAAATTGCTCCTTCTTTAGATTAATATTAGTGGTTGAAATGTTTAAACACTCCCCATGATGAGTCATTTAATCAAAATTCACCAAAGTTGTTCAGTTAAAAAGAAAACTTTATCATAAAACTTTGGTGACTTGTGTAATAAATAGCCCATTGTTCCTCCTCTCTCTCTGAATTAATCTTCTATTGTTGTATCCCTGACCACAATGAACATATATGGGCAGTAAGATATTTAAGTTGGAAGGAATTTTAATGTTAGAGGGAGATTTGAAATCTGCATCAAATTTTAAGGATTTTTTTTTTATAAAATTCGTTTTTGTATAATTCTTTATCTAACAGCGGAAATACAATTTAAGTTAATAAATTTTGACCAATAGGATAGGTGGATTGGAAACTACCTGCGCTCTAATTGGTTGAATGGTGTGTGACACTTAAGCTTCTCCAATCAGAGCGCAGATATTTTTCAATCCACCAATCACAGATGTCAAAATTAATTAACTTAAATTGTATTTCCTCTTTTAGATAAAGAATTATACAAAAAACGAATTTAAAAAAAATCCTTAAAATTTGAGGCAGATTTCAAATCTCCCTCTAACATTAAAATTCTTTCCAACTTATATATCTTAATGGGCAGTATATGTTTTTTCTATGTTTATGTCCATTCAGAAAATCTAAAGTCAATCATACCTATATCTTTTTAAAAATTTTTATAATATCACTGATTTTAATAAGAAACATTAATAGAATATTAAAAGTACAATTCCACATTTAGGTTTATGATATATCATAATCATTTAGTGGTCTATTACCATGAATATAGTGATGGGGCAATAGACCTAAAAATTTATTTTTACCATCATGGACTACGGATGCTAAAAGTAATCCAGCTTTGCTTATTTCATCTTATTTTTAAGACTTTAGATACTAGCGCAGAATAATGCTCAAATGAACTTTTTGAAACTCTCTTTCATTCCACTGGAAATCTCCCTATATTCTTGTCTTGTCTAATATTGCAGCAATTTACAAATTTTACATATTTGCACTTACATTGTGTCTTTAAAATTAATGCTTAAACTGTAAAATTAAATATTTAAGTATATAGCTGATATTTGAATGATAAAATTAATCGTAACCATTTTTAAAAGTTTAAATGTAAGCCTAGAATAATTAATGTCATTAAATACTACATTTTTCTTGCTAAGTACAGCTTAAGTTAGTAGCGAAGCTACTTTGTATTTGTCTAAAATACATTGCAGTAATGACTAATATTTTTTCATTAGTATCCTGCCTAACAACTTTGCTTTTATAGAGTATTATCAAAAAGAACTAAAATGTCTTTCATTTTATATTTTTAAATTAACTGCTTTGCTAATGTCATTTGTGATATTTGTAAATTGTTCTGAAAATTACATTTTGACAGTTTTTTGGTTATGTCTTATAGAAGAAAATATGTAAGGATAATATAATTAAGAAGAAGCAGATAGATTTTGAACCTACTATGATTCTACACCCAATAAATTAAAAGAGTGGTTTTCAATTTGTCTGGGAAGAATTTCAAAGGTTATATGCAAAACAATCTATCCAAGTTTTCTTTACTTATCATGTGTTCTTTCAATCTCCAGGCTTACTAAGACACTAACCCAGGTTATCTGTTACCTCTAAGGACTGTCAGTCAACCTTACCAAAACTGACAGGATCAAGATTGCTAACTAATTATGTAACTTATTTACTTAAGTGTACTAAGAAATGCTATATTGTACAACTGAAATTAAAGAAATAATGTGTAGAAATACAAGTATGAACTTTGTTATTCTTCACTCTTAGATAAAAAAAAATATAAATGCTGTTGTCTAATCTTTCAATCATTAAAGTTATTAAAGTCAAACTATTCTTTATCCTTATACTAAAGTAATAGGAATTCTGTGTGTTTGTTTGTACCGAAGGATCTCGCTAACCGCTGAACCGATCGGGTTTAACTGAACAGGGTTGCTTCTTATAGGTCCCAGGAAGGTTTATAACTATTTTGGGAGAGGGTACCACCACCCTCCAAAGAGAAATAATAATAAATCGAAATTTTTATTTTAAGTATAGAGACTCCTACGTAACATTGCGAGGTATCGTATAAAGAGACTCTTACGCAACATATCGTAGAAACTTGAACGTAACAAACAACCAAACATTTAAAGTGCCACTAGAGGCTTCTAGGGGGCGTAGCCGCTAGTTAGTATTAAATAGTAGCTATGCCTCATAAAAACTGGTCTAGGACTGGATTAATCAATAACAGATAATAGTCTAGGAATGGATTAATTAATAACAGACAAAGGTCTAAGAATGCAGAAATCAATAAAATACTTTAAAAACCAAATTCTTAATGCATAGTATTAATTATATGACTAGAAAAATGATGAATATTAAAATTAATTAACCCCATTATATTTTTACATGCTTAAATTCCTCAGTAATGTAAATACTGTGCAAGTGCAGGTTGTCTTATTTTTTTTTATATTAGTCCTAATGAAATATAAAATTATCTTAGTCTGTTAATTTTTTTTCAAATCCAAATTGAGAAACTGAATTTAGAGTTTTTTTTGTACAAAGAGTTTTCAATGAGAGTATGTACTGAAAACATTTATCAGAAAAATGTCATCATTAATGAATTTTACTATCATTAGTCAGCTGGTAAGTTAAATAGCTGTTACTCAAGGATATTTTTATCATTCCTAATTAATTTAATAATAAATTCAAACAAAATTTTCTTCATTTATTTATAAATAATAACAATAAAATAACTAACAATAAAATTCATAATATCAGCAACCTTTGTATTTGATGGAAGTCAACTCTGATAATGGGATCAAAAGGTATATTTTTTCCCCCAATTATATATGTTTTTTTTGCAGTACAGACTGACATAAAACACTTTCATGTATTTCTCATTTTAACTAGTCTCATTCAATTTCTTACTTAGATTATAAAAGATAAAATGGAAAATTATTAAAAAAATTCAATTGTCTATAGTTATGAAGGAATTATGGTTGACATAGCTGATGAGATGGCCAAGCAGATGAATGCAACTTACAACATGATTGCTTTGGACATTGGGTATTCCTCTGATCCAGTTCTAGGTATAGATAATCAATTTGTTTTACTGTGACAGTCAGATAATAAAAAATATGTAGCTGTCTATAGTGCCCCAGCAAAATGGGAATAGATGTCACTGCTTTTGGCCTACCTGTTCTATTGACGTCAGGAATTGCCCTATATTGCATCTCTTTTCTAGCGGGTTTCTTTTCCCCTTCCCTTTCTCTTTCCCTCTATTATGACGTCAATATAATAGGTAGGCCAAAAGCTGTGTCATCTATCCCCATTTTCCTAGGGCACTAAAAACAGCTACGAAAAATATAAACTATAATTACAAAATCAATTATTTTAGATGAGCTTTTGATTTCTGATGACAATCTCACAATAGCTTTATCAACTATAACTATATCTAAAGACAGGTACTCTTAGTATTTATACTTACAACGAATGTGTCCTAACTTCTGTGTTTAACCCATTCATGACGAGCTCCAAAGTTTAAAATTTTGAATCACCGGGGATCAACAAAATACATTTTTTCAATAATTACTCAACAGAATTTAAAAAGTAAAGTGTCAAATATCTTTATTTTTTTCATAATAACATTTTTCTTCTTTTTTGTTGCGTTTTAGTACCTTAAAACCAACTTAATTTTTAAAAAAACTTAAATTATTAAAAAAATAAGAAAAAAAACTGATAGCATATCTAAATTCTATGGATCATTTTACATCTACTACTTACTAAAAGCACTGACTAGCTATTTTTTAAAAATCACAAAAGATAGGACACATTCTTTTAAAAATTCACAAAAGATTTAAGATGAAACTTATTTGGAATTGCCACTTTTTGAATAGGCTAGATAAGGGAGTTGGTTTATCTTTTCCATGGGCAACAGTTGGCATCTCTCTTCTGGCAAGAAAACCTGAAACTGAGGTGGACTTTTTAGTAGTTTATAGTAAAATAGTAATTAAATGCATTGTAATACAATTAGCTTTCTATTGATATAGAAATGTGCAGTTATAAGATTCAAACCAGTTTTGTTAGACCCAAAAAGCCGGAGGCACGGTTAACAAAACTGGTTTTAATATAATGATTGTACATTTTTATATATGTAGAACACTGTACATAACACAAAACGATACATGATTTTTCAGTGTTGCGGAGAACCGGTTCTTATCCACTGGATATTAATCGGTTTCAAAGCCATAGAAAAAAATAGTTTATTTATTTTAACTATTCACTGTATACAAAATTTTCATGAAATTCTTTCAGGCCCACCTTTTCTCATTTCTTGGACCATTAGATGCTACAGTCTGGTTTGGAATACTCGGAGCATTTCTAGCTGTTTGCTTTCTGCTTTATGTCATGTCCAAGTAATTTTAGTAGCTAAAATACTCCATAATTCCAAATGTCCGTCAGTCCGTCTTTCTATCCGTCCGTCTGTGATTTTCTCGGCTCCTATTCAAGATATAAGGCTGAAACTTTTTGTCAATATTCCCATCATTAAGGAGCCTAATAACTATAAAACATTGATAGCGGTCGGACTGCTTTTAAGCAGCTTTTCAGCCGCTTTTACTTTGTACAACATATTTTCTCAGCTCCTCCTCCTACAAAAGATACATGGCTGAAACTTCTTGTCAATATTCTCTTCATCGAGTACCTTAATTGGGTATAAAAAAATCTGTGGTAGTCTAACTGCTTTTCTTTTTACTTTCAAAGACAAAACTTTTTTTTTAAGGTTTCGTGATTTTAAGTTTTAAGTTCACTCTCTTTCTTTTCTATGTTATGATAACAGATAATCTGCTATATAACTCACTTTGTCTATTTCTTTATAGATTTTGCACTTCGCTATTTATGGATGTTGATAAAGATAAATTTTATCATAAATGTGTGAAATTTATTTGAATATATCTAATCTGTTTTAATGAAAATTGCTCAGGAGCAAACTTGAGGAGAAGTATAGGAGCAACGAAAGATTGGATAACTCTATTTGGTTCACATTTGCAGCATTGGTGGGACAAGGTCAAGATGTTGCATTAAGGTAGATTTTTTTTCTGTAATTGAAAATTTCTGACATATCACCAGTGAGAAAGAAACTTGCAATTTATACATATTTTAGGGAAAAAAGTATCATTAGCCACTAATTTTAGATAATTTTAGGTGGTAGGTTTAAAGGGCGAATATAGGTTTGATATGATATGGGCTTATTTCAAGCGTGCAATTATATAGATTATAAATAACTTAAAGACATTGACATATTTAACTGTATAAGTCCGTTTCTAGCCTAAAACCGAACTGATTCGTTGATATAATTACGCCATTTCGCGTAACTTGTGTGGTTCCCTAAGAAATCCAAACATCCCTGCATCACACAAGGCTGCGTCGGAAGGTTGTATTATAAAGCTTTTGTTCAATCATAGTCATAATGAAGATGAAAGGAATGGGAAAAAAAAGGATGCTGCAACTTTTACTTTTGATCAAATAAATTTTTCATAACATAATTTTGTAAAAGTACATTGAAAAAGGGAGGGCTGAAAACTAATTTAAAAAAAATATTTCAAAATTAAAATATTATTTTTGTTTGCTAAAAGTTGCATCATGTTTGTGTCTTTACCCAGGCTACAAAGGGTAAATATATTTTACATATTATATATTTTTATATAAATAAATTGTATTCATCATGAATAAATCTAAAATCTTAGTAGAGAAAATAAATTTAAAAACTTAATATTTATCTTTATGATGCACTATAAAGCAAAATTTTTGACGCTATTTAAAATTTGAATAAAATACTATATAATTAAATAAAATAAACATTTTAATTATCATTTAAGATGCATGCCAATGAAATAATCAATTAAACTTAAGAGAACTAGTCAAAAAAAGTCTTGTAAAGGGCTAAAATAAACAATTTTGTAGGCCATCTCATTTATCATATGTTGAAGAAAACACGAAAATTGTAAAATCTACTTAAGGATTTTTTTGAATTTTTAAATTTAACATAGATATTCTAAAACTATGCAATGGCACCTTTGATATAAGCTCATATCATATCGAACCTATATTCGCCCTTTAAGCATTAAAAACAGCCAAAACCTAAAATCTTCAACATAGGCAGCTGATTAATCAACATGGCAGCTGCTGTAGAATCCTAAGATGACTGCTAATTTTTTTAAACAGGTTAAAGTAATTATGTTTATTTTAGAACACCAGGGAGTAAAATTCTGATAGCCTCCTGGTGGATGTTTGTCCTGTTGATTGTCAACTCATACACTGCAAACCTGGCGGCCTTCCAAACCGTGTCCCAAATGTCTAGAGAAATTGGTAATTTTTTGTCATTTTTAAATTGAATACTTAAAAAATTACAGTTTCTTCTACAATTAATCAATTTGTGATTCGCATAATTATTAAAAATTCCAGGGATCTAAAGGGATGGCAAATAAAATGGTGTACACCCCCAATTATGAAACACAAAACTACCCTTTCAGTAGAATACTATTATTGTTTGAAATGTTTGAACACTCAACCAACCAATCAAAATTCAATAAAAGTTCTAGAAGTTATAGAATAGATTGGAATAGAATTTATAACTAATGCAATACATTTAAATTGTTGTTGTTGTTGTTTTGGCTGCTCATAGTCAGTTTCCGGTCCGGGTAGTCATCAGTGGGGTGAGGGGGGGGGGGCGTGGGCTTATGGTGGGGGCTCTGGAGGGGGGCGTTGGAGGGGAGGAAGGCTGGTGAAACTTGGATGGGAGGAGAGGAAGGCAGCTACATGGGTGGGATTTTGCCAGAGGTCCATAGGAGTAAGATTTGTAGGATTATTTGGGCATGAAAAGAGGTGCTGGACTGTTTCTGGGGTAGGATTAACAGGACAGGATGGGCAGTTGGGGGTAAGAGAAGCGTTGATGGAATGGAGGTAGCTTTGGAGTTTAGGACAATAGTTGGATCTTAATTGGGAGAGGATGGTTCTGTAGTGCCTGGGGAGTTGGATTTCGGAGGGGTTGATGTCAGGGGGAGCTTGATTAAGGACAGGATTAGGGGGGTAAGAATTTATGGCTTGGGTGACAGCTGAGGTGTGGAGTCTGGAGATTGTGGATTTGTAGTTTGTGGGAAGGAGGGTGTTGTCGGGGGAAAGAAAAGGTTGGAGAGTAGGAAGGAACATGGATTGAAGGGTGGATTTTTTGGATCTAGGGCCAGGGGGGGTTGTGACGTTGTGGAAGGATGGGTGGGAGGGGCGGAGGGAGGAGGCCAGGTATTGGGAACAAAGAAGGGAAAGGTGGTTCCGTACTGGTAGGATTTTGGTTTCTTGGTGGAGGTGGCTGATGGGAGATTTTTTAGTGGAACCAGTACAGATGCGGAGGGCTTGGTTTTGGAGGACTTGGAGTTTGTCAATGTTGTTTTTGGAGGTGTTAGGGAACCAAACAGGACAGGCATAGGTGGTGATGGGGCGGAGGAGGGTGTTGTAGGTGGTGAGGAGAGTCTCCTTCTGGTGGCCCCATTTGGTGCCAGCCAGACATTTGAGGATTCTAAGGCGGGAGGAAATTTTTGAGGAAATGGTGGAGACATGGGAACTGAAATTGAAAAAGGTGTCAAAGGTAACTCCAAGGATTTTAGGGGTTATCTCAAGGGGAAGGGTGGAGCCGTTGATTTGGACTTGAGGATGGAGGTTGGATTGGTGCTTGCGGTCAGAAGTGAAGAGGGTGACAGTGGATTTGTTGGGAGCTATGGAGAGGCCGTTGGTGGAGGCCCAGTCAGCGATTGAGGAGAGGTGGGAGTTGATGGATTCAACTGACTGGGGGATGTTAGGGGAGGAGTGGAAGGAGTTAAGGTCGTCGGCATAGGAGGAGGTGTGGGCAGGGGGAATGTGGGGGGCATCTGCTATGTAGAAGTTGAAGAGGACTGGGGAGATAACAGAGCCTTGGGGGACGCCAGTGTGGACAATTTTAGGAGAGGCATTGGTGTTTTGATAGGAACAGAAAGCCATCCTGCCACGCAAGTAGCAGGATAGCCACCTAATGATGTTGGGATGAAGGTTGGAGGAGGAGATTTTTTGGAGAAGGAGGTGGATGGGAATGCAGTCAAATGCTTTGGAAAGGTCAATGGAGGCAACAGTTGTGCGGCTGGGGGGGAGGTTTTGATTGAAGCCATTGGCAATGGTGGTGGAAAGGTTGAGGAGGGAGGAGGTGGTGGAGTGGAGGGGTTTAAAGCCGTGTTGTGAGGGGTGGGTGGAGAGGGATTGTTTAAGGTAGGGGAGGAGTAGGCGTTCAAGGACTTTTGCTGCAGGACAGAGGAGGGAGATTGGGCGGTAGGAGGTGGAAAGGTCAGGGGGTTTACCAGGTTTGAGGAGGGCAATGATTTTGGATAGTTTCCAAATGGCAGGGATGTTGGCAGCGGAGATGGAGAGGTTGAAAAGTTTAGTGAGGTAGGAGATGCCATTTGGACCAAGGTGTTTAAGGTGAAGGATGTTAAGGTTGTCGGGGCCAAGTGCAGAGGAATTGGAGGAATTTTTAATTGCTTCAAGGACAAGGGCAGGGGTAAAAGGTTGGAAGTTTCTGTTGAGGTAGTTGCGGCGGCGGATTTTACGGATAATTTTTCTGGAGAAAGGGTTGGAAGTATGACGGGAGACAGAGGTGAATTGACTGGTGAAGGATTCGGCAATGTGGAGGTGGGAGGTGTGGACTTTGTTGTTGTTGAAGGAAATGGGTTGGTTGGAGGGAGGGGAGTTGTTTTTGCCGGAAAGGGACTTGAGGAGGGACCAGAATTTGGAAGGATTTGTTCTATGGTCGGATTTGGAAAGGGTTTCTTGCCATTTTTTGTTGGAATGTTGGTTTACTATTGAGGAGATTTGGTCATTAAGGATTTGAATTTGAGGATCATGGGGGTTGGTTTCTCTTAAGGAGTCTCTTTGCTGGATAAGGGGTTTAGCAGACTGAGGGAGGGTAGGGTTGGAATTTTTGATGAAGCCAGCAGGAACAGTGTGTTTGGAGGCAGTTTGGAGGATTTGGCGGAAAGTGGCTTCACCTTGGGAGCAGGAGGAAGGGTCAGGAAGGTCTTCAAAAAGGGTTTCAGTTTCTAGGGTAAAGGTGTCCCAGTCTGCTTTATGGAAGTTGTGGAAGGTTTTGACAGGGCGGGGGGTTCTGGTGATTTCGGGAATGGAGAGGAGAATGGGAAGGTGATCAGAACGGAGGGTGGTAAGGGTGTGCCAGGAGAAATCAAGGGCAAGGTGGGCAGAGCATAAGGAAAGGTCAGGGGAGGTAGGTTGGCCATTGGGGGGAAGGCGGGTAGGGGAATCCTTGTTGAGGAGGCAAAGGCTGCTCTCATTGAGAGCTTCCAGCAGAGCCTCCCCACGATTCATGGCAGATTGGTCAAGGGTAATGGAGTTCCAGGCAGGGTTGTGGGCATTGAAGTCACCAACTAGGATAAGGTCATTTGGATTTTCAAAAAGGAGGTTAAAGTCAGGGGTGTATTGTGGGGGGCAGGAGGAGTGTGGGGGGAGGTAAAGGTTGATGATTTGTAGAGGGGAGCCATTGCGGGAAATTTGGATGCCATCAACCTCAAGGGGGCCATTGGAGAGGTGGTTGAGGTTAAGGTGTGTGAAGGGGATGTCTTTGGCAATGAGGAAGGCTATTCCTCCACCAGGTCGGTCTTGTCGATCCTTCCTGATGAAGTTATAGCCAGGGAGGGGTTTAGGATTGGATTTGCAGGAGAGTTTAGTTTCTTGGAGGCAGGTAATTGGGATGTTAAGGGTTGAAATAAGGTAGTGGAGTTCATCTTGGGTGGTAAGGAGACCATTACAGTTGAATTGGAGGATAAAAGGTTTACCAGGAGGTTTGCGGGGGGCAGGGGTGGGGGGAGGAGGGGGCGGGGGTGATTGAGGGTGTGGTGGTGATGGAGGTGCTGTTGGGGAAGGTGGGGGAGACGGGGAGTTGGGTGTGGAGGGTGAGGGAGGGGGGGAATTTTGGGGGGAACAGGAGGGGCATATCCAGAAGGGGGAGTAGTGGGTGGAGGATGGAAGGAGGGAACATTTGGGGTGGACCCATTGAAGGCAGGAGTTACATTGGAAGGAGCCAGTGGATTTAGTGACACCTAAGGAACAGATAGGGCATGGAAATTTGGGGCCACGGGATTTAGGTGGGGGTGTTGATTGTTGGGGGGAAATGGGTGAGAAGGGGGTAGGGGAGGCAGAGATGCAGGGTGGACAGGACCAGTTAGAATTGTATTCGGATTTGGATGAGAGGAGGGAACATTTGGGATGAACCCAAAGTTGGCAGGAGTTACAGAGGAAGGCACCAGAGGAGCGGGTTATGTTGCGGGAGCAGGTAGAGCAAGGGTATTTGGGACCAGGATTTGGATGGATGTCGCCAGAGAGGATGAGGGGAGGAGGGGGGGTGATGTTGGATGTGGTTATGGAGGGTTGGAGTTGAAAGGCCTCCAAGGCCTCCAGAGCTGACAGGGGCTGACTTAAAAGCCCTTTAGGCCAGCCCCGTGGGGGAAACCCGGACGGGAGACATGGCTGTCAGAACAGGTGGTTTGGTGCAGGTTTGCCCGGGGGTGTACATCTTCTTCTCCTCCTCCCCGGATAGGTCCACTGCGGAAAAGCTTGCACCCATATTTTAAAAATTGCATAGCAAGGAGTAATTAAGCCTTGGAGTAGGCCGTAAATTTACCCCTTTAATTGATTTCATTTATTATTTTATTTATAGCGATAATTACAAAAATTATTTATTATATAAAGATATTTATACAAATTTAATAGATCAATAATTAAGTGGGTTGACTAAATAACTATTTACAGTTACAGAAGTAGGTACAGATTATATTTCTTACAGGAAAAGCATTTTCTTTTGTTGCAATGAAATGATTTATAATTTAAAAAATAATCTTTTTTAATCATGGACAATGATTTCTTTACAGAAGTTGTTAAGCCAACAAATAAGAAAATGTTTTCACGAAACTTTGGAGACAAATGTCCCCTCCCTCCACGATAAAATGTATATATGTATATCTATAATACAAAGTAGAACGCTGTCTGTCTGTCCGTCCGTCCGTCCGTCTGTCCCTTAAGATCTCAGTAACCACTGAAACGATCGGATTCTACTCTTCAGGGAATATGCCCACTGTTCCTGTGGTGGTTTTAGGCTATTTTCTTGAAGGGTGGGACACCCCTAACCCCCCCAAAACAAAGAAATCCCCCCTCTTTTTTTAAAAAGAATTTTTAGGAATTTGCAATTTTAGGAATTCACGATTTACGAATTTTTACGAATTTTTTCGCATTTTTTTCAGCTGGGTAGGTAATAGAAGATGTAATAATACCTCTTGGGGCAAAGCCTGTAGAGGCTAGGGGCTAAGCCGCTAGTATATATATATATTATATATTCTTAGGATCATTAGACGACCTGGTACATCAAACCAAGTATGAATATGGTGTAGTGAACAATACTATGACACAATGGACAATAGAGGTAAAAAAAAGTATTTAATTTGCTATAGTCTTCACCTTACAGGTTTTGCAATTTCTATTCCCATTGAGAAAAAAAAAATTTAAAATATTAAAATTATATTAGTTATTTATCGCAGTTTATTATAGACAGCCATCTGCAGATATTAAAATAAAAAATTATAGGATTTATACCAGTTTTGTTAGCCCCAAGGAAACGATGGTCCGGGCTTATGATACTGGTATTAATTGGTAGTGCGAATGGGGCGCTTGTCCAATATTATGGCATGGAGATCGCTCTTCTATGAGTACTACTTAAATCCTACGTTTACTGCTATACATGTAGACATTCTCATCGTCGGCTCGTCAGTGTAGAATGCTTTTCCTTTTATTCCCACAAGTAATAATACGAATTTGGTTGAACCTGTGGTAGCTCAACAAATACCCACACGAAGTATTATATTGCTTTAATCTAAGAATAAATGGCTGGTTAAGATGTTCGATCTATATCATATAAGTATATTAAGCACTTAAGAAGGAAGATGGTTTTATAAAGTGTATTTACATTACAAGTGAATCAGTTAAGTATGAAATATTTACAGGATAGGATATAACAAACATAAGTAGTGTAGGACAGAAAAGTGCCCTAAGTCCAAAGCATTAAATTGTGCATAGTGTTAGATCTCTAACATAAGACCTAGGCACAATTCATGCTAAGTACTAAGGGACCTAAATTTAAACTACAATGCATGCTAAATTAACTAAGATCATTACCTTTAAGCCAGGAGAACTTGATAGTTGAAGAGTCAATGAATAAATGAGATATTTTAAGAGGTGCAAGTTATAACAACAACTATTTACCAGGATCTAAGTCCTTGTCTGTTTAATAAAGTGTTTGTATGTTAAACTTGTGACGTAAATGAAGCTATGGCTACAGGTATACTTAGTAGTACATAATGGTTACATGGTTACTTTAACAATAGATATGATGTTTTATATAAGCATATAACAATATTCAATCACATACAGATTACCATGATTAGGCTAGTATTACCCATATATGGTATTATATTGGTAAGAATAGACTAATAAATGCATAAAAACACATAAAAAGTGCCTAAGGGCTAACCAGAGTAATTGTGTCTTGTGCCTGAGTTGCGCACGATAATTACTATGGCTTGTCAATCATTATTTAGATCAAAGTTTTATATGGTGTTAAATTTATAGAGAATATAAGTAAGTGGACTAGATGCGAAGCATTTCTGTAAGAGTCTTGTTCGTATGTTCAAAGAATTTTGAAATTTGGAGGTCGCATCTCCATAATCTTTCTATTTCTATTTCAATATGTTCGTGGAAAATTGTCTGTAATAAGATTTTTTAATGTGGCTGCGAACCGACTTTAATCCAGCGGATATTAATCGGTTTTGAAGTCTTAGTGGAAAATAAATTAATGACATAATATTGTTTAGAAATCCAGAAATGAAAATTTTCAAAGAGTTGCCTCATACTTGAGAGAAAATCCGTAAGTTTAAATCTTAATTAAATTTACATTTTTTGTTTAACAAGGATGAAAATATCCATAAAAGCAAAGTTCTAAAATCAGAATGAATGACAAACGAACATAAACCATTGTAGAGTGTTAAAACTTAATAAACATAAAATCAATTTGTAAGTCTAAACAAAATTGTACATATACAAGATGCTGTAAAAGGACATACTTTTTCTGGATTTGTTTATAGAAATGCTTAGCTTATAATATTGTACATAGTTCTCCTAGGAATCATATTTCAAAAATCAGATGAATATGATGATAATTATATCATACAAAAGTTTTGTAAACAACAGCATGTTTTAAGTGGACGTAGGGACTTTCTAGTAATGATTATGAACTTGCTACGCTTCCTAAATTATACCTTATTGTTATCGGAATCATTATAGAAAAGCTTCACTTCATAAAATATTCTTTTTTAAGTGAGAACCTGGTAAACTCAGTAGAAGAAGGAATCCAGAGGGTGAAAAGTGAAAATTACATCTTCATAGAAGAAATCATTCCCCTGAAATATGCGTAAGATTTTCATATTTTATTGATTCATTTTCAAAAATAGAAATAACTGTGCGACCCATACTTTCTATATGTAACTCGCGTCGTCGGGGAGGTGATGGGTTCGACAGAGTAAAACTAAAGACGTTAAAAGTTTGTTTTGCTGATCATATGATAGGCTTAACTTATTATTATGCATAGTCAAGAATTACAGCCTAAAGTCATGTTATTAAAGGGTTGGTTGTCTGCAAAGGTGTAGTTGTATTGTAACGGGTGCTATTCAAGATAGATATATATTCAATGATATATTTAGTCTGTAGGTCTGTCAGCTACGCTTAAATATTAAATTAAAACATTTTAAATTCATGTGAAAGGTTTAGTGATTTAATAAATTTATTCTCGGTTTTTAACCTGGGAGTAAGGGAGGGGACAAAGGAAAGAATATTCAATTTTTAGAAGTAAGTAAGACTTTCGGTACTGGCTTAAAGGGAATGTGCAAGAATTTAGCAGGTTCTGACTGACTTTTGGTACTAGCGCATCAAATGCCACTAACTTGCTTTTTAGTTTTGAATAAAGCAGACGAGTACCAATAAACTTAATTTGTTATGATGTGGCTGGTTTTAACAATTTTTTTCTCCCAAAAATATCATTTCATAGATAAAAAACTTTATTGTGATATTTGTGTAATAAATACTCTAAGAACCATTAAAATTTAGGGTTATGGGGTTGGACGGGTTTCTGGGAGATTAATATTTTCTGGATAAATCTGGATTTCATGGCCTTTCAGCGAAAACTCTTAAATTGAATTAATTGCCCATTGTCCCCTCCCGTACTCCCTGATTTTTAACCCCTTAACATCTGCTCTTGAAATAGCTTTATCAGTATTTCATTTATGCTTCATTCTTCTCAGGGCTAGTCAAGATTGTAGTCTTGAAGTAGTCGGTGGACAATTGAACACAGCATTCTTTGGCGTGGCTATGAAAGCTGAACACTTTATGACCATTGTTGATGATATCATCTTAGGATTTGCTAATGCCTTTCTGTTTTTTATGTCTATTATTTAACAAAGCAAAATATTTTCTCGTATAATTTCAAAACAGATGGGTTAGAACCGGTTCTTATCGATACGAAAAAAATATGTCTAGCATCGTATTATATCCAGCTTTCTACGAATATAAAAATGTAAATCATAAGATTAAAACCAGTTTTTTAGCCCTTACCTTCAGCATCTCCTGGCTAAAAAATTGGTTTTATATTCGCGGAAAGCTGTTTATAATACGATAACAATTAAAACATGCTGATTTTTTCTTACTTTTTTGATAAAAGAACCAGGTACATCTTAATTTTGGAAAATTAATTTTCTCTTAAAAGCATAGAATAGTTAATATTATAGGTTATTTTGTACTTATTTTTTGTGTAGATTCGATATTTCAAACCAGATTAAATAGAGGATTTGTAGTTTTTGAGATATTTGACCTATTAAGAAGCCCCTTAATAAAAAAATATAAAAACCAAGAAAGCCACTAAAAATAATCACAAGAATATAGGCTTGATGTAAAAATTATTAAGTTAATGGTATCAATTAAAGAAATAATAGTTATAATTTAGTTTACTTTACAATAAGCTTTTGCTACCTGATATTGGGTTTAAACATCTTCAATATCAGAATTACAATAAAATATAAGTCTAATAACAGTTCATCAGTACAAAACTTTTTGAGAAAACAGCATAAGTCACCCCATTTTTCTTGAATCTCCAATATTCCTATTGATCTCCTTTCTTTCTCCTCCTACACCATATACAAAAAAATGGAATACCTTGCCTATGTCTCAGTATGGAAAGGATGTTGAGGACTTTCAAAGTGGCACAAGTCAAGTCTGTATTGCATTTATGAGGCATGCAAACTCACAAAATAGGAGTTTATTTTACAATTTGAGGCCGATTGTTAGGTCTAGGTCTACCCTTAAAGGATAGAAGCTTTGCCCATTAAATACTTGGGATGACTTTAATCTTCAACATCCTTTCCATACTTAGACATAGGCAAGGTATTTCATTTTTTGTATATGGTGTAGAAGGAGAAAGAAAGGAGATCAATAGGAATATTGGAGATTCAAGAAAAAAGGGGTGACTTCTGCTGTTTTCTCAAAAAGTTTTGTACTGATTAACTGTTATTAGACTTATATTTTACTGTAATTCTGATATTGAGGATGTTTAAACCCAATATCAGGTAGCAAAAGCTTATTGTAAAGTAAACCAAATTATAACTATTATCTCTTTAATTGATACCATTAACTTTATAATTTTTACATCAAGCCTATATTCTTGTGATTATTTTTAGTGGCTTTCTTGGTTTTTATATTTTTTTATTAAGGGGCTTTTTAATAGGTCAAATATCTTAAAAACTACAAATCCTCTATTTAATCTGGTTTGAAATATCGAATCTACACAAAAAATAAGTACAAAAAAACTTATAATATTAACTATTCTATGCTTTTAAGAGAAAATTAATTTTCCAAAATTAAGATGTATGTGGTTCTTAGATGTAATTATCATATTCCTTTTTATACACAAGTGTTAATGTTCGTTTGTCCTACCGTTGAGCTTGGCTTTTCTTTTTAAAAGAAGGAGTATAAACAAAAGTATTTGTATAGATCTTACCGTAAGTATACTTTTATTCAATCTATTTTTAAATCTTAAGTTTTAATTAAACACAAAACATTTATTCAGTGCCTTACGAAGCAGTACATACAATACACCAGGCTACTGCTTAATACCTAGTTTACTTTACAATAATTCATATGACATATCAAAAATATTAAAGTGAAGGTTATAATTTATAGTATGATTTATCTTTAAGGCAAGTGACATAATAGACTTCACTATTGAAAAATGGGAAAATAAAATGGACAAGTGCAAGGTTATACATTTCTAAAAACAAATACTTTTTATTATTAGGGTCTGTCCATCCGTCTGTCCGTAACGAATAGCTCTTTCATTTAAGAATGTTAATACTTTTCATGATGATTTCTGCAAGATTTTAAAGTGCGATTTAAAAAGTTTATACATTTTTAAAATCAAAGATACGGGCTTGGGTAAGCAACCCTAAGTACAACCCAGTCCCAAAACCCCAAAGAATATCCTGTACTTAAGTAGTTTTGCAAAAAAAAGTATGTATATTCTGCTTATTCAGTTCTGTCTTTCTACAAGTGTTAATGATTGATTGTCCTAACGTTTATGAGCTTCGCTTTTGTGAATGTTGTCATTCTTGTTTTTGTAGAAGTATTTTTCTTATAGGCATAGGTTAAAATAGTTAACAATAACTATTTCAGGCTCAAGGAAAAGTAAAATCAGTAAATGGCTTGGGATTTCTTCAATTATCAGGTATGCAAAAGTTTTTTAAGGGGCAATATACTATAATTAAATCTTACTTATCAAAAGTTTTAAGAAGACAAGTAACAGAGATTATAAACTTTTAGTGAAATTATTCTCTCCCTTTCTGGGTTGAAAAAATTGTTACAAATTTGCCAATAATTATTTTTAAATATGCATAGTAGCATGAAAGAAATAAAAAAATGTTTTATCCTTTTTTGGGTGTAACTGCTAAAATTTATCAAAGCTAAACATAACTTGCCTGAAAAGCACAGTAAAAGAATGGACCTCCTAACCGAAAAAGGTATTACTTTGTTTTTTATTTTTAAAAAGGTTAATACATTCTTTTAGGGATCTTTATGTTGCTTGGAGTTGGAATGTGTGTTTCAGTTTTTACTTATTTTCTACACTTGTTCTTATTCAACAAGAACACGATGAAAACAAGGAAAAAGAAGTCTAACAAGGATGACAACACACATAAGTAGCGGATCACAGATGTATAGTTATCTTAGCCAACTACGAGATTCACTTTATTAAAGTACATGATAATCTGGTGTAAGATCCAAGTAATAATTAATTAATTAACTAGATAATTAACATATGATAATTTAGAGATTGAAATAAAAAACACGAAAACTGTGATTTAAGAAACTATTTTGACAGGATAAATTAAATAAATCTTTTTAATAGTTTCAGAGATTTTATTTATGGAAAACGACATATCAAATAAACCTTTTTAAATAAAATGATTGTGTAAAGAAGATACTAACATCTTTAGAATTGTAATAAACATAATATATCTTAACGGTCCATTTGACACCAAAATTTGTAAAACATAAAAATGGACTCCTACAATACCTATGTTAATTTTTAAAAGCGAAGCTTTTCTATAATTAGGGTCGGTCCGTCCGTACGTCCGTCACAGAGAGTTAGCTCTTTTCGTAAATTTAAACAGGTTAGAATTGTCCTATCGATTCCAAACTTTGCATGATGATTCCTATAGTAGTTAGGTACAATTTATAAAGCGTAGCAACTCTATAATCAATACCAGAATGTCCGTACGTCCATTTGAAACATGTCGATTTTTAACTTTTTTGACAACAAATTTTTGTATGTTAAAATTATCCGATTCTTCTGATTTTTTTAAAACTGATTCCTCTTACAACAAGATACAATGTTATAAACAAAGCATCTCTATAAACAAGTCCCAAAAATGTAAGTATGTCCTTAAACATATCATCTATTTATGCAGTTTTGCAACAAATTTACTGTACTGATGCATTAATATTCTGCTAATTTAGTTCTGACAATCTACAAGTGTTATTGTTCGTTTGTCCTTCCATTTCAGAGTTTCGCTTTTATGGATGTTGTCATCCTTGTTTTGCATTCAAGTAATACAAGCGAGTAGCGACGAAATGTTTTGAAAATATACTTATTAGAAAGCTAACTTTATCCTAAGGAATTAAACTTTTAAAAGCTAACTTAAATTCTTCACACTACTAGGAAATAAATTTTTACACCATATAATAGAAACTTAATCTTTAGAAATGCGATTATTTATATCAGACTCATTGTGCGAACGAAATGAAAACATATATTCAATTTCTATACCAATTTCAACCAATACCTTGGTCGGGTTGCTCTTCAACTGATATCCTACTGGCTGATTTAGAAAGTTTATCTATAGATTATCTCTATTACTATTCCAGACAACCAATACTTTCAATGCAATGTTTGATACTTAGAATAAAACACTAGAGGGAGAAAGGGTTAAATAACTGTAACTCCCATCGCAATCACCCTGTACAAAAAATAGAAAAATAGTATTCAATTTGTACCCATCCACAAACATTATGCGCATTTACATTTATATACATATAGATGTGATCATAAAATACCACCAAATTCCAAAAATGATAATCAAAATCTTATATTTAAAGAAAAGAAAAAACATTTGATTCATAAAAAAATTTTAATATGGAGAAAAATTAAGGAGAAATATGTATTAACATATTTTATGATTTAAACAAAGCCTTTGATATTTGTAAAATTTAATAAAAAATATATGTATGTTTAAATGTCTGTCAATAATAGCAGCCTGGAAACTCAATCATAGATCAAATGACTGTTAAAGTAATACTGACAGAAAAAGTAAATTTTATATGTAGGATGATCAGGTTTTGGGAATTTTCACAAAATAATTTATCTATAACCACTGACCAATACTAAGAACTATACAGTAGCTTTTCTACTAAAAACGAAACTGTTATTTTTGGTTGATTTTACTGAGCACCTACTCATTATTGCAAGGAGGAAAGGGACATTGAGCTGTTTATTACACTAGTCATAAAGTTTAAAATAAAGTTTTCGTATTCGTTGACTGATCAATTTTGGAAACTTTTACAGTGTCCAAATGTTTTAACCACTAATTGTCATCTACTGAAGGGATAATTTTGTGTGTCATCATTTGGGATTCACATTAATTTATTGGCCATTTTCTTATCCCTTTAGATCCCTGGAATATTGGCAGCCAAACATCTTAAGAAGTAATCAATCTTTCCATGTGTTTGGCCATGAGAAATAGATTAAGTAATGTGTGAATATGCAGGGACGTTCAAGCTTTTTATTTTGAGGGGGGTAAAATGAGGGGTTTCATACGTTTTAGGGTGCATTTTGTTAGTTTTGAGGGGGAAAAGATGAGGGATTTCAAAGTTTGAGGGTGGTAAACACCCCTTTAACCCAAGTCTTTGCCGACTAAGTTTAATAGAGAAGCTTTTATCGGTAATTTGTGTTAAAATTTAAGTCTGTAATACTGCAATCAAATACGCAAAACAATTTTTAAATGGACGCGCTCAAAGCAACACTATGCTTAGTGAATGTATGTTAAACGTGAAATGACGAGCCAAAATAAAATGACGACTGTGAAAGTTTAGGTAGAAACACAACTTATTCTTTTCTCTTTTCATTCATGGAATACAATTGTTTCATTAATTATTAGATCATCAGTTCCAATTAAGATGTTAAAAAATAAGAATTAAAAAGTATGTCTTTGCATTTTGAATCTTTTAAGTGTAGCTTTACTACTAATGAACGTAATTGGCCTATTTTGTTTCTAACTTCAAATATACATAAGCTTATAATCAATTTATATTCTACATAAAGACAGGAAAAATAAAGAATTAATGACATATTTCAAATCTCCACTTTACTTTAAATGCAGCTTAAACCAACAACGAGATTAATTCGAAAAAGATCATGTCAAAACCCATATGTGATTTTCAGCTGTCGTAAAATTGACAAGCTCTCCATTTGCCCCCCAAATATTATTTTAGATTTATTTCGCTTGTTGATTATACCATATTCTTGCTTTCAATGTAATTTTTTTGTGCAATGTACATAATAGTTAAATATATTTAGATGCATGGTTGTATAAATTTAAATAAAATCTTGTATGCTTCATTGCATGTTGAAGTGTTTAAAGTGTCAACTGTCAAGAGTTGAAATATATTACAACTCTTTCTACAATTTTCAAACAAATAGTAAACCCCTTTTCACAAAGGATCTAAATGGATAAGACAATCGATGATAAATTGATGTAAATCCCCAAAGATGATGCACAAAATTACCCCTTCTGTAGATTACACTTAGTGGTTTAAACGTTTGGATACTCACCTTAATGAATCAACTAATCGATTTTAAAAAGTCCCATCTTGTCGAGTTACTGAATAAGAAAACGTTATTATAAAACTTTGGGGACTTTAAACCTACGTGTAACAGGAAAGGATTAATTTGATTTTGGTTAGATTGTAAAAAATATTTTTCATTAAAAAACAAGGATGACATTATGTATAAAAAGCAAAGCATAGCAATTTTTAAGCAACAAATATAATAAGAATACAAATGTACGATCAACCTAAGTTATAGAATAGATTCTCTGTAAATTTAATGAGGAAATATTCTTAAGTAATTTCAGAGTCCAATTTTATAGAGAAGCAGAGAAATTTGCGTTTAAATGTTATAAGAATCTTTACACAAAATGCAGACATCTATCTTATATAATAGCTACGATAATCAACTTTATTATGTATAAATAAAATGTCCTTATACAGACTAAAATTTACGGGATGTACATTGTACAATGTTCAAAAAGTTTCTTCCGTCAATGGCAGTCGAGGAAATCATGTACCTACGAAAAAGTTTTAGACATTTGGAATTATAGAGTAGCTTCGCTACTAAAATGTTTTTTTAATAGGATATAGAAATTAAGGAGAGGGGGGTTAATTTTGCAGTTTTTAATGTAATAGGAAATTGCGAAAATATATTTAACTAAAGTTTGTTATTTATTGCTGTTTGAAATTAAATTTATGTGTTTACTTTTGATTATTAGATGTTTACATATTCTAATGATATGTTAGGAGGGACATGATCATTATTAAGACAATATGCTTTGTTTTTTTATGCATTTAATTTATAATGGCATTTAATAATCATCAAAAATAATATAAATTAAACAAAGGCCAAAAAGTTTAACCCCTATAACCACATTTAACAAATCGAGTGTAATCAATGATTGAAATGATATTTAAGAAGCAATGCTACTCTTTAAGTCACTCTGCCTGTCCTAAATGTGTATTACGCAGCAGCTTTTTGAGATAGAAGGCTGATATCAAAGACAGATTTTTCTAATTTCATTTAAAGATTCAATTAAGAACTTAATGAGAGAGCATCTAATATTAAATTAACTTTTTCTTCGAATCATCTTTACTGTTCTTCTTGCTATTATATATACTAGCGGTTGCGCCCCTAGCGTCTCTGTATTTAAGAGCAAGGAGGTAAAAATAGCTTAAACCATCCCAAGAATTTAAACTGAAATTAGAATAGCCTAAAACCATCACGGACTTATGTGAAGATCACCTAAAATAGAGAACCAAATCTTTTCAGTAGTTATAGAGATCTCAAGCTTCAGACAAAAAACTTACTACTTTGTATAATAAGATGTGATTTTTGTTACTTATAGATGTTGTCAATCTAGTTTTCATATACTCAAAAACATATTTAAATGCAATAATAAATCCTAACAAGCAAAATACTGGACAAATTCAAATAAGAGTAATTGGTTTCCAAAGTAGCTTTTAACAAGTAAATAAACATGAAAACTTTTAATAATAAAATTTATTTTAAATTTAACATAATAAATTTAGGTAATAATAACAATAAATCAACATAAAATTTATTTCTAAATATTTCCACAAAACTTCATTTCTCTGTTTTTTCTTTTCTTTTTTCGTCTTAATTCTAACTCGATCGGTTCTTATTTTAAAAATTCATGTTACAAAAAGTTTGAAAAAGTCAACACAAAAATTAGTTAGGAGTTCATCCAGCTGATCTGATGTAATTGCACTCCATGGTCTTGGAGCTGTCCTGGAAAGCTTCTTTCAATTCAGAACACACCTCTGCCAGCTTGAACAGCTTGTAGTTAGGCTCTATGCATTCTTCCTTCAGTGGATTTATGTTTCTAGATGGTTGTTTGGTGGGTTTAAACACGCCTGCAACAGTTGTTCTATGCATTATAGCCAACCCAACTCTGTCACGATGCCAGTGCTCTTCTTGGGACATTTTATTTGCAACTGCCAGGTTATCAGCAATGATAAAATCTCCAGGCCTGTAGTAGTGATAATATTTGGCGGATTTTTGTACAGCCTCATTTAAATGCTGTAGGATTTGCCTAGATTCTTGGGCTGTCAGCTTTCTAGCAGCCGGGCTGCCATAGTCTAGGATAAAGCTGTCAATCATGTCTAAATGGAAGCACATTGTTAGATGACTGGTTGTCGGATGGGTGTAAATCAGCGGGTGCACGGCATCTGTCAAACTGTCACTAACCATCCAAAGCCGGTTCAGGATGTCGGCCATATTGGATTTTGCCAAACAGCTGATCACATTGGACATGTCCACAAAATCATGGCTTCCACAGCTGGGCACTTTGATGTAGTGATACAGGGAGTGGGAGAAAGGTTCTGGCATGAAGCTGCCATCCATATGCCAGCTGCAGCCCCGCATGGCTACATGTGTACACCCTTCCCTCTCATCATTGGACACGCGTAAAATGTTATTAGATGGCGATTTTTTGTGATTACAAAAGGTACTTTCCAGCTGACCGCTGCCAAACCATTTGGACACCTCAATATGACGTGCCGGCGTTAGCCAGTGCTGGTCCCTGAAGACCAGCAGCTTATACTCGTCCAGATCACGTTGAAGCTGTGTTATTGTCTCTTCTGATATAGGATTGGATAAGTCAAGATCTAGCACTTGACAACCAACCGGCAGTGGTAGCAGCTTGTAATATTGTAACATTTTTTTATTAATATTTTTTAACAGGTGTTAATTGTGTGAAATGTTTTGAATAACTAAATGTTATAAGAATAACTTTTCAAACATATAATCCTAATGGGGAAATTTAAAGGGGAGAGGGGAAAGGAGAAATGCGTAGAACATACTGGGATTTTCCGGATTTCTGGAATTTTCTGGTCTTACTTACTCATAGGGTGGAAGGGAGGATGTGTATCAGGAATAAAGAAAATGTAAGTAGACAAAAAATTTAAGGAAATTTTACAGAGTAATGAAATTTTTCTAATCTTAAAATGATATTTGTTAAGGTATTTCAAACAAATTTCCAGTTGAAATATTTATAATTTTTTTTCTATCCTTTTATCCGCGGAGCGCGTACGTGCATTTAGTGGTGAAATAAATAAATCCACCAAAGTATGGGGGTACAAAATAGCAAAAATAATATTAGAAAACAGCAGTCAAGTTAGTTTTTTTTCAAAACTCAGTAGATCAGTTTTAGAAATTTAATGTATAATTCGCCCTTAAAATATAGAAAAATAGCCTAAAACAAACCCCCTAAAAGCAAAATATTACTTATTCATAATACTCTAGCGGTTACGCCCCTAGCATCTAGAAAAATAGCCTAAAACAATCCTAAGACTTAATTATAGAAACAAAATATACTTTAATCATTCAAGGGCCTATATAAAACTTCCCTAAAAAGAACATCGCAATCAGTTAATAGTTATTAAAAAAAACTTACTACTGTATAAGGAATAGGTGCTCTTTATTCAATTGGGTAAAATGGGGGTTGAAAACAGCATAAAACCATCTCATGGCTTAAATCTTTAAGAAATAGCCAACTTTCAACCAATGAGAAGTTTCCTAAAAAAGAAGAAATCAATTGGTCTAGTAGTAGTAGAAATCTTAAGTTTCAGACAAAAAAACCGTACTACTTTCTATCTGATTTATGATTGCGACTTATGTTAAAATATAGCTAAAAAGGCATATTTATGATTTGCTGACTTGAATACTAACCAATTCCCTGACATTTTCCATGCACTTCGATAACTTTCTAATGCGCAGTTATTCTTTACGCATAAATTCTACGCAGTTATTATTTGTTTTTAGTCATTGTAGGGGGATGCCTTTCAACCAGGGATTTAAAGGGATAAGACAACGGCCGACAAATTGATTTACATCTCCAATGATGATTAACAAAATTACTTCTGTAGGCTACAATAAGTGGTTGAAACGCTTGGACATTCAACTTAATGAGCCAATCAATCAAAATTAAATAGAAGTCCCCAAAGTTAATAATCCAACGAATATAAAAAAAGTTATTACAAAACATTGGGGACTAATGTAATAAACAGCCAGATGTCTCCTCTCTCCCTGGGATGCTGTTCCGTATGCAAGGGGGGGGGGTGAGGGGGGAATACAGGGAAATCCCGATAACTTTCAATGATAACTACGCAGTTATAATGATCATTCAGTGAGTGCGTGTGTGTGTGTGTGTGTGAGTGTGTTTGTTATACTGTACATGACATTTATAACTGCATGGAAAAAAACCGGCATTTACTGCATTAAGCAACTTTAAAATGATAACAAGGATGACAGTATCCAGAAAAGTTAATAGAATCTCAACAAAGGACATTATACTATAGAGTTGTAAGTTATTTTGTCTGCAGCGATGGATCTGGCTAACCGCTGAAACGATATGGTTTTCATTTACGATGAAGCTTTTTTGAATGATGGAAAGACGTGCGAACCCTAAATGAGCATTGGAATATAAAATATACATATACATTTTCGTTTGTTTGTTAACTTAGACTATTTCTGGTACTGATAAAGTATTGCAACACTATAATCGTTACCATAAATTCTGTATGTCTTTTTAAACATTCTTATTAAAAACTTTTTTCTCAAAATTTTTGTGTATGATATAATTATTCTATTTTTCTGATTTTGAAATAGTGGTTCTTAAGACAATTTGGTACAAAATCACAAGCAAGACATCTCTATAATCAAGTCCTAAAAATGAAAGTATGTCCTTAAACAGTATATTTAAGTAATATTTCATCACTTTTTTATATATACAATTTAGTTTAGACTCTACAAGTGTTAACGTTCGTTTGTCCTACCGTGCCGTCTGATTTTAGGGCTTTGCTTTTAAATATGTTGTCATTCTTGTTTTAGAATTTAAACTAATATTGCAACTTGAAAGGTGTTGGTTCAAGATTAGGTTTACTCTTGGCATGTTGGAAACTTTATTCAGGAATATTGCATCTGAAAAAAACGATGGCAACGCACACAATTCTAGCTGTTGTAATATTTTAGCAAAAAATTACTAAAAATAACCTAGAAATATTGTTTAGCTTCAGAAAGTTTCATAGCAATAAAACGATTCAATCACATGACACCAAAGGTTACGAAACTCTTGCAAAGTTACAAGAAAAATATTTTATGGAATATGGGGGCAAGAATTAAAAATTTGGATGGGAAGGCCATTTTGCCCCAATCAAAACAGTTGATCATTGCAAGCTCAATAAGAAGTTGCTCTAAAATGAGTGTGGATGAGGCTAGGATTCTAAGAAACACACAGACAGACAATTATCCTATTACTTTGGTATCTAACTGTCTATGACAAAGCTCCCTGACTTAATAAACCTGATATCCTGAGGGATCAGACAATGATAAATTATGTACATACCCAGTGATGAAAAATGAAAATAACACTTCTGTAGATTGAATTAATTGGGTGAAAAGGTTGATCACAATAAGTCTGGAAATAACCAACCAAAATTCAACAAAGGTACTCATAATTTTTAAGCAAAATAAAAAACAAAAACGGTTATAAAACTTTGGGTACCAGTGTAATTTACAGTCCAATGTCCCCTCCCTCCCTGTAATAATAAACTGAGGCTGTAACATGAATTATCTGCATCCATATATTCCTTTGAATAGATAATCAAGGATAAAAGAATATCTATTTATCGCATCGTATTATGGACATCTTTCCAAAGATAGTAAAATTAAGAATTAAAAGATTTTTTCATATTCATTCGAAACCGATTCATATCCAGTGGATTAGAACCGGTTCTCATCCATACGAAAAAAACTATGTCTAGCATCGTATTATATCCAGTTTTCTAAAAATATATAAATGTACAATCATAAGATTAAAACCAGTTTTTTTAGCCCGTGCCTTCGGCATCTCGGGGCCAAAAAACTTTTTAAATCTTATAATAGTACATTTTATATCCGTGGAAAGCTGTTTATAATATGATGCGAGAAATAACTATTATCTCCACCTTTGTTTACTATGATAGCAGACCTATCTAAGAATAACGCTTTGCTTGTCAGTCAGCGACAAACATAGGGAAGGGAGGGAATATTGGGTACACTAGTCCCCAAAGTTTTATGATGAAGTTTTTATTCAATGTCTTAACATCTTTGGGGACTTTTTTGAATTTTGATCGGTTGGATTATTAAGTTGAGTGCCTAAACGTTTCCACCACTAAATGTAATCTACAGAAAAGTAAATTTAGTGTATGATCATAAGGGATGTACATGAATTTATTATCTATAGTCTTATCCCTTTTAAAATCCAAAACATTAACACTAATATCTTGTTCATTAGTGTCATGTCAGGCGCATAACATTAATCCTTATACTAAAGTAACAGGATGTTTGTCTGTGTGTCTGTCTGTGTGTACCGAAGGATCTCGCTAACCGCTGAACCGATCAGGTTCTCCTTAACAGGGTAGATTCTCATATGTCCTGGGAAGGTTTTTAACTATTTTGGGGGAGGGTACTACCACCCTCCCAAAAGAAATGACAAAAAAATCGAAAATTTTTGTTAAATACGGGAGACTTCTACGTAAAATAAAGAGGTATCGTACTAAAGAATTATCGTAGCAAACAAAAACATTTAAAGTGCTACTAGAGGCCTCTTGGGGCGTAGCCGCTAGTAGTAGATATAGCAGCAACTTTTAATTGTGTGCATAAAAAAAATACATTAAATATTAAATTCACCATAAATTAGGGTGAAACACTAAAGGGGGAAGGGGTTAAATAACTGTATGTCCCCATCCCAAGGACCTTTTGCCAACCCGCAATTGTGTCTTTGAAAATCAACCATTAGTGTCAAGAATTTGCTAGCAGACGAAAAAAAGGTCATTGGAAAAGGTAGGCAGGTAGTATAAACATCTATACTATTGATCCGTATAGCAAACCAAGTTTTTAAAAAAATATTTGTTAATGTTTTTACCCATCGCTTTTTGCCTGCAGTAACTAAGTTATCTTAAATGTAAATACAAATATAAATGAAATTTGAATAGAATACATATTTACAGGGATAAGACAATGGTCGAAACATTAATGTACTCGCCTAATGATGATACATAAAATTATCCCTTCTGTAGATTAAGATTAGTTTTAACAAACACTCAACTTAATGAAGCAACCAATCCAAATTTACTAAAGCCCCCAAAGTTGTAAAGCAAACAAATAAGAAAGCGTTATTATAAAACTTTGGGGACTAGTGTAATAAACATCCCATTGTTCCCTCCCTCTCTCTCTGCATATTCAGAATATGGTTTATATTCAATTAGAATTTCACAGCGGATTACAAATTTTAAGTCAATTTTCCTACATTTATGTACAAAAATTTGATAAAAGTCAGTCTTGCAGCAAAATAAATATAAATATCTTTGTAAGTTTTTTATATTTTTATCTGAATTCTCATTTTTTATTTTAATGTCCAAAAAAGTCTTTAGCCTTTTCAGAAAGGACTGGCCCTTAAAAATTACAAAAAATGAGCCCAATTACACTAAAGCTTTCTTTAATATTATACAAATATAGCGCAATATCTGGTTTATATCTGCCCCCCCATTCACTACTCTAAACCCTCCTTATACTAACATGCCAAAGTTTGTAATTATTTATAGACTAACCTTGCTTTGTGGACTAACGGAAAGACATAAATACCAGGAATAAGGTATAACCAACAAGCGAAAGAAACCTAAAATAATATTTGAGGGGCAATGGAGAGGTCGTCAAATTTACGATGTGTTGCCTCCCAACGACAGCTGAAAAACACATACAGGTTTCGAGATATTTTCCCAATTAATTTCATTGGTACAAGCTGCATAAATACACACACAATAAAATGTAGAAAAGCTTTGCTTCAAAAATAACTATTTTTTATTCTATAATTTTATTTTCTATCACATTTGAACATTATATAATATTCATAGCACATTCATATATATAATTTTAACCATTTATTTCAGAGATCTTAAGGGATAAGACAATGGATTATGAATTGATATACATCTCCAATGATAATGAAAATAGATAACCCTTTTACATTCTAATATCTCCTCGCTCCCTGCATTTATTTAGATAAACTTGTTGTTACAAATCTTATAAACACGGCTCCATATCTAATGATTGGTTGGTTCATGAAGTTTAAATTTACAAAAGGGGTAGTTTTGTTTACCATCATTGAGAATTTTCATCAATATATCTTCCATTGTCTTATCCCTTTAGATCCCTGGACATATGGACATAATTTAATACGTACAAAAAGTTATCTAAATCTTTTTGAAAAGTTACACTTGGTGTAAAATTTTATATGCTGAAAAAATATACAATTTTTCTGGCGGTATAAAATAATTTCTGGGCATACATTTTACGGTTTGGATCAAGTACAGTTCATAGTAAAATGTTCCTAGGATCAATTATCGTTGCCTCTAGATTTTTGGAGGTAATCGATTACAGGAACATTTTACCGTGAACTGCACATGATGGAGGTCACATTAAAATATACAGATATTTGAACCTAGTTAAAGTGTCTGACTCAGATTATGACGTCAAAAAAAAATTAACTAATATGAGGACACTATAAATATTACCATTAGTCAATTACAGTGTATTCTGGCCTCTCATTGGTTAATTTTTTTACGTCATAATCTGAGTCAGACACTTTTACTAGGTTCCAGATATATTATATGTTTATGACACAAATTTGGGTTTTTAAGCCATACTTAAAAATCATGTCTTAAATACTATTAGAAACAATTTTCCAAAACAAAAATTATAAAATCAATAGCAGTTTTTTTCAGCCCGGGTCTTCGTTTGTATAAAACTATTATGTAAGATTTACTTTTTGCATTGATAAAGTAAGGCGTTTCTAACAAAGTACCATGTTGAGCAATGTTCGTTAAAATAAATTGAAAGGTAGTTTTTATCTATTTAGGCCAGGTTAGGTTAGTTTCTATTGGGTAATGGATAGCTGTGGTATGCGGCACCTCTGGACCATGCAGAAACCAAGACATTATAGTGATGCTACGCACCCAGCTAAATCCTGTTATTATACAATTGTAAAGCCACCTGAAAATATGTCAGATAACGGTATTGGTTTTCATCTCTCAGTTGTCCTGCAAATGGAGGGAGGGGTGTTACCCCTCCCTCTCCCATCTTAAGCACCGGAACCTTCCCCTTCAACCACCAAGTTATCAGCACCACCTCAACCCTGAGGATAAAGGATCTAAGCCTTCCCTCACCTGATAGAATCACCCCCACACAGACTGTTGTTGTCACAAGTAATCATCAAACCTTCCCTCTTTAGTACCCAGACCTACCACTCAACCCCTCTATGCTTATCTACCTATTGTGCTGTTCCATGGGCTATCCTGCCTGCCCCAGACAGGGATAGCCATCTACCTAACCATTGCAATTATCTATGTTTTACTGTATGATTTATCTTTAACTATCTTTATTCCTAATCCATATGTATTTATATTATGTTGTACAAGTTTAGTTATCCTTAGACCAGCAATAAAGAAACAACTGAATAGACTATGTTTATTATTTAGTGATTGCTAGAGAAGCGTAGCTTCTCTATAGTATAGGTGTCCACGTCTGTTCACATTGCCGTAGTCTTTATTCGAACTCTGGTGTCTGCCATTTACCCTAGGCGGATACCACAACTTTTGGTGACAGCTGTGTGAGATTACGGCGAACCACAAGTGTAGAGCAGACGCGCAGCTGAGGCTAAGGTACTCCCAGCAGTAAAACTGGCAAAACTGACAAAAGCAACCTGAATTACCCACCCTGGATAGCAAGGTCTAACTCTGTATCCGGCAGTTGTGGAAGCGAAACTGGCAAAACTGACACAAGCAACCTGAATTACCCACCCTGGATAGCAAGGTCTAACTCTGCATCCGGCAGTTGTGGAAGTGAAACAGCAAAACTTGACGGAGAACCGCGAGAAGCGCCGACGTCTAACGGAGAATTGAGCGCTCAAAGGGCTGAAACAGGCCTGCGGACTGGCTGAAACAAGCCAAATAAGTGCAAACGGCTGAAAATAGGCCAACATTTACTGCAAGAGATAGCAGGATCCGAACCAGCGGCGCTAGCAGGACGGGACATTCCCTGCCGCCATCAGCCGGATTTGGATAAGCGGCGCTAGCAGGACAGGACATTCCCTGCCGCCGATAGGCTGAAACACGCCACATAGCTGCAAGCGGCGCTAGCAGGACGGGACATTCCCTGCCGCCGATAGGCTGAAACACGCCACATAGCTGCGAGCTGCGAGCCAACATACGAGTGTAGTGCACCAAAGCAGAGAAAACTACGTCAACTCCAAGTATCCTGAGAGGCTACAACGCAGCCACCCATCTAGAAAAACAGATATTATATCACATTGCAGGGATTACCACCCTGGTGTGATGGTTAAACAATAGATTTATGAGCAAAGATTGGCAAACAATTTGTTGTGTTGTGATAAAACTAAAAATAGAACAGGCTTGGATTTACTGTGTATTGTGATAACAACTAAAAATAGAACAGGGTTGGTAAACAAATCTGTTATGTAATTGTGATAAGGACAAAAATAGAAGCTAGATGTAATATAACAAATGCCCTGATACACAATCTAATTACCTCAAGCCTACAGCACAACAACAATACACCCCTTATTTCAGAGGAAAGGGAGGGGCTCACTCTCCATTGAAGAGAATACAATCAAGGTGATATAAAAATAAACCTAGAATTAAGGAGAGAGGGCAACATTACCTCATTACACAGTTACCTCAACCCACGGCATTCCCCCCCTTCCTCACAGGGGGAACGGACGGATTTACCCCGTCCCCTCACGCGCTTCCCCCCTCCTACCCACACTTGACTAAGTCCGCCCATGGTGTGGAGCTAGTGACCGGGATCACAGAGCGCCATTTACGGGTAGTGCAACGGAGTGCGGAATATCATAAAATTCAACGGACAAAGCGGACCAACGAGAGAGCGAGTTGAGGGATAAGTGCGCGTTTTACCTGTGTGCGCGGATTGACGGTGCGTAAGCGCGCTGCACGGAAAGGAGATTTCACGCACACACACACACACACACACAGGAGAGGGGCCACTCTATAGCATACAACAGAGATATTTTTTTAGGAGAAAAAACTTGCAAGCTCCTCCCTCCCTATCTACAGTGTGATAAGGAAAATTAAACCAGTTCCTTAAACCCGCTCAGACCCTCAACATCTTCCTAGCCCTGCCAACCCTACTTCAAAGCTGAGTGGTTAGTGAAACAAATATATGTATATATAAACACCCAAGTGATAAATAGTGTTGTTTTTTTTTTGTATCATGGGTGCAAGTAAGTGAATACTAACCTCACCAAACAACACTGGAAACTGATATGGTAACTGAACGAAAGTACGCCCACCCTGTGGACATAGCCTGACTTGATGCCCCACACTGGGCAGTGGTGGTGTGTACCTGGACCATCGACCCTCATAGTTGTGAACTATATACAGAGGAAGCGTGATTTTTTGGAGCAAGGAGGAAAGCTAGCTAGCTCTGGGGATATTCCTATACACGTATATATATATACGCTCCTAGAGACATCTGTGGATACCTACCATATTCCCTTTTCCTTTAAGCTAAGATCCGCTGGTTATCACAGAAATCAAGAGCTATACTGGAAAGGAGAACAACTCAGGCTCAACAGTTAAACAAGACGCTGGCCCCAACAGACCAACCCCCTGCTACTTATCATGGGGACGCGCCAGCCACAGAAACTCTTGAGCCAGGAGGACCGAGCCTACGGCTACGTGGACTACCACCCTAATTACACAGCTATAGTATTTATACTAGGGGTGAGCCGGCTCGAACCTCCTTGCGGCGCGGCTACTCTACTCTGCTCCTATATCTACAAGATAAGAACTTGTCAGCCCCTGGCCCGACGTGCGGCAATAGAAGACATTCCTGATTGGGCATTAACTGTGTGCCTAGGCCTGCTGCTGGCACTGTGGTGGACAGAAGTCTTCATTTGGACCAGAACCACCAACATCTGTACCCCACCACTCTCTGCTTCTTCATACAAGATACTGCTTCTGTTATTACTTTGGCCTACTGTGTTGAGTACAGTGAACATCAAACACATGCCAGGTCACAGACCCCTGGTCCCTGAGATGCCCTTGTCTGGAAGGGTGACTGAATGTCCGCTGCACAGCTCCTGTTCAGTTGGTGCTCAACGCACGAGAAATAGCAATACTGGACTGGGGATTGCTGAACCTGTAGGTGTCCTCCTGGGGGTGTTGAACGATGCAACTGAGCCTAATGAGAAGGTGACAAGCTTCAGAGACTTAGTGGCCAGCCCCAAGATGGACACTACCACCAGAACTGAGACTCCAAAGGGGCCCAGCCCTAGGGCCAGTACCACCTGTTTCTGGGGTGGAAAGGTCCTACCTGGCGCTGGCCTCACCAAGCTGGAGGATGGGGAGCTGTCCCAGGGGAATAGGCTCTTCACCCAGATGCCCGACGCGTACCTGGGGGTGGGGGAGCCGCCACCCAAGCCTCCCTGGGAGCCCCCAGGCATGGAACGACTGGGGACCGGCCTAAGGATGGGAACTGGTGACCTGCTGCAGTGGAAGGCTTTACCCAGCACGGAGGGACCAGGGTTGACCAGCAGCAGTGAGGCTGTTCCCCCACACTCCAAGACCAGATGCCTCTACTCTGTTGAACCACTGCACATGTCCCAGCCAAGTTCCCCCATGCTGCTGAAGATGGAGGCCCACCAGGATGCAGAGCTCCAACTAGGGAAGTCAACAAGAAGGCCACCCCCTGCCAAAACCAGAACCACCGCAGGGGCTCCCCACCAGCAGCTGACGGAGCCTGGCCGGGACGCAATACCAGCTGGCAACTCTGGCCCAACTCAGGTGGCTACCAACAGCCTGCTGGCAGTCCAGAATACAGTTCAGGCTACCATCAGTATGGCATCTTCTGGGCCTTGCTGGTTCAACTGTGGGTACCTGCCCACACACTGGCCACAGGTACCCCCCAGGGATCATAGCCCCCTTTCCGACTGGCACCATCAACGGCCTTTGCTACCAACTATCTGGCGTACCCAGAGGCAGGATCCCTCATGTGGAGAAGCACCTGCAGAAGCTAAGGCCGCGGCTGGCCTCGCCACCCAGGAGAGGAGAGCCGCTGTTGGATGGAAGGGACCTGTGTGTATGGGGAGGAGGCTGAATGTAACCAAGGAGCCACCACAAGCAGCCCAGCACCGCCTGACCCCTAGTAGGGGAGACCCTGTTTGTCAGCTGGTGCCCCAACTGGAGGAGGAGAGACCTGGCAGGTTGATACACCCTGGGGAAGCCGGCCTGATGGGACCCAGCTGGACGAAGGGGCGCTGCCGCTTCAACGGCCACACAGCCGCCAAGTGTAGAACCGGTTGGGACCAGGCAATGAAGAAACACCAGGCCGCCCAACAACCTGCATGCAACCAGTCTGACACCCAGGTCCACCTGGAGGGAGATGCCCAGCCGTCACCCCAACCAGCTGCCGCCGCTGGGGCCGCGGCTACCCAGGAGTCTGTGTCTCAGATTGGGACCATAGTGGCCAGGATCAACGTGCTGGGAGAAGCGGCTGAACCCAACTGGGTTGGCCTGGACCTCAGCCTCAACCACAGGGGACCGGTGTCCGTAACCCCTGTCACCCCCAGCAAGAGCCGAGGGGCGCTACCCAGCGCCACCGGGACGGTGTACGGGGAGGCCCTGGCGGCCGCCGAGTGGGAGAGGCCAGAGGCGCTAGCCAGCGAGTCTGAGTCGATGTACGGGACGCCAACCGGCGTCGCCACCTGGAAGGAACGAGAGGTGCTTCCCTGCACCACCAAGCTGATGTCTGGGGCGACAACCGTCGCCGCCACCGAGAGACCTGGACCCCTGTGAAGACTGGGGGGTGCTATCCAGCGCCCCCATGCTGGTGCCTGGGGCGACAACCGTCGCCGCCACCGAGATACCTGGACCCCGGAATGAGCCCGCAGCCCCAGAGGAAGGGGTGACACCCGTCACCCCCAGCCAGCCAGAGCCCCCAGCCAGCAGGGAGAGTCCAGCTGTCCCTCACCCCCAACTGCATCCAGCTGTCTACCTCCCTCAACCAAGCCAGGGTAATTGTATTGCACTGGTGTACCAGGAAGTTTGGGCTGGGCCAAACTTGCCTGCGCCCCCTGCATCTGCCCCAGGAACCAGGATATCAGCCATTACCAGCCAAACTAAAGAAGCTTTGACCGCTGCCTGGGGAGTAACTCAACTGGACGCGCCAAGTGCCGAGCCTAACCATAGAAGTAGAGGATCCCCAACAATTATGTCTACCCAAGATGGAGACGATGTGCCTGGACCCCTTCAGGCTAGGGGAGGAAATCCGGAGCCTTGTGCCTCCAGTCCACCAGCAGCAGTGGCCGTGGATGGGCCTGTCTCCCAGCCAACTAGAGCGGAGCCACCCTTGCAGATCCAAGACAGCCTCCGGCATAAGGGATGGACTGTTACCTTCCCCTACCCCGCAGGTCTGACTGCCAGGCACCACCCTGCCAATGTCCAGGATGAGCCTGAGGGAGGCAACGCTCCTACAGTATGGCAACCACCACCTGCCCGCGTTGACAGAGACCCTGGAAGCCGAATGAACCTGACCAGCCCCGAGGGCGAAGAAGCTGCGCCTGCATCCAGTAGCCAGCCTGCCAGCAGCAAGGTGACCAACACGATGGAGACCACCAGCCCAGTGGAGAAACCTGAAGAGGTGTATACCAGGCGGCTGTTGGTCCAAGCCCCCTCATGTGCTGTGCCACCCCTGGAGGTTGCCAGGGTGGCCTCAGAGGTACACATCCAACGGCCAGAACATCCAACAGGACCAGCTACTCCAGCAGATATAGCAGATTCCGTTCGACCTGGGGAGGGCTGGAGTCCACCACCGTTCAGCAGCTGGTATCCTGGCGGACCCATTCCACAAGGACAACAAACTGAAGGCCGCAACCACTGTCGGAAGTCTGGCGGTGCAGACAACCCCTCCCAGCCTTCCGAGGGGAGAGTTGTGGTATGCGGCACCTCTGGACCATGCAGAAACCAAGACATTATAGTGATGCTACGCACCCAGCTAAATCCTGTTATTATACAATTGTAAAGCCACCTGAAAATATGTCAGATAACGGTATTGGTTTTCATCTCTCAGTGTTACCCCTCCCCTCTCTCAGTGTTACCCCTCCCTCTCCCATCTTAAGCACCGGAACCTTCCCCTTCAACCACCAAGTTATCAGCACCACCTCAACCCTGAGGATAAAGGATCTAAGCCTTCCCTCACCTGATAGAATCACCCCCACACAGACTGTTGTTGTCACAAGTAATCATCAAACCTTCCCTCTTTAGTACCCAGACCTACCACTCAACCCCTCTATGCTTATCTACCTATTGTGCTGTTCCATGGGCTATCCTGCCTGCCCCAGACAGGGATAGCCATCTACCTAACCATTGCAATTATCTATGTTTTACTGTATGATTTATCTTTAACTATCTTTATTCCTAATCCATATGTATTTATATTATGTTGTACAAGTTTAGTTATCCTTAGACCAGCAATAAAGAAACAACTGAATAGACTATGTTTATTATTTAGTGATTGCTAGAGAAGCGTAGCTTCTCTATAGTATAGGTGTCCACGTCTGTTCACACTGCCGTAGTCTTTATTCGAACTCTGGTGTCTGCCATTTACCCTAGGCGGATACCACATAGCTCCGAAGTGGTTCGGAATACGAAAAAAAAATTTCCAGTCACCTTAATTTTTTTTTTAAATGAGGGGGGGGGGGGTTAGTAGTGCTCAATAGACACTTTGTGTAAAAGCACCTAAAATAATTAACAATGAAGCTGTTTTAACATAAAACATAGATAGTCTCGTTCATGATTAGCGCAGCCAAAAATCTGTCTTATTATCGTTATATAACAGGAATTGTATCTGTCTGAAAGTCCCGAAGGATCTCGCTAACCTCTGCACCGATATGGTTGTAATTCTCATAGGTCCTGGGAAGGTTTATGACTATTTTAGGGGATTGAAGAGCAGCCGAGTAATTAAAAATTTCTAATATATTTTGATTAAATGTCTGTCAGTTAGAGCATTACTGAAGAACCAACTGTATTATACACCTGATATTCATTTTAATATGGAATAGTTTCAAAAATTCAGCCGTCTATCTTGAAAAGCAGTCGAGAATTTCAAGTTTTCCCTATACCAATTTGAACAGACGAACGTACAAACGGACAGACGGACATACTACATTATAATGTAGCTTTGCTACAAAAAATGCTATCAACCTAACAAATGCAAATTTACTATCATGATTAATAAAAATATTTTTCTTTGGTACAATTCTTCAATTCATATATCACATTTAGATATCATAATAGGCAGGGTTGGTCAGCTGATAATCAGCTGATGTCATGACAGCTGATAATCAGCTGATATCAAAAACAAATGATAGTCAGCTGGTAATCAGCTGATCAGCCCTGAATACATGATTTTTTACAAGTACATGTTAAGAGGGTTATGGGAAGCATAAAAAAACATACTTTAACATTTTGTTGTGTTTTATGGCTCTCAAAAACGGCTATATCAAAAGATCCGTGATGTACAGGGAAACAATTATTAGGAATTCCTAGCAGGATCTATAAAAAATATATCCACCCTTCTGTAAATTAGCCAATAAAAACAATAAATTTAGACACTTGACTACTGAATAATATAATGCTAGGGAATATATATCCAATTCAATATTTTTCGATACTTGCCCCGTAATTTTCAGGTTGCTTAAGGTCTAAAAAACGGACAATAAAATTTTTGGTCTCATGAAGATCAATTGAATGACCCGTAACTTTCAGGGACTTTGCCTACAACAATTCCACCAGTTAATGCTTTAAAAAAGCCATTAATTCTTTATATATAACAATTACAACATACTTTTGTCAATAAAGATACAAGGAACAATAATTTTTTCTTCTCAGACAATTTAGAAGCAAAATAGTTTTCATTTGGTACTTTATCTTCGGTGGTAACTTATTAACGATAGCTATTACTGATTTTCTTATAACTCTTCTTTATTCATGGCATCTACTCGCTTGATACAAAGTCAGCTGTTCCAATTATTTTTCTTCAAATGTTCTTTCTTTGATTTCCTAGTTAACATTCTGAAAAGAAGGAAAAATTTATTGAAAAAATGAATGAGAGACCGAGAACAATATGATTATGCAATAAAAAATATACATGTAAAAATATAGAAAATCGCGCAACCTTTCATTAAAAATACAGTTGTTACTTAGTTTTAGCCAAATGGTTGATTACTTTTATTTCATTATTTTATTAATCATCTAGGGGCTCTCGCCTTTCATACAAGTGTGTCACCACTTCCACCCCCCTTATTTTCAATTTTTAGCCTAACTTAATATCAGCATTAAATGTCCGTCTTTTTTTCTTCGAAAAATATTGTATGTGGAGGTCTATATGCGATATGATGTTGAAGTATCCCTCCCTTCCTGAAGTAAGGAGTTGAAACCCAGAGTGATAAAGCCCAGAAGTTAGGGTTAGAACCCCCTAAAAGGTGCTAACCACATTTATTTTAAAAGTTTGAAAAAATAAAATGTTTATCAGCTTCCCGTGGATATTAAAATGAAAAATTATAAGGTTAAAACCATTTTTTTTGGTATTAATATTCATGGAAAATTGTCTGTAATACGATGCTATATTTGTTTTTTCTTCAGTAAAGCAGCATCAGCTTACAACCAGTTTCAATCCAACGGATACAATTCGGTTTTGAATTAAGCCAAACTGGAAATGAGATTATTACCTTGCAAAAAACTTTGCACAATATTTTCTTGAATGCATTTCTGAAGTCCCTCGCGAATAGAGCGTAAATAAACGGATTTATAGCACTATTACAGTAACCCAACCTAAATATAATAAATCATATGCTTCAATTGACATTAGTAGGTTATATCCATCTATTAATTAAGTTATCAAACTGGCTTTCTATCTATCTGAATGTCGAACTGTCTATCTAACTATATGTCTTTTTACCTATATGACTGTCTATCTGACTTTCTATCAGTCTGGCTATCTGTATGCCTATGATTCTGACTGTCTATCTATATGTCTGTCTATCTGTCTGTATATCTGTATGATTATATGTCTGTCTGTACATCTAAATGCATATCTTTCGGTCTATCTGTATGTTTATACATGTGTAAGTTTATCAAGAATTTTAATTGTCTTTTTTTCTGTCTGTCTGCCTAACAGTTTAGATTTATGTCTTTCTATTGTCTGTCAGTCTATCTGGTTTGTCTTCTGTCCTTCAGACTCTTGTCTGCGTTTTCTGTCTGTCTATCTATATGTTTATCTGTCTGTCTATCTATATATCTATTTGTCTGTCTGTCTATAAGACTTGATATATGTCTGTCAGTCTATTGTCAGTCAGTCTATCTTGCTGGTAGTCTCCTGTCTTCCTGTCTGTTTTTTCTATATGTCTGTCTATCTGTTATTCTTCTGTCTACTTTCTATCTCTCGCTCTATCTATCTATCTTACCAAAAGAATATTGAGAACACAAGAGAAGGAACACAATCTTGACACCAAACTCTGAAGAAAAAAAATATTATATATAAATTAACAGGATGTCTGTCTGTAACATATATAAGATTCTCCTTTATAGTGACGCTTCTATAGGTCCAGGCAAGCTTTATACTAAAGATGGTACTTCGACCCAGCCAAGCAAAAACGCCCCAGGAAAAAAATCATTTACCCCCCGAAAATGTTTTCCTTTCCTTTTGAAAACTAAAATTGAAAGTGAAAGGTTGACTTATCCCCCACACTTTGCTATAGTTAGGTAAAATAGTGTAATCCCTATAAAGATATTAAAATTAAAAACAGGATCGCCATTAAAATACCAAAAACTTTATATTTCAAACAAAATGAAAATAAAATGCAAAATCATACACTAACACAAACTTACACCCACACAAACAAACCTACACACACACCCTCATACACACACACAAACACATAACACACATATTTGAGAACTTCAAAAGCATAAAATTGGAATATATCTATGATAAGGTTATTTTATTATTCTGTGTTCATAATACCAGGCAGGGTTGGAGGGGACATTGAGCTGTTTATTACACTAGTCCTCAAAGCTTTATAATCACATTTTCTTAGCTTAACAATTTGGGGTACTATGATTAAATTTTCATTAAGTTGAGTGTCCAATCATTTCATTCACTAATTTTAATCTACAGAAGGGGTAATTTGTGTATTATTGTTAGGGATGTACATCAATTTATCGGCCATTGTCTTATCCCTTTAGATCCTTGATATAATACTCTATGCGTGTTGTATATTTAATCTTTTTTTTTTCATTTTGAACACGTAAAATGTGTTCTTAAAAGCTTTGTATCAGTCTGAATGAAATGCTGATTTTTTTCTCTCGATAATTTCGAGTTTTATTGATGTTTTAAGTCTGTAAAATAGAAAAATGTTTTAACATTACATTTATATAGATAAGAAAGTTTTTGATTATTTGCATGTGCTTCAATAAGTATAATTTTGGGTTTTTTGTTACTGAGATTCTATTTCTGTTTTTTATCATTTTTTTATCTATTTCTAAATTAGTTTTTTTCATATCTAATTCTTTCTTTATTATAATTCTTGACATCTTAAAGCTACTCTGTGAATAAATAAATATCAGAATCAATTTTAGGATTTCTTGATGATTGGTCTTTGACTATTACAAATATTAATTTACTAATGACTAATATACAAAATGTTCATTTTAGTAACTAGTCTAATATACAGTTTACTTTGTCTCCCAGATTGTTCTACTAACCGTCCATAAAAATCCTTTAAATAATTGTCTGTCTATTTGTTTTTGTTTGTTTGTAGAAATGATTCTCTAAGTTATGATTCAGATGCACACGGAGATTGGTTGTGAGAATCCTTTGGCCAATCTTAGCTGATTGTATTTTACATGCTGACCAGCAATTCTCGTGGAGGCTAGTCAATTATTACATTACCCTGGCCTAGAGTTTTGGCAGGTGTTCCATATTAAGCCACCCTAATTAATGGCACTCTCAAATGAATGAGGAGCATGGACGAGGGAAGGCATGATTTAAGTTTCTTGATAAGTAGAATCCCAAGAGAAATCACCCCTAAAAAATGATCCCCCAAAAATAAAAAATAAATATTTTATAACTAAAATTGAAAATGGGAGAAGGGTTGGTCGACACTCCTTTTTTCTTTTTAAATCTAAAATAAAAAAATTGGGTTATCAAATTAAACATCCCCTTCCTCTAGGGGCGTAGCCGCTAGCATAAAATAAGCAACTTCAATTTTTGTTTGTTTATTCAAGAAAAAAATAAGAAAAAGTCTTATATATATTGTTTGAAATATTTTATCTAAAAACCTCTTTTTTTAATTTTATTTTATTTATGTAGAGCAAGAATTTTAGTGTCTTTCTTTATGATAGCCAATTTTTCATGTGGAGTGTGCAAAAACCATGGATTTAATTCTCTAGTATAGTGATAGGAGAATATCTTCAAGGGGTTGTTAAAACTTAAACTCTTCAAGTTGACCCTCAACAATGTTAGTTTTTAAAAAGAAAAAGAAAAAAATGTTATGGGGAGGGTAGTGATACCCCACCCTTAAATTTAAACCTTCCTTTGACCTGACCTGGAGAATCTTACCCATATCGGTGCATCGGTTAGCGAGATTTTAAGCTACAGACAGACATCCTGTTACTGTTACATATTGATTACTTTTCTCCTTATATGTTTCTTTCTTAGTCTATATATATCTAGGTATCTTTACTTTCTCCTTTCTTTTTTTCTCTGTCTTTTACTCTGTCTACTTCAATCCCCCAACCCCCTCAACCGGACCCAATATATTATTCCAACCTTGCGCTGGGCTTGCAGTTTACTAAACAAAGAACGCTTCTTTGATTGTTGGCCAAACCCTGTGCACACCACTGTTTCCTTTTTAACAAATTTTGTAATAATATTACTATCGACCTTTTTTAAAGGAAAGCTTTTTTTTATAATTATTGTCGGTCCGTCCGTCCGTAATGGTTAGCTCTTTACGTTAATGTTAAAATTGTCCTATAGATTCCTTTAACAATTAGGTATGATTTATAGCGTAGCAACTCTATAATCGTTACCAGAAAGTCAATACATCCATTTAAAAATGTTGTTTTTTAAAGTTTAACAACAATCTTCTATAATTATCTTATTCATCAAATTTTTATTACACTGATTCCTAATACAACAAGGTTCAATGTTATAAGCGAAGCATCTCTATAATCAAGTCTTAAAAGTATGTTCTTAAACAGTATCCTGTATTTTATCAGTTTTCCAACAAATTTACTTACAATTTTGTTTATATATATATATTCAGCTTCTTAATTTCTGACACTCTACAAGTGTTAATGTTTGTTTTAGAGTGTTGCTTTAATGGATGTTGTCATCCTTGTTCTTTTGTTTTCTTACTAAAAACAAACTGTGGTTTTTAATTCAGCAATCAGCACTGTTTACAAATTTTATCCTTCTCTGTTTAACAAATTTTTAAATGGTATTATTTTCCTTTTTCTTTTATTTTCTTACTAAATGCAAACTGTGGTTTTTAATTTCTCACTGTTTACAAATTTCATCCTTCTCTCTTGGCAAAGTACCCTTATAAAGTAACAAGGACAATTATTCATAAAACAAGTATGACAACTCATAGTATGGACAAACGGACAAAGTGAGTCATAGAACAGGTAAAGAAAGTAATAATAATGGATTTATTGTAACTTGTATGTTGCACCAGATTTTCATGTACTATTAATAAAGTAATACTCCCAGCTGGCTAAAAAAAATACCCCGAATCAACAACTTTGCCCAATCACCTTCCCTTCATTTTGATGAACGAACTGACCAAAAAATGCTATCCATTTTAGCAACTTAAATTGATGAGAAAATTTTCCCCTATAAGTATTACGTATATATCCATTATACTAGTAGATCAATCTTTTTTCTCTCTCTCATTTTTTAAATATATTAAAACATTTCTAATAAACTTTATCCTCCTCCAAAACTTGATGCTTCTCTTGGAAATTCAAATTCCAAAATGTTATGAAACATAATTGACATAAGAAATACAGCAATTTACTTAGAGTTTTAAATCCTAACCAATGCCTTATTTATTTAATTATTGACCTATGGATTTCAAACATGCTGATTCCTGTAACATTTAGGTAAGATTTAGAAAGCGTAGCTACTCATTAATTGTTTCCAGAAAGTACAATGATACATTCTAAACTTAAGAAGTTAAAATATTTTAAAGCATAAATCTTCGTAATCAAGTCCTACAAATGTAAGTATGTCATTTAACAATTTTGCAACAAACTTACATACAATTTTGTTAAGACTTTCTACATTGAATTTTGAATCTCTACGAATAATATTAGATGCTGTATCATAGTTTGTGGTTTATTGTATGCTAAATTGTTTTATTTTAATTTTCATCTTTGTGTGTTATAACCGTATAAAGTCTTATTATGAACATCCATGTAAGTTTATTTTGTCCATTTTTCTCAACATAAATCAGTGTCAGATGGAAACTATATTTATATTCATACATATATATGTGCATATTGTTTACAAACTTATATATCTATCTATTTATCTATCTATCTATCTATCTATCTATCTATCTATCTATCTATCTATCTATCTATCTATCTATCTATATTTATCTATCTATCTATATTTATCTATCTATCTATCTATCTATCTATCTATCTATCTATCTATCTATCTATCTATCTATCTATCTATCTATCTATCTATCTATCTATCTATCTATCTATCTATCTATCTATCTATCTATCTATCTATCTATCTATCTATTTATCTATCTATCTATCTATCTATCTATCTATCTATCTATCTATCTATCTATCTATCTATCTATCTATCTATCTATCTATCTATCTATCTATCTCTGGTACCTGCCAATATAAATGGTAAAGAAGGGAAGCCAACACACAACAAAACATCCAACAATAATTCCTGCAGTTTTATTTAAAATCTTTAATTTTGTTACATTTAGAATTCAACCTTATCAGACTGGGATCTAAAGGAATAATACAACGAATTTGTTAACATCCCCAATGATGATTAACAAAACTTTCCCTTGTGTTAATTAAAATTATTATTACAATTATTACAAGTAGTTTGGAACCAAGCAATCAAAATTCAATAATAGTACCTTAAGTTTTAAGTCAAAGAATTTATTGTGATTATTAAACTTTGGGTACTAGTGTAATTTACTTTTATAATAAATATTTGTATACATCTTTTAGTTTTCCAAGATCTTGCATAAGTAAATGATTACTTTTTCTTTTTAGGTAAGCTAGAAATAAATCTAAAAGTATAATTGCTTATGATTAATTAAAGATTTTCCAATTTCCTATAGTTTTGGCTGCTTTAGTCTCCATTCGAAACTTTCGAACCTGAAATATTTTATAAAACTATTTACAGGGTGTTCTTTTTAAATCATCAAATGTATTGCTTTATTCGACCCACTTACCATTGAAATGAATTTAGCAATAATATCTTATTTTTATTGGCTTGGGAAGTTATATGTATGGTTTTTAAGTCATAATTTATTGAAAATTTAAAAATGTTTGTTTCTGATATAAAACTTACCAAAAGAATAAAGGAAATAAGATATTAATGATTATATTTTTTCCCCTTGAACAAAACACCCTGTATGATTTTAATATGTATATCAATCTAGTATTTTGATTAACGAAGTCACTTTAATATCATAGTCTGTCTGTAAGTTGACAAAATTACTTACTATAATCTTTTTGTTACTACCCTACTTTTAGACATAACAGAACAAATCCCATAAAGTTTCATAGGCAAGCTTACGGTTCTAATTATCTATCTATCTATCTATCTAGCTACCTGAGACTTAATATTTCTTTTAGCAAAAGATTTATTATTAGAAACACTTGAAGTTCTTCTCTTATCTTCATCTCCTATCAAACTAAAAATAAATATTCATAAATATGGCAACAAGACAAACAAATATTAACAAATCTAGAATGAAAGGGGCATCCAAGAGAAGGTCTATGATTACCCCCCAACCCCCCCAAATTTATTTTAAATATTACTTTGTTGATGATCTATGAACCAATCAATTAATTAATATATCTTACAAGAATGAATCATTTAATGTACTGACAATCAATCAATGAATGTCTCTTACAACCAATCGATTAATCTTTCATTAAATTAATTAACATAACTTGAGATTAATCAATCAATTTGTTTGTTGAAGAAGGATCATTTTTTGCTTTAGTGTCTATGAACTTATTGATTAACATATATTTTAATCAATCAATGAGTTTACATGAACCATTCAATTAATAAATGCATCTTGCAATCAATCATCCAATCAATGTACTTACTCTATGGTCAGATTCATCTTTACTTCAGTGTCTATAATTTAATCAAGCAATCAACATATCTTACAATCAATAAATCAATGTTTCAAATATGAGCCAATCAATTAATAAACGTACTGACCTGCTTGTAGGAGAAGGAGGATCGGATTCATCCTTACTCTCGTGTATATAGACCATTTAATCAATTGATTAATTCAATCAATTTATTTTTTAAAATCAACCAAATAATGCATCTTGCCATCAATCAATCAATCAATCAATGTACTGACCTGTTTGTAGGAGAAGGAGGATCGGATTCATCCTACTCTCATGATTATGGACCATCACCAGTGCGTCTTTCAATCAACCGATCAATGCATCTTGCAATCAATCAATCAATGAATGTACTGACCTGCTTGTAGGAGAAGGAGGATCGGATTCGTCCTTACTCTCGTGTCTCAGGTTTCTGATTGTGTAGATTAATTTTCCTCGCGGGCCTTTAAATAGAATATTTATTCCAGTATATCTTCGAAACCGATTAATATATGGTGGATTAGAACCGGTTCTAAGCAATACTGAAAAAGTATGTATAGCATGGTATTATATCCAGCTTTCTAAGAATATAAAAATGTACAAATTATAAGATTTTTTTAGCCTGTAACTGCGGTATCTCGGGACTAATAAAACTGCTTTTAATCTTATAATTGTACATTTTCATATCTGTGTAAAACTGTTAGTAATACGATGCGATAAATAACTATTCTGTTTATATCCGCTGATTGGAAACTATTCTAAAATATAAACGAGGCAAAAAAAAGTAATTAATCTTATAACTTTTTATGCTACTATCAGCGGAAACTGTTTATTATATGATGTGTAAATAACTATAACTTTAATTGGACAAGAGTAAAAAAGTGTTATAACCAGCAAATAGGGACAGAAAAAACGTTAAATAGTAGTAAATTCATCGATTTTGATTTTGTTATACCAACCTTTGTTATTTTTGTATGTTTTTTGTAAAATTTAAAAAAAATGTAGGTATAAAATTCTTTCTAAATATAGCTTCATATTTCTGGAATATTGTTGTTAGATATTTTAAACAACAAAATTTTAATTATTGATCGGATACTAGAACAAATTTATGTCTTATTCATAAAAGATTTATTGAAAAAAGAAGCAGCTTATTTTAGTTTTAAAATAAAATAAAATTAAGGGGGGAGGGAGCTTTAATGTCACTTTGTGTATTACTTTAGGCTTGATTTTTTTAGGTTATATTGAGCAGAGGCTAGCCTAACAGGATTAGGACACCGCAGAGTTGGGCCCCCAACATGGGTTAGATATACATAGTAGTAGAGACAAAATTTAGAAGAATTAGGGCTAATAGGTAAGTTAATGAAAAGTATGACAATCCTGAAAAAATTAAAATTAAAATTGAACTTTCAATATGGACATATTATGTCAGTCATGGTCACTTTTTATTAATGCAATATAATCGACGCGTAATCTCCCATAAAATTCTATATCGATATACTGACAACAGGTTGGAAGAAAGGGAAATTTTTACCCGCTTAACAAACAAAAACATACGACTTATAAAGTTGCTTTGCTTCTAAAATATATGAAAAATATCGGTACTTGCTTACATGTGGTAGACTGGAGCACCGAAACCCCCCCCCCCCGCTTAGTTTTGACAAAAATCAAAAATAAGGGGGGGGTAGTTTTTTAATGTCTGGAAAAGGCAAGGAGGAAAAGGGCTCAGCAAGGCAAAGACTTAACCCCCCCCTTAATTTTGAAGAAAATCAAAAATAAGGGGGGGGGGTAGTTTTTTCACTGTACAACACGCCAGAAAGTTGAGTGAGGTAAATCAAGAAAATCCAGTATACCAGAGGGGAAACCTTATTACAGGGATATTCATGTTTTGGGGCATAATTTCCTTATTTATTGACTTTGGCCAGTAAAAGGTTTTAATTTTGCGCAAAATTAAAACCTTTTACTGTATACTGGATTTACTTGATTTACCTCACTCAACTTTCTGGCGCGTTGTACAGTGAAAAAACTACCCCCCCCCTTATTTTTGATTTTCTTCAAAATTAAGGGGGGGGGGGTTAAAAACTACCCCCCCCTTATTTTTGATTTTTGTCAAAACTAAGCGGGGGGTTAAAAAACTACCCCCCCCTTATTTTTGATTTTTGTCAAAAATAAGCGGGGGGGGGGGGGGTTTCGGTGCTCCGGTCTTCACATGTAAGCAAGCACCAAAATATCTTACTTGTTGAGGATTTTGATGATAGAAAAGTTCTTTTTGATGGTAAAACACCATTTGGCCTGAAAAAAGATTTTAAAAATAACACAAAACTGTAATTAATAAATAAATATTACCTATTTTAAAAACACTTTTGGGAAGGGGAAAATTTTTACCACAGGGATTTCTCCCCTAATTCCCATAATAGTTTAAAACCCACTCTGGACTGATGACTAGCTTTGCTGTCAAAAAAACCATATCGATCCAGTGGTTATAAAGATTCTTCGGTAAAAACACCAATAAAGATGGGAACCCAGTAATAGTGTCGGACTGATTATGACGTAAAAAAAAAAAAATTAGCCAATGAGAGGCTATTATTTACCAATGGTAAAATTTATAGTGGCCTCTCATTGGCTAATTATTTTTTTTACGTCATAATCAGTCAGACACTTTTACTGGGTTCTAAAGATAGACATTCTGTTACTGTTAAAGAAAGATATCTAATGAAAAATGTAAGATCTTACTTCTTTTGTTTAGCCAAAAATGATCTTGATGTCTGCGTCTCCTAAAATAAAAAATAAAATAAAATATCCTATTAAATAAAGTAATAAGTATTTTTCTATCTGATTTAATTTTAGATTTAAGACTTCGAATGGTTTTAAGCTATTTTTTTCCTTTCTTACCCGTTCGCATGCAGTACCCCCCTAGATGCAAAACCGGTTGAAATTATATAAAGAATAATTTTATTTTTTTTAAATATGTGATTCAAATCACCAAACCTTTCAATTACTAAATACTACAATACTTTAGATTAATGTTATACAAAAACTAATAAGTTTTCTCCTCATAAAATAGGTCAATTATTGTTTTTCTTTAACTTATATATCTATCTATCTATTAACCTGATCAGAGAAGCTTCTCTTTAAGTGTATACATTTCCTCTGCTGCCTGCTAGTTCCATTATAGGCATCTAAAACATATTTCAATTATAGATTAAAATAAGATTATTATTTAAAGTAAAAAAAATTTTTATAACTCATTCTCTATTCTTTATATTTTCACTCTCTCTCTTAGAACCGTTTCGGGGCCATACTAAAAATAATGTATCTTATCGCTTTAAAGACAATTTTCAAAGATCAATATAAAAATGACAAAATGAACGAAAAATCTGGTATTATTCTTATACCAAAAATTGTAATCTTATGAAGAGACAATTTTGTTTATCATCATTTGGATGTACATCAATTTATCGGCCATTGTCTTATCCCTTTAGATCCCTGATTGCCTCCTTTAATACAAAATGAATAATTAGAGAGTGCAATTTGGCCAATTAATTTTGCACAACAATTTGTAATAATTACAAATTTGTAACATGCGTAGTTGTAATCAGTGCTCGGCACCCGCTAATCTTTTATTATAGCGGCTCGGCAGTTCCAAGGAAAAAAAGTGGCTCAACTGCAGCTTAAGAATGTAGATCTGCGGCTGTAGATTCTTCTAAGTATCTTCAGCCGCGGATTTATACACAATTAGCGGGTGTTTGCGACAAATTCAAAATAAATGCGGCCTTTAAGCAGAAGCTATTTCTTTAATAATAAAAGTAAAAATATATCATCTTGAACTTATAATGGAATATTTTGCTTTACACTTTTGTGTTAAATTAAATTTTTCATTTTATAAATCGTATGTAATTGGCTACAAATTTGTCTTCTTCAACAAATTCGTTGCTTTTTGTAAGTTTATTTTTGATATAAGGAATAGTAAATATCATTATAATTAATTGATATTCGTAATATAAAAAAACTTTTACTTTTAATTTTTTTACCCCTATTTCGTTCTTTTTACTCTCTTATTTTCAACAGTTTTCTTTTCATGCTGCGTTACTCATGGAAATAATAGTTCTTGTTACAGACAAATATAAAAGATGAAACCGAATGAATCTTTAGTTTGTTAGTAAGTTGATATCTGGCAAAAATGCATTGACATCAGAGGCGTGCAGAAGGGGGATGTGGGGTGGGGCATCCACTTGAATAGTAAAATAAAGGGGGGTGGATAGTGATACATCACCCTAAGTGGTCACTATTCTACGACCGTCTACACCCCACTTGACAGGAGGGTGTCAAGATAATAAAGTATTCCTTATAATTCAGGGGGTATGAACAAAAACTTGTCTTATTCGCGCGTAAATTTACAGTCAAAGTGTTTTTTTTTAATTTTAAAATATTGATTTTGTATATAAGGAGTGTGCAATTATGGGGGTGTATTCAATCCCTGAAAACAAAATTAAATCCCTCATGTTTTTATTAGACTCCGCCTAAATTTCACACTATACTATACCCCTATCGATTTTGGTTTAAGGAGGGTGTAAAAAATCTTAAAGGGTTTTTTTTTGGGTGAGCTTCGCCAAACACCCTAGCAAAACCCTGTGGACACCACTAATTCTATACATTAAAGGTTAAATTTAAGTGACTGCTTTATTGATTTTAATATTTCAGTACTTTCAGCTTCGCATCTTATTTAAGTACTTTACCTCTTTTCAAAGGGAGTTTAAAGGGTTTTTCTATTCAACATTCGATTTTACCTTTAGAATTGTATAAGCTACTGTTAGTCGTGTTGCTGCGCTATCTATGTACAAAAACCTCCCTGTTTAAAAAGCTGTGAGAAAGTTGTTATTCCTTGCATTTGACAGCCGGATAAAGTTAGCATTACTGGTTGTTCTAACAAAAAAAGTAAAAAACTCTACAAAATTATTTGCAGTGGGACAAAATGACTAAAAATCAGCCATGTGACGTCATAAAAATGAGGGAGATGAGAGGGAAAGTGGGAAAGAAAACCACAAAAAAAAATATGTATAATAATAATAATATGACGTCACATGGCTGGTTTTAGAGTCATTTTGTCCCACTACCATTATTTCAATTATAAAAATTAAATTGAGATATCTATAGCCTACAAGGACTCCGAAGCTTTTCAATGTTTTTTTTGTGGAGAGGGGGAGGGGGGGATGTAACAACCCCTTTACTCATTAGACGCCCTTGATATCCAAAGTGTTTCTTAAAATAATTGTACACAGATTGTCAATAATTACAATTACAATAGGATAAAATTTTCATTGAAATTTTTTATATAGATTTAAGGCTATATTCCTATGGGGTAAGGCTGATTTTTAGTAGCACGTCTACTCTATAATTATAACAAAACCATTTGTTCGTCCGTCCGTATGTCATTTTGACACAATGGAAGATGATTAAAGTCCCTCCACAGATTTTGACGTCATACGATCGAATAGCCAACGAGAGGCCAGTATACACTGTAATTGACCAATGGTAAAATTTTTGCTGTTCCCTTATTCGTTATTTTATCGTATGACGTCATAATTTGTGGAGAAACTTCAATCATCTTTGTCACAATGTCATGAATATCCTTGTTTTTTTTTCATACTAATTACTGCATGCATATTAGACATTTTAGATTTTTTACATGTTTTGTAAGAACACTTTTACAATGCATCTTTTAAATCCTCAACAAAAATAGCATTTCTCACTTCACAATTACTCCACAAGAAATAAAGCCACAACTTAATTAAATTGATTTTTAGGAAATAATGGCGGAAACTTCAAAGACAATGAATCTTTCTTAAAACTTTCAAAACTAAACATACATGATAGCATTAGGTTTAGACAGGCAAACAACTCACCTCCGTTCGTAGCGTAGGCCTCTTGTATTTGTGCGGCGCACGAGTTTTGGCGGGAAAAACTGTGATGGCGGTTAGAATTTTGGCGGGAAAAGTTGTTGTGATGGTGGTGACCAGGTACTGCAAATTAGATGTCGTCTTTTTTTAATTTTCAATGTGGAGACAGGTGTAGAATAGGATGTTCAGGGATCTAAAGACGATGGCCAATTAATTGATGTTCCTCCCCAATGATGATACCCAAATTTACCCCTTCTGTAGATTGATTTAGTGGTTGAAACGTCTTTAAACACCCAACTTAATGAACCAACCAATCAAAATTTAATAAAAGTCCCAAAAGTTGTAAAGCAAAAAAAATAAAAAAAAAAACTTGGGGACTAGTGTAATGTGCCCGATGTCCCCTCCCTCCCTGATTATTTGGATTAGACTGTTCTGATACTGGGAGATGGAAAGTGTGGCATCGCTACAAATAAATAATCTTAAGGAGGTTTAAAACTTCAACAATTCCTCTGATTTTCTGGAAGCCCTTTGATTATAAGGCCTTTGTCTGAAAATCTTTTTCAATAATCCATTTTTACAGACAAACATCCAGTTACTTTAGTACATATAGTAGTAAGAATGAACAATTATTGAAAATTATAAAGAAAAGACATTCCTGTTAAGGTATTATGTAAATGTGTTTGATGTACTCCACTGCTGAGGTCCTTCGAACCTCTGCACATAATAACCATTTAAAAACAAAGATGACAACATCAATAATAAACAAACCATATAAAAATGTACAATTAGACAAAGTGCAGATAGGCAGATATTCAGTTACCATAACAAAAAAGAGAAATTTTCAGCGATAAATGATAGGAAAAATTATGAAACCTTTATAACAAAAAACACGTATGACTATTGAAGTATGGCCAACAAACCAATACGACGGATCAATTAAATGATATACCGCTGTTTATACCGTTACAGACTAAAGGATGGATGGACAGTCAGATAATGTGAATTAAAGATTAGCTACTAAAGGATAGTGTTTTAAGGGTGTATGAGATGTTATCAATGCAAAATAGACTAAAACCTTTTTATAACAGTGTCCTAACCTTTCCTATAAAACTATGGAATGTTTTCTAATTGATCCAGCCATTTACGAAATCTTATCTTACACACATATATACACATTACACACAACTTACTAATTTATTTGAAAGAATTGATTATAATATTTTGAAACCTTTAGATGTTTTATAATCTATAAAATTTAAATTTAGACTAACCTTTTAGAGCAAATTGAATCCTTTTAAATAAATCTAAATTGGAAAAGTGTCTGTATATCCCAGGGATAATACAATGGGTGATAAACAAAATTACCCCTGTAACAGATAAAAGTTATTGGTGGAAAAGTTAGGATCCTGCTACTTTGTGCAACCCAATCTTTATTTAACATAAATCTCGGAATCATTTAAAACATCGAAACATCCTGTTACATATAAAAAATCAATGATCTTAAGGGAAGATAAATGGATTTTAGAACCCATTGGTGTTAAACAAAATTACCCCTTCTGTAGATTAAAGTTGTTGGTTGAAAAGTTCCGACACTATTAGTATGGACTCAACCTATCAAAATTTAATTAAAGTACCCACAGTTTTGAGCAAACGAATAAGATAGCGACTTTTTAAAACTTTAGGTACCAGTGTAATTTGCAATCCTATGTCCCCCTCATACCACCTTATAAAACAATACAATTTTATTCCAATGCCCTCTCCCTCTCTGCCTGTAAAACACAGATTGCAATTTTATTTTCTATTTCTGGACAGAATTGGGTGTCCCATCCCATCCACAAGAATAAGATTTATCAAAGTTTTATAAAATCCCCCAAAAATGAAATACGAAATTAATTTGGGACCACAACCCTCACAAGAGAAATAGCCCCCCAGAAAAAATACTCCACCAAATTAACAAACAAAAATTCTTGCTTTATCAAATTTTTTTGTTTCGTGACGATTGCAGAGCTTCATGTGCTTTAATATTGCATTTTAAAAAGGTTTTATTTTTGTGTGATTGTGAGAAGACATAAAATGGAAATCCAAATGAATACAGATTAAGGATTCATTTTATCAAGAGAGGAAGGGAAAGGATAACAGTGGTTAATTATTTTTTGCTTTCATCTTATTAACATGTTAATGCAGGGACGTTAGAATGGGGAGAGGGGTAAATAAGTATTAATAAATTTTCTACCAGAAAAATGTTGAACTTCTGAAATTTCTGATATATATGTTGTACTTTCAAGAAATCTTTATAAATGTCTTGATATTGTTAGAAGCTAGGGGTGAAGCACCAAGTTCTCTATATATAGTAAAACATATAATATTTATAATTGTTTTTTTGCTTCTTTTTATTGCATCTTATGCCAGTTTTGGTCTTGTTATTTTAAAACGGCATCAAATGTACATTTGAAAATTTTGCAAAATTCTTGATAATGTCTTTAAAAATTTTTAATATTCTATTATTGAAAAAAGTTTTTGCGATATAAAAATTATACAATATGACTAAAATTCAAAACTTCTTTTTACAAACTTTGCTTGCAGGATTATGTTACTGTACTTTGTAAACAAAGCAGGGATGATTACATCCATTAGCTGCAACAAGTTACATGCATGGAAAAATCGTTAATTTAGGCATGTTAAAATTGTCCTATGAAATGCAACCTTTGCATGTTGATTTATGTAATAGTTGAGTACGATTTAGAAAGCGTGGATGTGCAAAATTCTGCCGTAGGTAACTTATATATATAATATATAAGGATATATCTATCTATAATACAAAGTAGTACGATGTCTGTCTGTCTGAAGCTTAAGATCTCAGTAACCACTGAACCGATTGTACTCTACTCTTCAGGGCATATACCTACTGGTCCTGTAATGGTCTTAAGCTATTTTCTTGGGGGGTGGGACACCCCGAACCCCCCAAAAAATGAAAAATTTACTTTTTACTTTTTCTTTTTAAATCTAAAATATGAAAAATTAGGTTGATCTTTCCGCGGATATTAAAATGAAAATTAATGATTTAAATTCCAGTTTTGATGACCCTGGTTCTAATCTAGCGGAAATTATCCGGATTTGAAGCCATACTGGAATATAATTACATTTTAAAGGCAGGCTAGTTTTTTTCCAGGTGCCATGATAACCTTATTTTTTTTTGCAAATGAAATGGTTATATTCCTAGTGAATGTTGCCAACTCTATGTAGTCTTTTTCCAACTTTCCATGATCTTTTTCTCGGGTTGTCCTCCCCCTGAAATATAAAAATAAATTTTAAATAATTTAACGATATTTTTGATCATGCTGAGCCAAAATTTATATAAAACAAGCGCCGAAAAGCCGTAAAAGATAGCTCTAAAACTTTTTTTGGCAACAATTTTAATGTGGTACAATTATCCTATTTAGCTAATTTAGAATATTTTGAGTGGATCAATTTTACAATCAAGTCCTAAAATGTAATTATCCCCTTAAACAGTATCCTGTATTTAAGCAACTTATAAATCAATATTCTGCTTATTAAGTTCTGACCTTTTTTGTCTGCTTCTAAATTATTTTCTGCTACTTGGATATAAGTGACATTATTGGTTGATTTTCAATGACCCAATAGAAAGGTTGCACAAGGTTGATGCGATAGGGAGATACAGTTATTCAACCCTTTCCCCTTCTAGTGTTTTACTCTAATGTCTACTTACCTATGAATCCCCATACCACCAATATCAGTGCTACCATTCTTAACTCGGGTAAAACCCTGAAACAAAAATATATATTTAGATAGATAAAGAATATAAGAGAGAGAGAGAGAGAGAGAGAGAGAGAGAGAGAGAGAGAGAGAGAGAGAGAGAGAGAGAGAGAGAGAGAGAGAGGAAGACAGACAGACAGACGGACAGATAGACAGACAGACAGACAGACATACAGACATGCAGACATGCAGACATACAGACAGACAGACAGACAAACAGACAAACAGACAAACAGACAGATATAGATAGAGAGAGATGAACCATTTTTCTTAAATCTCTTATTATGGACGGACGTTCGGACATACCCAAACCTTCAAAGTAGCTACGCTTCTAATAATATGTAGACGTACGCCCCAAAAACCTTGGCTAAGGTTAAGTGCAAAAATGTTCTTGAAAACTTTCCTGTGCATTACAATCAGGAAGGGAGGGGACATTGGACTGTAAATTGAATTGGTACCCAAAGTTTTATAAACATGTTAACTTATTTGTTGGCCCAATAAATTTTATTGAATCTTGATTGGTTGGTTCAAAACTAGTAGTGTCCAACAAACCCAATCTATAATTTTAATCTTCGGAAAGGGATAATTTTGATCATGATGTATATAAATTTATCGTCCATTGTCTTATCCCTTAAGATCCCTGATTGCAACTTAGGTTTCAAAATAACAGAATTTGAGAATCACTAGAGAACAAGGATGCTAGCATCCGATTCCAGACGAACATTGGCAATTTTAGAGTAACAATGCTTTGAATATAGAAGAGAATATGAAATTAAATAGTGTATAGTCACAGGAATTACCAATTCATAAACAATTTCGTCAGTATATTGTGATTACTGGAGGGAAGAAAGGGGTGTATATTAATCTAACAGACACTTTCCTATGTTGTATACAATTGTGTAAGTACACTTATCTAAACAAGGGTTACAACAGTCATAAAAGCGAAAATCAATAAATCGGACAGAATAACGAACAAACATAAAGTAAAACTTTCTAAATTTTCAATAATATCTATAAATCCACAAAATATTGTTTTAAATTTATCAATTGCCTTTTTGATAATAATTATAGAGTTGCTACGATTTCTAAATTTTACCTAACTATTACAGGAATCACCACCCAGCATATACTTTTATCGCATTATATCAAGAAACATGTCGCATTAATACGTCCTTAATAACGTAACTTTTTTATTACTATACAAATGACGTTTCATATTTTTAAAATTTTTTTAAAGGACGTATTGTGTACCAAAAACATGTCGTTATCTTTAAAAAACCTCACAAAAAAATATAAATAATAACAATATTTTGAATTTAATGACATTTTATCTTAAATAACGGCACATTAAAATTTTTCCTTTAAAACGTCCAGAAAAACAAGATGGCCGCCAAACTTTTAAAATTGTATTATATTTCTTTATTATTTGTGGTAAATAAAATGATTAAATTTAATTCAATTTAAATCATTTAAGGCTGTATTAAGACGTCGAATTTTTATAAAACGTCAAAAAAATTTTATAATGTATTATTTACTTACACACAAATTAGTAGAAATAATTCAGGGTTAAAATTAATCTAACAATTTTGAATCAAACACATGATATGTTTCTATTGTTTCATTGCTTACTGAAAAGTTTCATGACCTATATACATATATGGTTTTATTCTTTCTAGAAGGTCTCACCAAAAAAAATTGTTTTATAATATACATGCATAAAGAAACTAAAATACAAATTCATAGTGGTGTCTGTAGTACTAATATCCTTCATTTCATTACAAAATAATAATTGTCAAACTAAAAATAAGGTCAAAACATTGAGAAAACAAAGCTAAACAATTAGTGATTTCAACTGCAATCTGGTGTCAAAATCAGTAACTATTTGATCCATTTCCTTTTTAAATTTATATAAGATCATTTTAATGCGTCCTTATTTATCAATATGTCATTTAAATTATTTAATTAATGAAGATGACTTATTACAAATAAAGGACGTTTTGATTCCATATTATTTATTTTATTTACTGTCACATTAATATGTAATTCTATAAGATGTATTAATATGTGGAAAAAATAGAATATGACGTATTGAAACAACCTTAATTTTTATATTTAATCAGGCATTAATTTGTAATTTCTTTTTTTAAGAAAAATAATGGCAAATAAAAAGCAATTAAGGCCATATTAATAAGTCATTTTCTTTAAATACGTCACAAAAAAGACGTATTGAAAATTAACGACATGTCAATCCAACCTTTCTAAAGAAACAAAACCACTTTAGTAGATGCTGGGCATTTCATATTTGAAATCGATAAGACAAGGTCCAATTAAAGATAAAAGCTATTCGTTACGGACGTATGAACGTTTAGACCGATCATTATTATAGAAAAGCTTCGTTTTCAAAAACAACATTAAACTTATTTTCAAGTTGAGAAATGTTTGCCGTTTTTTTGTTGGTGAAATTTGAGATAGTGTGTCCGTCATTAGTCTTCTCCTAATATGCCAGGGATATAAAGGGATAAGACAATGAACGATAAAATGAAGTACATCACCAATAATGTACTATAACACTTAAATTAACACTTTTGAAGCGCAGTGGGTTATAGAATGTTTTACATTAAAAAACAAACAATATAGCGGTGAAGATAAAATACATTGTAAAATATTATATTTATAAAAAGAGAGAGAGAGAGAGAGAGATAAAGGAGAGGGAGAGAGAGGAAGGGAGAGGGAGTAAGGGAGAGAGAGGGGGGAGAGAGAGAGAAAGATAAATAAAGCAAGACAAAAAGAAAAAGGTGGATAGTGAAAGAGATGATAGCATAGCAAATATTATTTCAAAAGCGATTATAAGGTCTAGGTGTCATTAATTATCCAAGTTTTGATTTAGGATTGGGAATGTTAAAACTAATATAAAATGTGATAATTGGAAATTCTTTAGTATCTAAATATAGTTTTGTTAGTTTTTTTTACAAATATCTATAATACAAAGTAGAACGATGTCTGTCCGTCTGTCTGTCCGTCTGTCCGTCTGAAGCTTAAGATCTCGGTAACCGCTGAACCGAATGGGCTCTACTCCTCAGGGTATATACCTATTGGTCCTGCGGTGGTTTTAAGCTATTTTCTTGGGGGGTGGGACACCCCCAACCCCCCCAAAAAAAAAAATTCCCCCCCCCTTTTTTTTTTTTTTTTTTTTACAAATTTTACGAATTTTATGAATTTTACGAATTTTATGAATTTTACGAAATTTACGAAATTTACGAAATTTACGAATTTTACGAATTTTGCGAATTTAATCGCAAAATGTTTTCCTGCTGGGTAGGTGCGAAAATTTGTGATCCGTTCTGCTGGGTAAGTAATAGAAGATGTAATTATACCTCTTGGGGCAAAGCCCCTAGAGGCTAGGGGCGAAGCCACTAGTTATATATCATAATATAATAGCTCATGCACTCCTAGCATCTAAAGGATCTGTATTCAAAGATGTAGGAAAAAGGGGTAGAAAAAAATAGCCTCAAATTACAATAAGACTCAAAAAGAATAGCCTAAAACCATCCAGGAACCTATTTGAAGCTTTTCTATAAGGAATGATTTGGTTCAATAGTTATTAATATCTAAGGCTACAGACAAAAAACCTTGCTACTTTACACAATAGGATTATATAAATATTATAAAAAAAAATTTTCCCTCGAAGAGACTATCAACCAAAGAAGCCTTTCTTATCTTATTTTTCAAATAAAGGAGGGGGGGGGGGGGGTTGCCCTAACCCTGTTGGCCTACTCTGAACCTAAAATATACTAATCTAAGGTGAAAAAAAACTACAGACAAAACCCCCCAGCCCTCTTGTTTAATTTTCTTACAGAAAGGGGATTGGGTTTGAGAGAAATCGACAAAAAATCTATCAAATATACTTTTTGTAAATTTTGTTTAAATCAATTTTAAGAGAAAAATATAGGTTATGAAACACAATTTTTTAATCTGAAAGTTGTTTTCTTGAAGTAAAGTAATTCTCCTAGCAAATATTAAATACATTTTTTAACATCAAAACATGTTTTGAGAGTGAGTTTACCCTTTTTTATGATTTTTAAAGTAAGTGACCCATCCCCCCATTCACCCCAGTGTAATGCGTCGGTTAGTGGTTCTAATCACGGCCTAAACTGTGTCACAACAACAGTCGCCTTAGTACGGGGAATGTCTTGACCAATCAAGTGGTGACACTCATGGCACCAAAAAATGACGTCATACAATAAAGTAGTCCAATGAGAGGCCTTTATACTTTGTAATTGACCAATGGTAAAATATATACTCGCCTCTCATTGGTTATTTTATCGCATGACGTCATTTTTTGGTGCCATTTTGCGCTGTCTTCACTCATTATCATGAAAGTTGAGAATTACATTGAAAAGTTTACTATACAAATAATTGAAAGTTTGTTATTTGTCATATAATGTACAACGATGTAGTCCGTCTTTTCAAATGAAGCTCCAGATATTTCTAACAACATAACTTATTGAGTTTAGCTTTTCAGGGAATATAACTAAATGTTGGGGATTAACCCAACCAAATTGTTCTGCTAAAGCCCTTAGAGTCTAGGGGTAGCCACTAGTAGAAATATTTTAATAAACTTCTAAACTTAGAAAGTAGATTTGAAAAAGTTGTACAAAAATAAAAAAGGGAAGGCTACTCCTTATTCAAAAACACCCAAAAAAGGATTATGACACCTACTTCTCATAATTTTAAGGAATTACAAAATTCCGTCGCAGTAAATATTTTATCTTTTTTAATACAAAATATTAAAATATAGATAGACATGGACATTAATATTCAAAATAAACTTAAACATATTTTCTTTGCAAAACAAATTACAAAAAAGAGATATGTAGTTGGAATAAAGAAAATACAAACAATAGAAAAAGCTTTGAGCTTTCAGGTGCTTCACACAAAGTGCCTGTTGAGCTCTGATAGCCCCAAATAAATTGAAAATAAGAGTATTGGTTTCCCTTCGCCTTACCCTGCGGGGCTACCCAGTACCCAATATAAACATACTAGCGGCTTTGCGCCTAGCCTCTAGGGGCTTTGCCCCAAGCGGTGATAAAAAAAATAAGGTGAAATTCGTAAAAGGACCAAAGAAATCTCCTGCAAAAAAAAGACCAAGGAAATCTTCCCCAAGAAAATAGCTTAAAACTAACACAGGACCAGTAGGTATAATCCCTGAAAAGTAGAGCCCAATCGGTTCAGCGGTTACTGAGATCTTAAGCTTCAGACGGACAGACGGACAGACATCGTTCTACTTTGTATTATAGATATAATACTACCTAACGCCAGAAAGAAACAGACGAAAATCTAATTTTCAATTTATTTTAAAGATAAGGCTTGAGGGAATCAGTGCTCAACAAGGTTCTTTGTGTGAAAGCGCCAAGTTAATCTTTAGTAGTGAGTGATGCAAATAGTTATAAGAACAGAATAAATCCTAAAAAATTAAATATCTCAAATATTAACAGCAAATTTGTGTCAAAAATATTTTCTTATATTGGTTCTAGAAAAAAATATACAGTTATCTATTTATACTTTACTAGTAGCTTTACCCCTTGCGAAGCCCCATGAGAGCAAAAACGATTAAAACTTGCACCCTATGTTACGCCATAATTTTTTTTACAAAAAAAATTGAGCAGGTGGGGGTGTCCCACCTTACAACAAAATAGCTAAAAAAAGACCGAAGACCAGCACAAATATCCACTGATAAGCCCAATCAGATCAGCAGCTACCGAGATCCTAAGCCATAGACAGACGGACGGACGTACGAACTGACTGACAAACATAGTTTTTAATGTATAATGATGTTCTAATAGTTATTTCTCGTATCGTATTATAAACGGCTTTCCGCGGATATAGAATGTACAATTATAAGATTAAAACTAGTTTTTTTAGCCGGTGCCTTCGGCACCACGGGGCTAAAAAAACTAGTTTTAATCTTATGATTGTACATTTCTATATTCGTAGAAAACTGGATATAATACGATGCTAGACATAGTTTTTTCGTATGGATAAGAACCGGTTCCTATCCACCGGATTCGAATGAATACGAGAAAACAAATTACCTGTCTAATAGCTTTGGTGGTTCTTTTTGCAGTCCTGCACATTTTTGATTTAATAAGGCATTTTTATCAATACTGTATTTTTTTCTATGAGTACACATATTACTCATATCGCTTGTATGTTTGTCTGTTAGCTCGTAATGCTCTAGAAGGATGGACTTTACTCGGCTGCTATTGAAGGTTACGCAGAAGATTTTATTTTTCAATTTGGAAAACGTTAAAGATAGACGAATAATTTACTGTGTTCTGCTTCTCTTTATATCATTAATTTAATTGTTTTCTGTGCTTAGCTACTTAAAATTGTGGCTGGCTATCCTTGTTTTATTAGAGCTATAATAAACCACTTTATTTTTTCTTCTTCAAATAACATATGTAATTGTTGAAAACCTTCGCTTCTTTCGAAAGTATTATTTGCAGTTAAAAATTTTGTGAGGATAAAAATTTTGTCTCAAAATATTTGTTTGTCCATTAAATTTCTCAAGTGTATTGTTTATTTGATAATGTATAATATCTTATATTTTAACAGTGGAATAACAATGGAACTTTAATAAAATATCTTTTAGAAATTAAGTTTAAGAGGTAAAGGGGAGTTTACTTCTCTCAAAAATAAAAATAAGATTAACCCCCTCAAACTCTTGAACCCCTAATTGTACCCCCCTTAAAAAAAAACTTTTATCTCATTGCCTTACATTTTAGAACTAAACGAAAAAAATTATAAAAAAATTAATTTAGAGGTGGACATTTTTTTCTAGGGGCGCTTTCTCTTGGAAGGGTGGTGGTACCCTTCCTTAGAGAATTTATAAACCCTCCCTGTATATGTCACAGGCTTCACCTCAAAAGAGAATAATCATATCCGTCCAACAATTAGCAAATCTTAAGAAGGCAGACAGTCATAGATCCAGTTACTTTAAAGTGTTCACGAAGCTGGGAAAAAGTTGATATATGTCACTGATTAATGTTTTTTAAGAGTACTATTTTGAGAATTAAGTCTTAATTACTTCCCATTTTAAAATAAATCAAAATTTAAAAAAACGAATTTATTCCCTTGAAAACATTGATGTATTTTGTGTTTTATTATACATATCTTAAAACCTATCAAAATCGACAAATAACAATCTTTTTGTTAAGGTTTACTTGCAAATTTAGAGTAGAATAAATTCTTTTGTTACATACATATCAAACTAACCAAAAAGGTTTATAATTTCTTTTTACGGGGAGATTAAACGATTTTTACGGATAATCAAAAAGATATTACCAAATATGGATATAAGGTCAGCTGATTTATAGTTGTCGATTGTAACATAGCATCCTCATCCTATCTCAATAATTACTACTTGCTAAAAAAGCTTCAAACTTCCATAAAAAATTTAAATTTTAAAAATTAAAATTTTTAATGTATAATGTATAAATCGTTTTGGAGGGTGGTGGTATTCTCCTCCAAAATAGTTATAAACATTTCAAGAACTTATGACGAGCTACCCTGTAAAGGAGAACCATACTGGTTCAGCTGTTAGCAAGATCCTTTAGAACAGACAAACATACAGACATCCTGTTACATTATTTTAACAATTTATATTTAGGATGTGTGTATTACTTAAATATAATTTATTAACTTAAACAGAAAGAGGGCTACTTATAGTAGATATTCAAAATAAGCTTTAAAACACAAAATAATTTATAAGTTTTAGGTCATGGAAAGGAAACAAGTTTGCAGGTTTTGTTGTATTTGTATCCTTTCCATGAACCAAAGTTTTTATTATAAGTGTTTTCTAAGATAGGCATTTGTTGAGTATAACCCCTCTCTCTCTCTCTCTCTCTCTCTCTCTCTCTCTCTCTCTCTCTCTCTCTCTCTCTCTCTCTCTCTCTCTCTCTCTCTCTCTCTCTCTCTCTCTCTCTCTCTCTCTCTCTCTCTCTCTCTCTCTCTCTCTCTCTCTCTCTCTCTCTCTCTCTCTCTCTCTCTCTCTCTCTCTCTCTCTCTCTCTCCCTCTCTCTCTGTTTTTCTTTACCATATGAAGTGAACCATATCGTTTCAGCGGTCCCTTCTCTACAGATAAAAAAAGCTTACAACTTTATAAATTAGGATATTGTTAAATCTTTTCATTTAAAACTACCCTTCTGTACAACCCTTCTGTACGTAATTGTATGCAGGGAGGAAATGGATATTTGGCTTTTTATTACATTAGTTCCCAAAGTTAATGACATTTTGTTAGTTGGCTAATTAACTTTGGGGACTTTCATAGAATTTTAATCGGTTGGTTTATTACTTTGAGTGTCCAAATGTTTAAACCACCAAATATTGTTTACAAAATGGGTAATTTTGTGTATATTTTCATTGAAAATATCCATTAATTTATCGGCCATTGTCTTATGCCTCTAATTCCCTGGTTATTTATGTAGCAAGTGGGTTCGTGGGTGGGGCGTTAAGTGTGTGTGTGTGTTATACTACGATAGTGTGTGTGTGCGTGTGTGTGGCAAGATAGGTAAGGTATGTGTGGGTGTGTGCGTGTGTGTGTGTGTGTGTGTGTGTGACAAATTACAATAACTTTTAATTGGAACAAAAAAAATAATGTTTGTTTTTATGGAAAAACTTTAATAAAATGATTGAATTTTTTGCTGAAGTATATAGCAAATATAATACATTTTTACTTTTTAAACAATTTAATTCTTAAATATCATTCTTTCTATAGATTTAAACACTTTTTCTATTGTCTTTATACCAGCTCAAGCATACCGAAATTCGGTTAATAATTTTATTAAATAAACCAAACTTTTTCATTACATTTTAAAGAAAGTTCGAAGACAAATATTATTAGAGATGTATTATAAAAATATTTCCTAAGTATTGTTTTTTTTGTTTTTATCTGTGAGCGAAGAAATAGCTTATTATTTCATAATTTAATTCTTGCACAGATTTTAACATTATTTTCATGTGGAAATACTCTTTGCATTTTAAACTGATTTTTTTCTAACTTAGTTGAACTTTTAAGGCATTATACTTTGAAAATTACTTTAAAAATATGAAAAGGTAAACGAAAATGCATTTTGAAAAATTAAACTCGCGATCACTTTAATATAATTAAGGATTTGGCTTATTTTGTGGAGTTTTTCCACTGTGAAGTGTTTATCTCCCTGATGCTTTTATTATTTATATTGTTGTGTACCGCCGTACTGCCGGGGGCTGGCTGTGTGTACCACCGTGCTGCCGGGGGCTGGCTGTGTGTACCACCGTGCTGCCGGGGGCTGGCTGTGTGTACCACCGTACTGCCGGGGGCTGGCTGTGTGTACCACCGTACTGCCGGGGGCTGGCTGTGTGTACCACCGTACTGCCGGGGGCTGGCTGTGTGTACCACCGTACTGCCGGGGGCTGGCTGTGTGTACCACCGTACTGCCGGGGGCTGGCTGTGTGTACCACCGTACTGCCAGGGGCTGGCTGTGTGTACCACCGTACTGCCGGGGGCTGGCTGTGTGTACCGTCGTACTGCCAGGGGCTGGCTGTGTGTACCACCGTACTGCCGGGGGCTGGCTGTGTGTACCACCGTGCTGCCGGGGGCTGGCTGTGTGTACCGCCGTACTGCCGGGGGCTGGCTGTGTGTACCACCGTACTGCCGGGGGCTGGCTGTGTGTACCACCGTACTGCCGGGGGCTGGCTGTGTGTACCACCGTACTGCCTGGATGTTAGTCTGCCAGACTCTCCTGGCAATTTGGCAAATGATATTTAGAGTGCAAACTCACTTCCGCTAATTATCTTAGTGTATATATATTATATTGGTGTTTCATATTCGCAAAATAAACAAAATCGAACAAAAACAGTATTTTTGTAGCGAAGCCACGCTATAATTAACTTTGTCTGTCCTTCAGTCAGTCCGTAACGCTTTGAAGAAAATGTAATTTTCTGGGCTGCTATAGAAGATAAATAGCTGAAATTTTTAGTAACGTTCACTATGATATATGTGCATATTGTATATACATTGTTTTGTCCTGTGTTGACCATGCTTTAAAAGACATAATCCTCGTGTTTTAAAGGTTTCATTATTTCCATTTTGATTTTTTGCTTATTCTCTTTTTAGTAGCGAAGCTACTCTATAATTTGAAATGTCCGTATGTCCGTCTGTCCGTCTGTCTGTATGTCTTAGTTTGGGGGAAACATGATTTTCTCGGCTCCTATAAAAGAAAAAGGCTGAAATTTTTTGACAATAATCTCATTATAAAGGAGCACAATAAACTATAAAAAATTATCATTATGGTCCAATTTTTAAAATTTTTTAGTTAAAAATATCAAATTAAATTTCCCGTTGTTTTGAGCATCCAGATTGTAATTTACGTTGACCGTCCGTCATTTAGTCTTAGTACTAAAACATAAATATTAAGAAATTAAAAACAAATGTTGAAAAGGTTTTGTGATTTTTTTTAATATACATGTTTTTGACACTAATCTTTAAATTCTTATAAATATTTTTTGTGCTTCGCTACTTATGAATGTTGTCATCCTTGTTATTTTCTTTGTTTGCTCAATAGCTCACTTTGTCAGTATGTTATTTTACATGATTTATTTGTAGTTTCATAATTATGGATGTTGTCACCCTTTTTAGTTTATTGATGTAATATTGGCAATGGGGAATCTAGTAATAGTGTCTAACTTTTTATCTTTGTGACGTAACAAAAATCGAAGGATGAGAGGGGAGGTGGGAAAGGAAACCCCTAAAACAGAGATGGATTTTTGTTACATCACAAAGATAAAAAGTTAGACACTATTACTAGGTTCGCAATGGGGAAAGGCAATTTTTGCTGTTGTAATAATTGCGGTTCTAATGATTTGAGAATCTGATTCACATGCGGAATTTTATGCACACTGACATTTAGACACAGAACGTCATCAGTTGGGGAATTGAACGAGAAAAAATGTTGCTCTCAGTTGAGGAGATGAATAGGGAAATAAACAATAATGATATTAACAGTGACATTCAAATGTTGTACCAATGAGGTGTGATACCTTGCTGGGATAAAAAAAAAGGAGAAAGTGAGAAGATGATTAAAAAAAAATTAACCAATGAGAGTCCAGTATACACTGTAATTGACCAATGGTAAAATTTATAGTGGCCTCTCATTGGTTAATTTTTTTGTCGTCATAATCTGTAGAGGGACTTTAATCATCTTCAGAAAGTGGGCTTACATAATTTCAATATTAAGAGTGGTGTTGGCACCCCTCTACACCACCCTTCTGGATTGTATCATTATGATGATAAACAGAAATTTTTGTTGAAAGAAAGATTTCAGTACAGGGATATATTTAATATCAGAGTTTTAGTTTTGGTTTATTTTTGTATCTTGCTCTGTTTTTTTTACCCGCGACCGTGGCTCAACACGTAGCGCATCCGCTCGTCGTCGGGAAGGTGATAGGCGACATAAATAGTTAGAGTAGGGGAATGCCTTGGCCCAAAACAGGCGCAACTCATTACCATGCACAGTTAGGACTTCTCAGACAAAGGTTGTGCAAATAAATGGTTGGTTGTCTGATGGGTGTTGATACCCTAGGCGATTGAGCGCATTACTCTGCACTTTAAAACGCAGAGTATGTTCAAAGGTGACGTGGAGAGGACTTGTGCCCAAAGTGTTACTACGACTCTAGAGTCAATAGTCAATCTTGCTCTGTTTGTGTTTTTATTAAGGTAACAATTTAATTTATAGGGTTATATCATGATCATTAGATAAATATAAAAAAGAAAAAATTCCCCGACTGTTACTCATACAACGTATATATTTTTACAACAAGTATCTATATTTAGAGAAGAAAAAAATTGCCAAGTATCAGATCATGTTAAAAGTATAATGTAATGCCTAACATTTGAGTTAGAGAGAGAAAGAAGGTTAGAAGACACAAAGAAAATAGAGATGAAATACAGACACTGAGATAATCTCCAAAATGCAGAAAGAATTTAAAATTATTTTATTCTTTTAACTTTATGTAATATTTATAAGTATATTGTCTAAATGCGAAACAAAGATGTCTAGTTAAATATAAATATGATTTTTGCAGTCAGAATTTTAAAATAGAATTCCAACCTTGCTGTTAAAACATAATACTATTTAAGGTACTATTTGAGTTCTAAAAATGTATAGATAATAAATAGGAAATGCTATCTATTTAAAGATATGTCAAAGTTTTAACTGGAAAGAGCAAAGGAGACTAAGTAAGCTGTTCAAAGTGCCTTGAATCAGTGTGGCTAAGCTGTGCCTAACTTAACCTAACAAAACCAAGGCTAAACCATATGATTAGTTGAGACTAAATTACTAATCCCCCCCCCCCCCCGCCAAATATTTTAAGTCGGATAAGAGGGGGGTTGAATGCATAACTATCTATGTACTTTCATGAACATTGCCAATAATCTTGTAAAAAGACCAAATAATACATAGTTTCCATAAATTTTCTGGCAACTTTAGAACAATAAAAGAAAGATTGTTATTGCTACCTTCAAAGGAAATTAGGTGCTAATACAAAGTGACAATAAAAAATGTTAAAAGCAGTAAATTAAAAAAAAAATATTATATAATATCAATTTTTAATAGAAAAATGGTATTTTCTGTGCCAAGTAAAAAATCTAAATAAGTAAATACATTAATATGTTTTACTTTTTTGTTTGAATACCAAGAAATGTAAAACCAAGAGTGGTTAATAGATTTATAGGTTCTATTTATGCCAAGTATAAAAGATATGGATTAAAAGGGACAAGACAATGGTCAATAAATATATGTACTTCCTCAATGATAATACACAAAATTACCCCTTCTTCAGGTTACAATAAGTACATACTCAACTTAATGAGCCAACACATTGTTAAGCCAACAAAAAGAACATATTGTTATAAAACTTTGGTAACTAGTTTAATAAACAACCCAATGCCCCCTCTCTTCCTGAGAAATGGCTCTTGGAAATGTAAAATACTTGTTCCTTGAATTTATTGTTTACAATAGCATATTAGATGCCAGAGATAAACTGATAGTTTTAGGTAACAATTACATATATTTTTGAAAATTAATATTGCTACCACATAAAGGACCCTCTTGATCACCACTTATAAAGCCCCAACCCACATTATTTTGGAATAAATAACAAAAATATGGGGGAGGGTTTGTTTGTTAAATACTTTATGACAGGTAAGTTGGGTTAAACTGGGTACTGCTGTGTTATTGCAACAAATATGTTGGCCTAGCAGGAGGTTTGCTTTAAAAACAAGCTCTCCACCCCCCCTCTTCTTTTAAAATTTTTTCAAACCTTAAGACATAGTCTTTAACCATTACTCTACAAAAGAAAAATAAGTTAATATTATAAGAGAATTACACAATATTCAATTTTTATAATTGATAATTAAACACTTAGGAGACTATTTTACAGCTATTGTTTACTTTAACCTCTATAATAATTAAGAGGTTATGAAAAGATTCCAAAACAATCCTATATTGATTTAGAATAGGCCCTTGAAAAACAATGTGAAACTGCAATAATTGCATTGCTAAAGATTATAGCACCCAAATGTCAATATTATTGAGTTATGACACAAATATTTGGAATTCATGTTTTGGGAATTGCATTTATACAAAATGTTTGAGAATTGTTCTTAAAACATATTAGAAGAAAAATTAAATTTTATAAAATGTTATTTAACCTTTAATTTTAGTTTTACATAACAATATTGTGATAAAAAAATGTTAACGTACATGTCTACATTTAAAATTGACATATCTGTCAATACTTTGGATAGTCTGTATATACAAGGCAAATATCAAATACGCACTCGAGTATAAATATATTCCATGGAAAACTGAATATGTCAATAAAGGATTTTCAGTTTTTGTCCTATTTTAAGAAATATAATCTTAAGATATCTTTTTGTTGTACAGGGTATTATGAAAAAATATAGTTTAGAAAACATGGTAGAGAATATGTAAAAATTTAAATAAAGCATCCTAAAAGCAATATGAACTTTGTTTTAACTCTGTAACCCATTTGATTTAAATCTGTAAATAATACTGTTTAACTGAGCTTCCATAATATTAGTTGAATTATCCTTAATGTCCCTAACTGTAATTCTTTAATAAAGAGTTCTATTTACATTTATTACTCCAATTCCAAAGTGTGGTCTTCACAACTTTTGAAAGTTGAGCAATATTTTAATTTTAAAGTTTCCTGATATGAATCTAAATTAGGTTTCAACATATTTCCAATAAACCAATGTTGTTACAAAATTTTGGAATATTATACAGTATGCTTGAAAATTGAACTACAAAATATAAAATTGAGAAATAAGAATGTTCTTAGTTATAAAATTAGGATTCTAAACTAAGTGCATATCCAAAGGCAAATTTCATGTGCTTTAATTTTTTTTTAGAATAAAAATAACTTCATTATTACAGTACATCAGGGGTCTTTTAAGATTTTTCATTCTATAGATTAACATATTGATTGAAAAGTTTTGACATTTCTAGGTTGAACCAAAAATTAAGATTAAGTATTTTTAAAGTTTTACGAGATCTTATTTTGGTTTATCTTTGATCCAAATCATACTTCATGATGTGTGGGATTGTACTGTCAAGCGACCTACAGACAAAAATAACGCTTTGATTGCATGATCTTTCTCAGGAAGTCTTAACTGTGTAAGGTAATGAGTTGTTCCCCTACTCTGACATAGCAGCAGTAGGAACCATTTTATTGCCTTAACCTATATTAAATCAATCTAGATAATTAAATTGAATGTATTATGCTTTATTATTCCTGTAAATTCTCCAGTTGAAGAATATCATGACAAACATGGGGGCAAAGAAAGATCCCACTGCACTGTACACCACATAACCAGGATCAGAACTAAATATATAATTAGTATTATTACAAAGAAAGATCCACTGCTCTGTACACTACATAATCAGGATCAGAACTAAATATATAACTAGTATTATTATAAAGATCCCACTGCACTGTACACCACATAACCAGCATCAGAACTAAATATATAATTAGTATTATTACAAAGATCCCACTGCACTGTACACCACATAACCAGCATCAGAACTAAATATATAATTAGTATTATTACAAAGATCCCACTGCACTGTACACAACAAAACTAAGATGAGAACTAAAATAATTAATATTATTACAAAGAAAGATCCCACTGCACCAGGGGCGTCCAAGCTTTTTTATTTGGGGGAGGGTAAAATTTTTTTAAGGGGGGGGTAAAATGGCAAATTTTTTTTACCCCCCAAAAAATTTTACCCGGGGGGTAAAATTTGCTTGGGTGGGGTAATTACCCCCCGTGAAATCTGTTGGCAGGGGTAAATTTTGTTTACCCCCCCAAAATTTACCCCCGGGGTAAAATTTTTTTGGGGGGTAATTTGATAATGTATTAATATTTGTTAGTAAAAATGCGCGCAAAGCACGCCAAAATTTTTTTTTGTTAGGGATTTTTCATTTTGGAGGGGGGAATTCCCCCCCCTTAAAATTGTTTGGGGGGGGGTAAATACCCCCTCCTAAATGGTTGGGGGTGCCTACGGCACCCCCAAGGTAGGGGTAAATTTTAAATGGGAGGGGTAAATGAAAAATATTTTGGGGGTGCCTACGGCACCCCCAAATTCGTTTGGGAGGGGTGGTAATCACCCCTTTACCCCCCTCCTTGGACGTTTATGCACTGCACTGTACACAGCATAACTTAGATCAGAACTAAATATTTAATTAGTATTTAAACAATTTAATAGTGATGTAAAATAAATCTTTGAAAATCTTGATAAATTATGTGTGAAAACCAAATAAATAATACGACTCCTATCAAAACCAGATATGTGAAATAATTCTTAGCAATTCTTGAGAATTTCTTGTGAAATTTAAACCATTAATAGAATTTGCATGAAATATATATTTATAGCTTACAATTCTATAATTTAAAACTAATTAATCCGTAAAATGTTTGGAAATGGAATTTAGAATTTAAAAAAAAATTAATAGAACAGGGTGTGAAAAGATTTAAATTTTGTCACTTTTTTGCTTAATTTCTTCCTTCTCTTATTTTTCTTCTTCACATTTTTATCCCCAATTTTATGCTCTTTGATTTTATAAAAAGCGCCCCAAGCATCTTGAAGTGAAGGAATGGTTTAAAAAGTATAAAACCATCCCAAGGCTAATAGTCAAAAAATAAAAAAAAATAAAAATAAAACTGTCTTACTACTTTCTTACGTTTGTACTTATTCTTCTTTGATTTACCATGTTGATTTTAAAACAAAGGGAGTAGGTAAGCATCAAAATATATTTGCAAATTTTTTGGACATTTTTTTGGTGCCCATTCCCTTTAACTGAAATTACCTTAGAGTGCACTGAGGGGAGCAGTTACCAGTATCTATGTAACCCATAGTTGTTTCATCACTAAAATAAATTAAATTAAATATGACAACATCCATATAAAGCAAAAAAAGCATTAAATGAACAAAGGGAAGAAGTGGGTAATGTAGCAGATAACAAAGAAAAGAAAGAGAGATAATATGCAAACACCGAAAGAAAATCACAAAAAGTTTTTTTTAAAATCAAGATAATGTCTTTTAAAGCATGAATAACAGACAAACGGACAAAACAAAGCAAAGACTTCATGCATATATGTCATAGGAATCTTTACTAAAAATATCGACTGTCTATTTTCAATAGAAGCTTATAAATAAGCATTTACCCCTAAAAGTTACGAAATGAAAGACAGACAATGGAATTGTAGAGTAACTTCGCTACTAAAAAAATTAAATGAATTGTAAAGAAAAGATATTTAAATCACAAATAATTTTATTCCAAACTGATTTTATTATAGTTTTTATAATTTTGGTCAATTAGATACCTAACTTCAAGTTCAAAATAAATCCATCAATTCTTAATTTGTTTATAACAAATAAGATTTGTAAGTTGAAAGACTGTTTATTTTTAGATCATAAGATATAGGGTTATTATTGTTAATATGGTTTCTTTTTTTATATTATTTGGCATTTGCAAATGATGTATTAATCATACTCGACATAAATAATACATTATTCAATAGTTAGTATGTATATTCTGTGTTTATAGGAATGTCTTTTTTACAGGGTGTTCTAAAAATTTGAAATTCTAAAAACCTAAAATCATAATCTTTTAAACAGCCTATTGTCCCCTCTTTCTCTCTGGGTTGTGTTTGTTATCCCTTGGAATGATAGGCCTATCAATTTTGAGGACATACTTACATTTTTAGGACTTGATTATAAAGACGTTTTGCTTATATTATTGTACCTTGTTGACCTTATATCAAAAATCAGTTTAATATGATAATTATATCATACAAAAATTTATACCAAAAAAGTTAAAAATCAGCTCGTTTAAATTGGTAGGACAGACCTACAATAATTATAAAATTTCGATTATGAAATTCAATAAAATCACACTTCCAAATTACAAAAATATACATTCAATTTGTTAGAATAGGTATAGGCATATAGACATTGTAATATAAATCACTTTTTAAATAAAACTTTTTTTTTGTGAAACACTACGTATGTATATCTTAGGGAAAACTAGATGTTGCATGTACATATACTTATATATATTATTTATATAATATCACATAAATAATAGTCTTTGACATAAGAGAGTTGAAATAGATCAGTAGCCCTATGTAAATTCTTCATTTTATATGATTTATTGTCTAATAAAACATAAATAAACAAGGATGACAACATCAATAAGTAGCGAAGAACTGTTTATTACACTAGTCCCTAAAGTTTTATAATAACTTTATCTTATACATTGGCTTAAGAACTTTGGGGGACAATTATTGAATTTTGAATGATTGGTTCATTGAGTTGAGTGTCCATATTTGTAACTACTAATAGAATTCTACATAAGAGAAAATTTTGTGTGTCACCATTATAATTAGGGATGTATTTGTACATCCATTTAGCGGTCATTGTCTTATCCCTTTAGGTTCATGGAAATATGCAACAAACATTCTCATCAATCAGGAGAATCTTCACAATTTTATTGTGTATCAATTTCTTAATACAGCCGAGTTAGAATTTAAAAAAATAAAAGAGCATTGAAGTAATTCGTACAAGTATATAAAGTATACCTAACAAGTTATCTATTATAAAAATGTATTGGAATAATTCCATAATTTACATTTAGAGCACATTCTTGACCCACATACAGACGTGATTTCATATAGAATAAAGGCGGGGAGGTATAATGCAGAGTCTGTTTTTGTACAGTGCATATTTTGTCAAAGAGAGAGAGAGAGAGAGAGAGAGAGAGAGGGGACAGTGGTCTGTTTATTGCACTAGTTAAAAGTTTTATATTAAATTTCTTTATTCGTTGGCTTAACAACCTTGGGGACTTTAGTGAATTTTGATTAGTTGATTCCTTCAGTTTAGTGTTTTAATGTTTTAACCACTAATTTTAATCTACAGAAAGGGTAATTTTGTGTATTTTATAAAGGTTTGTCTACCTATTTGTAAAAAAGAAAGAGATTTCCAGTATGGTTCCAAAACCGATTAATATCCGCAGGTTTAGAACCTGTTCTCATTCATACTGAAAAAGCATGTATAGTATCGTATTACAGACAATTCTCCACGAAAACTAAAAGAAAAATAGCAAGATTTAAACCAGTTTTGTAAGCCCGAGCCTTTTCATTTTAATATTCCTGGAAAGCTGTCTATAATAGGATGCAATAAGTATTCTAGCACCCGTTACAAATTTGACTTTTAGAAGCAGTATTTAGTGGTTATTTGCTATTATACTTTTAAAACTTGTGTATATTCTCGGTCTACTGGGTCTATGTAACCAGAATAAGACATAAATATATGGATTTATACATAAGTATATACATTTCAAAGAGACACAATGTTTTTGTCATAGCAACTTAGGAATACAGTTTTAAAAGGGGTATTTTAAGTTATTTTTGTGACAAAGATGACAGCATCCATAAATAGCATGAACATCATCAATGATACGGTCAAAGTGATTTAAACAGCAGATTTTTAGTGGTCATGTGTAAATATTAGATTTCTAGAAAAAAACTTTAACTTATGTTATAATGTTTATATTTTTATAGCAAGACTTGCAGACCGACGGACCAAATAAATCATATATTGGATGCTAATTGGTATAGGGAATATTCACGAAAAATTCATTGGTCTACCTTGATATGCAACCGAAAAAATCACATTTCCTAAAGCAGCTTGTAAAGTTGTAGTGTCTAATAAAAATGGCGCCATACAATACAAATGACCAATGACAGGCCAGTATACATTATAATTGACCAATGGTAAAATGTATACTGGCCTTTCATTGGCCATTTGTATTGTATTACGCTATTCTTATTAGACACGAAAATGATTAAAGGCTCTCAACAGATTATGACGTCATAATAACCAATGAAAGGCCAGTATAAATTTTACCATTGGTCAATTACAGTGTATACAGGCCTCTCATTGGCTATTATATCGTATGAATCTGTTGAGGGACTTTAATCATCTTCATTAGGCACTAGCGCTGCTTCCATTTCCCCCACAGCATTGCGGACTGACGAACGTACGGACGGACAAAGTGATTTATAGAGTAGCTCCGCTATAAGAATTAAAAATATATATCTGCAAAGAGACACACAGAGAATTATGAATGTACATTAATCTAGGGACTTTAGAAAAAAGGGGGTTTATCGAACCCACCTCCCTTAAAAATATTTTCAACATATAGGGAAAGAGGGGACTTGGGCCTTAAATTGCACTGGTACCCAAAGTTTTATTACCACGTTACTCCTTAGCTTAAAAACTTTGGGTACTTTACTTGAATTATTATATTTTGCTTCAAATACAGCAGTATCTAAACTCTTCAATCATTAATTTAAATCTATAAGGGGTAATTTTGTCAATCATCATTGGGGATGTACATCAATTTATTGTCCATTGTCTTATCCCTTAAGATCCTTATCGATTTCAAGATTTAATTAATGCACTCAAAGTTTATAAACCAACCAATGGAAGATCATGTTTGTAAAAAGTTGGGAACCAGTATAATTTACACTCTAATGACACCTCCCTTTCTCGCTACACTCAACTACAAACCCTTTTATATCAATACATTATACGCCCCTGAATTAATGTAATCTATATTCTAAGCTTTGTCTTGTATGGATGAAATATTATACCAAATATGTCAGGGATCTAAAGGGATAAGACAATGGCCGATAAACTGATGTAAATCCACAATGATGATATAAAATTACCCATTCTGTAAGTTGCAATTAGTGGTTAAAATGTTCAATCAAATTCCAGTAAAAGTTCACAAATTTGTTAAGACAACGAAATGTTATTGTAAAAATTTGGGTAATTAATAGCCCAATGTCCCCTCCCTTCCTGACCAAATATGTACAGACTAAATAACACGGATAGGACAATTGAAGTTTAATTAATTTAATACAAATTTTTTGAAAGAAAATGTTTGCCAAGTCCATTGTCCCTCGATCTCGCTAACCGCTGAACCGATATGATTCTCCAATACAGTGAAGCTTTTCAAGGGTCAAGGTTTTTAATTACTACTTGGGAGAATACCACAACCCACAAAAGTGTAAACATTCTTAATAAAAATCCCCCCATTCAATTTTTTACTTACTTTTTTCATAATCCCCCTTCCCCCTCACACTCATCTTTACTCAATATGATACAGTCAAAGTTGGTTATAAAGTAGCTTCTCTACTAAAAATTAATAATTTGCCTATCACATTGTTTCTTTCCATTATGTATTGTATATATTGTATAATAGACGTTTTATTTAAAAGTACGTTAACCAAGGTTCTTAATAGATAAGACAATGGACAATAAAATAATGTAAACCTTCAATTATGATAAACAAAATACAAAATTCTGGTTAATTAAAATCATTATTGAAGTCCATACTAAACTTCGATGTTTGGATGGTGGTGGTATCCTCTTTAAAAATAGTTAAGAACTATCCCAGGAACTATGAGAAGCTACCCTGTTAACCCTTACAGATCGGGCCCCAATTCCCACCTTAATAGATCGGGGGGGGGGCTCAAAGAGCCCCCCCCTCTATCTCGGCTCCTGGTACAGATAAAGACGTAAAATTTTTTTCTGGTGGTTCATGTGTATTTTTAGAGAAAATTACTTTTTCTAGTCATAGCAGTCAGACCGCTCCTTAGCCGCTTTTTAGCGGCCAGCCGCTAAATTTTAAAACAGCTGTAGAGCGGCCAATTTTGCAGCTAGGATGACCAAATTTTGGGACGAACTTTTATTTTTCATAACAAAAAAATTACTTTTTCTGATCATCGCCGAAAAACGGCAAATAACGGAAACCGCCATTTTCGGCGGTTGGCGGCGATAAAACGGCGGTTGGCGGCGCAAATTAATATTTTTATCTGTTTATTATTGCTCAAGGATTTACCAAAAAAAATTTTAGGTCTCTAGCTGTAATAGAAGCCACGATATTCATGATATATATCTGTAGTAAAAGCCGGACAAAAATCGGTCATAAAGTCGGTCAGGGAGCGGTCAAACGGTCATAACACCACTTTTCTCAGATGGTCAGATGATATCTAAGTATTCACCAAAAAAATTTTAGGTTTCTACCTTATACACAAAAGTCATAATGTAGAAATTAAGATTTATTTAGAATTTTTTCTAATTTTTTTTGCTACCCAACCGACTTTGACCGGACACCACGACCGACACAGACCAGATATCCTAATAAAATCAACTCTTGCCGACGTATAATTACTAAACTTAAAAAGTCATGAAGTTACAGCTCTCCATCTTACCTACAAAAAAAATGAGATTGAAAAAACTAGAGGGGGGGGCTCTTTGAGCCCCCCCCCCCGATCTGTAAGGGTTAAGGAGAACCCGATCGGTTCAGCGGTTAGCGAGATCCTTCGGTACACACAAACAGACAGACAAACAGACATCCTGTTATTTTATTATAAGGATTGTCTAATAGACATTTTTATAACAGTACTCTTCATAAAGTACGTTAACCAAGGTTCTTAATAGATAAGACAATGGACAATAAATTAATGTAAACCCCATATTATGATAAACAAAATACAAAATTCTGGATAATCAAAATAATTATTTAAGTCTATTAGATTTCTCTTGGGAGAGTTGTGGTACCCTCCCCCAAAATAGTTCTAAACCTTCCCGGGACCTATGAGAAGCTACCCTGTTAAGGAGAGCCCGATCGGTTCAGCGGTTAGCGAGATCCTTCGGTACACACTAGATCTTTTCATGAAAATACTCTTTTTCGAATTTTAGTCTTCTGCTAACCTAAAAAGTTACTTTAGGAGCCTAGAAATACATGTACAAAATTTCAGCTCTCTATCTCTACTGGCGACCTAGCGCCAGGCATGTAAAATATCAACAGATAACGGTAGCACGGCGGTTTTAACAATATCTCAGCAATGTGCAGGTTTTAAGCTCTTCTGCATATTTCAATTTAAACACATAAGGACAAAGGTATATTATCCCAAAAATCTTTTGTCAAAGTCTACTCTACACCTAGCGCCAGTCAGTTTTCTAAAATCATGCATTTTATACCTGTGAAAATAGAAATCGCCAGCGCTAGGTGTAGAGTAGACTTTGACAAAAGATTTTTGGGATATTATATCTTTGGCCTTATGTGTTTAAGTTGAAATATGCAGAACACCTGAATTCATCTTCCAAGCCATTCTCTAGGCATTTTATTTTTTTTTATGAAATAACGGGATTTCAAAACTGCCCTTTGAAAAGGCCCAAAAAATATCTTTTTTTTCACTTTTTTCACTGCTTATAGTTACACCTTATTAAGATATTATGCTCAGTTAAAAAAATCGGCGCCTCCAGCACCAAAACCGGCAAAAACTGGCAGTTAAACTTCTGTGCCCCTACTTGCCCCCCTCTTCGGTAAACAGTAGTTATCTCAAGAAGTAAAAGAGATATTGTGGTATTCGGCAACCGTGAGCCATGCCTATGGCACCCCTGACCGGGGTTCTGTGGAGGGTCAATGGCCCTCCCCCGAGTCCTGGGGAAGGGGTCTGACGACCCCCTCCCTATGCCTAAAATTAATGATTGAATCTGCCAAGTTTATTATGGTTAACTGTATTGTTAATTCCCCCCACCCTTTCCAGGGATGGGGGATCATTATTGCCCAAACTGACTATTGTGTATGTATTATAATGCTTTTATGTTATGATTATTTATTCCTATCTGTGTAGTTATTGTTTGTTGTATATAGCTTTAGTACCCTTTAGACCTGCAATAAAGTGACAACTGAAATAGATGTTGATTATTATTTGGTGAATGCTAGAGAAGCGTAGCTTCTCTATAGTCAGGTGTCCACGTCTGTCACACTGCCGTAATCTAATTGAACTCCGGTGTCTGCCCTTTATCCTCGGCGGATACCACAACTTTTGGTGACAGCTGTGTGAGATTACGGCGAACCACAAGTGTAGAGCAGACGCGCAGCTGAGGCTAAGGTACTCCCAGCAGTGAAACTGGCAAAACTGACACAAGCAACCTGAATTACCCACCCTGGACAGCAAGGTCTAACTCTGCATCCGGCAGTTGTGGAAGTGACACAGCGAAACTTGACGAAGAACCGCGAGAAGCGCCGACATCTAACGGAGAATTGAGCGCTCAAAAGGCTGAAACAGGCCTGCGGACCGGCTGAAACAAGCCAAATAAGTGTAAACGGCTGAAAATAGGCCAATTTTACTGCAAGAGATAGCAGGATCCGAACCAGTGGCGCTAGCAGGACGGGACATTCCCTGCCGCCATCAGCCGGATTTGGATCAGCGGCGCTAGCAGGACGGGACATTCCCTCCCGCCGATAGGCTGAAACACGCCAAATAGCTGCGAGCTGCGAGCCAACATACGAGTGTAGTGCACCAAAACACATCACATTGCAGGGATTACCACCCTGGTGTGATGGCTAAACAATAGATTTATGAGCAAAGATTGGCAAACAATTTGTTGTGTTGTGATAAAACTAAAAATAGAACAGGCTTGGATTTATTGTGTATTGTGATAACAACTAAAAATAGAACAGGGTTGGTAAACAAATCTGTTATGTAATTGTGATAAGGACAAAAATAGAAGCTAGATGTAATATAACAAGGACCCTGATACACAATCTAATCCCCTCAAGCCTACAGCACAACAACAATACACCCCTTATTCCAGAGGAAAGGGAGGAGCCCACTCTCCACTGAAGGAAATACAATCAAGGTGATATAATAGATAAGCCTAGGATTAAGTAGAAAAGGCATCATTACCTCATCACACAGTTACCTCAAACCCACAGCACTCCCCCCTTCCTCACAGGGGGAACGGACGGATTTACCCCCGTCCCCTCACGCGCTTCTCCCCTCCTACCCACACCAGACTAAGTCCGTCCACGGTGTGGAGCTAGTGACCGGGAACACAGAGCGCCATTCACGGGTAACGCAACGGAGTGCGGAAATATCATAAAATTCAACGGACAAAGCGGACCAATGAGAGAGCGAGTTGAGGGATAAGTGCGCGTTTTACCTGTGTGCGCGGATTTGACGGTGCGTAAGCGCGTTGCAAGGGCAGGAGATTTCACGCACACACACACACACCGGAGCGGAGCTACTCCATAGCATCTAACAGAGGTATTTTTAGAAAATAAGGCATTACAAGCTCCCTCCTCCTATCTATAGTGTGATAAAGGAAAACCAAATCAGTTCCTGACAGCAGTTCAGACCCTCAACATCTATCTACCCCTACCAGCCTACTCTACAACCTCAGAATCCAACTAGTGATAAGCCCAGCTAAGTTATATCTTTGTAACTAAACTACCAACCTAGTGATAAAAACAGTGTTGGCTGTTAGGCTAGAAAGCCTCAAGTGACAAACCATTTATTCTATTACTTCATAACTTTGTGTCCCGCCGTTGAACCGTTGACCCAATGGACCAGCCGCAAGCGCCAGGAGGCGACCAAGCCCCAGGATGGCTCCAGGATGACCCTCAGCCGGCTCCAGCCGAGTACCGCAAGCTGATGCTGAGTAACCTGCCGGAGTTTAGAGGACCGCCCAAGCAATCCTGGAGTTCACATATCCGCAGACTCGAGATGTCATGGGCGGCTTACCGCGTGCCACCCCATGACTCCCTCAACCGCCGCAACGCCCTTTTACTGTCACTGGTAGGGCAAGCGGCGGAAATGGCGTCCCATCTGTTTGGCGAGGCAGGCCAAGCCTTGACCTACGAACAGGTCAAGGCCGAGTGTGAAATGCTATTTCGTCCTGCTTTTGAATCCCAAACGCTTAAACAAGCGTTTAGGGATTACAAGCAAAACTCGACAGAACCTACACAAGCATACATATCAACTAAGTGTGCCTTGTATAGGGACGCCTACAGCCATGAGGATCTCGAGTTGTTGGTGGACGAATTAAATCGTGGCATTCGTAACGCTAATGTGAAACGCGTCATGATGGGACATGAGATCACGAGTGTACCTGAGTACACTCGTAGAGCCATGTTTACCGTCACCATGATTACCAAGCAGCTGAAGGAGGGTGTGTGCCTAGTGGACTCTACCGACGGGCTGACTGGATCTGCCTGCATCCAGTTGCCCCAATATGACGAGTCGGAGCCAATGGAGATTGGCTCCTTGGCTCCGGGTCTCCACCAGATGGGGAGGGTCGCTCCAGATGACAAGGTTCCAGGTCGCTGCTTCCGCTGCCAGGGGAGAGGCCACCGAGCGCGAGACTGCCCGACGCCTATGGAAGTTAGCCTAGAGGAGAGACGCACCCAGCCACGCCGTGACCGTTCTGCCAAGTGCGAGCGTTGCCACTATGACGGTCACACGGCGGCCGAGTGCAGAGCTGACTGGGCCCAGGTAGCCAGCCGCAGTCGCACCGCCGATAAGGGTGTCCCTCCAGGGAAGCCCAGCAGAGTGGCCCACATGGAAGGGAGCGCGCCCCCAGCACCACCGCAGCAAGCAGCCGCCCCCAAAGCCGCGGACCGAGCCGACGGGATGCCGCAGTTTGGGACCGTTCCAGCTAGGATCAACGTACTGGGCGGCGCGGCTACACCCAACCGGGTTGGCCTGGGCTTCAGTCTCAACCACCTGGGGCCGGAGTTGGTGCAACCCTACAACATCGCCGAGCCAGAAGTCCTGAGGCCCCAGCCTTTTAGCCTCAACATGATGGAGCCTGCTCGGCCGAGCCTACCCAGCAAGAGTGGAGGGGCGCTACCCAGCGTCACTGAGACGATGTACGGGGAGGCCCTGGCGGCCGCTGAACGAGAGAGGCAGGAGGCGCTAGCCAGCGCATCAACATCGATGTATGGGGCGCCACCCGGCGCCGCCACCTGTGATGACTGGGGGGTGCTATCCAGCGCCTCCCACCTGGTGCCTGGGGCGACAACCGTCGCCGCCACCGAGATACCTGGATCCTGGAACAAGCCAGCCTCCAACCTGGTGCCTGGGGCGACAACCGTCGCCGCCACCGAGAGACCTGGATCCTGGAACGAGCCAGCAGTCCCAGAGGAAGGGGTGACACCCGTCACCCCCAGCCAGCCAGCGCCACCAGCCTGCAGGGAGAGCCCAACTACATGCCAGCCAGAGCCCCCTGCCAGCCGAAGGAACCCAGCTGCCCAGCAACCCCAGTCGAGCCAGGATGAGTTAAATTTGATAAATGTGTTGTATCCAAGCCATTGTAAAACCCCAGCCTTGCCTGTGCCCCCTGCACCAGAGGCTGGGGAGATTGAAATTTGGGAAAATAAGGACTTGCCTGTGCCACATGCACCTGAGTTCCTAGGGCAGGGGAGGGATGTGAGTAAGGGCGAGCCTGTGCCACACGCACTTCAGCCCCATGCCACTGGGCATGCCTTGGACAAGGGAAGGGACCACTTGGGGCTAGGGGAGCCGACACCCAGGCAAGTGCCAGTCGCTTGCCAATCTGTTATTGGGGAGGGTATTGGGGTGCCCCGGCCACATAAAGATAACGCTCAATGGAAACTTGTATCTAGCCAGGAGCAGCCCAGCCGTGTCCAGCCCCAAGAAGCAGCCGTGACCCGAGCCGAAGATCCCCAGCCGCGTGTGCGAGGTAGATGGCTGCCTGGAAGCTTCTCTCACTGGTGGATGGTCCTGTGGGGCCTCCTGCTGGCAGCCGTGTGGCCTACAACCAGCTACGTCCTGGTGGGATGGGACTGCGCCAACCCCACCCACGTCACAGCCTACAATAAAGAAAAGATGTGCAACACGGAACCTCTACACCAGGAGGTGCCCCTGGGCCATGAAGTACACGTCCTGCAGCAAGTCAAGGTGAGGGAAACAACAGGATACAGTTGCCAGCTCACTGTGTCCCAGTGGACATTCAGGTGTGGGGTCTGGGGTCACCTCAAGGTGACCTCGGTCCCCACCCTCATGAGGCCAACCAAGATAGATCCAGAAACGTGCCGAGACCTGGCCAGGAACCGAGTCTACACGCTGCCAGGCAAGACCCAGCCACTGACGTTCCAGCTGAACCATCCCCTGTTCTTCACCCTCGACATGGTGGGCGCCCTCGTCAACAGCCCCGAGGGGGGGGGTTGTGAAGGGGAGGACGTCCACTTCGAGGGCCAGCTGTACCGCAATGAATTAGTGCTCCAGGAGCGCCGGCTGCTGGTTAAGGAAGAGACCTACGTAGTAGAGGATGGACGGGTGGAGTCCCAATCTGACCACCTGACCTTGGAGTGTCCCCATTCAGAGCTGTCTTGCATCACTGGGGAAGCGACCTACGTGTGGGATCACCTGGGGAGAGATTGCCCCTTGAGGCTGATCCGCAGCCTCCAGCCCAGCCTAGTGATGGATGCGTTCCTGGTTGACCATCAGGCCCAGTTTTTCATCAACATGACCAACCCCACCTCAATAGTGAACTGCGACTTTGAGGCCCATGCCACCAACCACCCAGCATTGTTCGTGGCAGCTGACCCAGCCGCGGCAGCGCTACCCAGAGTATCGGCCAGGGATGTTGATGTCCCCCTGCAGGCCCAGATACATGCAGGTTATATTGGATTTACTCTGGAGACCCACATGAAAAGCACAGCAGCAGAAGAAGTAGCGGCCAACTGCTGGAAGCTGCAGCAACTAGACCCGGCCCACCCGGTGCGTGTCCAGGGGAGCACGTTCTCGGTGCTGAGGGGAGATGTCCTGCTCCAGCTTACCTGCCAACGCAACAAATATGTTGTCCGTGAACACAAGGAGTGTTGGGACAAAGTGCCAGTAGAGCCCACAGGGTTTGTAGACGCCGTGACACGAGTGTATAGCGGCCACGCCACCAAGATTCCCTGCTCCTCCACATACCCCCTGACTGTGCACGCGGAGGAAGGCTGGATAGAGTTAACCCCCGCTCCTAAGAAGAGGCCACCCCCGCTGGATACGCCTAAGCAGCTGTTGACAGAACCCCTGGATGACTTCAGTTCAGGGGGCTTGTATTCGCAGGCTGAGTTGAATGACTGGCAGCAACTGCTGGCGTTCCCAGCATATAAAAGCGCCATGCTGACCGGCCTGTCCTATGGCTCATGCGTTCAGCAAGGCAGCTGTTCGGCCACAGGTGACCATGGGATAGTGTCCTACAACATCGACCGACTGGCGGAGGAAGGAGAGGCCGCCCTGGATGTCTGGGCTGGGTTCCGACAAGCTATTCACGAGTGGGGAGATGGCGCAGCCATACTGTGTCTGCTGTTGCTAATCCTCAAACTGTTGGGGGATCTGACCATCATTTCTCTGGCAGCAGCACAAGGAGGTGTCCGGGCAGCCCTGAATGCGATATCACAAGTGTTCCTGTACCATCCAACCTTGTACAGGAAGGCCTTGGCCAGAGCCCGGCTCACCCATGCCAAGTCCCGGGACTTTTCAGTAGACTGGGATGCCATTCCCATCGGCCGGGAAGCAGCCGAGGAAATGGTGTCCATGCAATCAGCCGATAGCGGGCATGACCGCCCAGGCAGGCCAGGACCGCCCTCTGGAAGACCCCGCGGCCCCTCGGGAGGTCAGGCTGCCGCCCAGACGGTCAACTTGGCAGCCAGTGCCCCAGCCGCTGCCAACAATAACCAGCATGCCCCACTGCTGACTGTCCCAGCAACAACTGTGCCACCCGCCAACCTGACACCTGCCGGTGCTGAACAACGTGTCCAACCAAAGCCAGCCTCTGCCTTCTATCCCACATTGGGAGCCCATCAACCCTGAGAAACACTCACCACTAGGATTCCATTGAATCATTATCGTTTGTATATATCTTAGCCCTAAGGAGCGGACCGAAGGCCTCAACCACTGTCGGAAGTCTGGTAGGGAAACCCTCTCCCAGCCTTCCGAGGGGAGAGTTGTGGTATTCGGCAACCGTGAGCCATGCCTATGGCACCCCTGACCGGGGTTCGGTGGAGGGTCAATGGCCCTCCCCCGAGTCCTGGGGAAGGGGTCTGACGACCCCCTCCCTATGCTTAAAATTAATGATTGAATCTGCCAAGTTTATTATGGTTAACTGTATTGTTAATTCCCCCCACCCTTTCCAGGGATGGGGGATCATTATTGCCCAAACTGACTATTGTGTATGTATTATAATGCTTTTATGTTATGATTATTTATTCCTATCTGTGTAGTTATTGTTTGTTGTATATAGCTTTAGTACCCTTTAGACCTGCAATAAAGTGACAACTGAAATAGATGTTGATTATTATTTGGTGAATGCTAGAGAAGCGTAGCTTCTCTATAGTCAGGTGTCCACGTCTGTCACACTGCCGTAATCTAATTGAACTCCGGTGTCTGCCCTTTATCCTCGGCGGATACCACAATATCAACACACAGAAAGAAAGCTTTTAAATAAAACTGCACTAAGTAACTATTACATATTTAATTTTGGGACTTTCCTTCTAGGGGCTTGTGGAGCAAAAGACCCACCAAAACACTAATAATATGAGTTCTGAGCTTATTTTTAAAGATATCAACCTGATTTTTTTTCAAATCTTTTGTTACCATAATTGAACTCAGTAACATTTACAGAATTCATTTTGGGACTTTCCTTCTAGGGGATTGTTTGGTAAAAGACCCCCAAAAACTAAAAATATGAGTTCTGGACTTATTTTTAAAGATATCAACCTAATTTTTTTGAGAAAACTTTTTTCACATAACCAAACTCAGCAACCTATACAGATTTCATTTTGGGACTTTCCTTCCAGGTGCTAGTGGAGCAAAAGACCCCCCAAAACACAAAAAAATATGAGTTCTGAGCTTATTTTTAAAGATATCAACCTGATTTTTTTTAAAGAAAATGTTTTAAATAAAACTGAACTCAGTAATGATTACACATTTCATTTTGGGATTTTCCTTTGAAGGGCTTGTGGAGCAAAAGACCCCCCAAAACACAAAAAATATGAGTTCTGAGCTGATATAAACATAAAAAACATTTATTCAGTGACAGATTACGCCCCGTCATACAAAGCAGTACATACAATAGTACACCAAGCTACTGCTTAGTACCAGGTGTACTTTACAATTTTTCATAATATTTATAAATTTAAATTGCATGACTAACACTAGATGTTATGTGTGGCACTGATTAGGCTTCCCTAAAAGTAGGAATATGCGTATCCGAGATATTTAAAGATATCAAACTGATTTTTTAAAGAAAATTTTTTTAACATAACCAAACTCAGCAGGGGCGTCCAAGCTTTTTTTGGGGGGGGTAAAATTTGCTTGGGGGGGGGGGAATACCCCCCCTGAAATCTGTTGGTAAACAAAATTTGCCCCCAGTGTAATTTTTTTTTTTTTTTTTGGGAGGGGTTATTTAAATTTTATAAAAAATTTAGTATTTTTTATTTTTTGGGGGTATTCAAAATTGTTTACCCCTCCTAAATGGTTGATATCTTTAAAAATAAGTCCAGAACTCATATTTTTAGTTTTTGGGGGTCTTTTGCCAAACAAGCCTCTAGAAGGAAAGTCACAAAATGAAATCTGTAAATGTTACTGAGTTTGGTTATGTTAACAAAGTTTTCAAAAAAAAAATCAGGTTGATATCTTTAAAAATAAGCTCAGAACTCATATTTTTGATTTTGGGGGTCTTTTGCCCAACTAGCCTCTAGAAGGAAAGTCCTAAAATGAAATCTGTAAACATTACTGAGTTTCATAGACGTCCAAGAGGTGGGGTAAAGTGGGGATTACCCGCCCCCCCAAACTAATTTGGGGGTGCGCCCCCCCCCCAAAAAAAAAGCTTGGACGCCCCTGCTGAGTTTGGTTATGTTAAAAAAGTTTCCTTTAAAAAAATCAGATTGATATCTTCAAATATCAGCTCAGAACTCATGTTTTTTTTGTTTTGGGGGGTCTTTTGCTCCACAAGCCCCTCAAAGGAAAGTCCCAAAATGAAATGTGTAATCATTACTGAGTTCAGTTTTATTTTAAAAATTTTCTTTAAAAATTTGGGGGTAAATTTTGGGAAGGTAAACAAAATTTGCCCCAGCCAACAGGTTTCAGGGGGGGTAATTACCCCCCCCCCCCACCCAATCAAATTTTACCCCCCCCCCAAAAAAAAAAAGCTTGGACGCCCCTGCTGAGTTTGGTTATGTTAGAAAATTTTTCTTTAAAAAAATCAGTTTGATATCTTTAAATATCAGCTCAGAACTCATATTTTTTGTGTTTTGGGGGGTCTTTTGCTCCACAAGCCCCTCAAAGGAAAGTCCCAAAATGAAATGTGTAATCATTACTGAGTTCAGTTTTATTTTAAAAAATTTCTTTTAAAAAATCAGGTTGATATTTTTAAAAATAAGCTCAGAACTCATATTTTTGATTTTGGGGGTCTTTTGCCCAACTAGCCCCTAGAAGGAAAGTCCTAAAATGAAATCTGTAAACATTACTGAGTTTCATAGACGTCCAAGAGGGGGGGTAAAGTGGGGATTACCCCCCCCCCCAAACTAATTTGGGGGTGCGCCCCCCCCCCCCCCCAAAAAAAAAGCTTGGACGCCCCTGCTGAGTTTGGTTATGTTAAAAAAGTTTCCTTTAAAAAAATCAGGTTGATATCTTTAAATATCAGCTCAGAACTAATATTTTTTGTGTTTTGGGGAGTCTTTTGCTGCACAAGCCCATCAAAGGAAAGTCCCAAAATGAAATGTGTAATCATTACTGAGTTCAGTTTTATTTAAAACATTTTCTTTAAAAAAATCAGGTTGATATCTTTAAAAATAAGCTCAGAACTCATAATTTTTGTGTTTTGGGGGGTATTTTGCTCCACTAGCACCTTTAAGGAAAGTCCCAAAATGAAATCTGTATAGGTTGCTGAGTTTGGTTATATGAAAAAAGTTTTCTCAAAAAAAATTAGGTTGTAATATTTAAAAATAAGTCCAGAACTCACATTTTTAGTTTTTGGGGGTCTTTTGCCAAACAAGCCCCTAGAAGGAAAGTCCCAAAATTAAATGTGTAATAGTTACTTAGTTCAGTTTTATTTAAAAGTTTAAAAGTTGATATCTCTTTTACTTCTTGAGATAACTACTGTTGGCTGAAGAAGGGGGCAAGTAGGGGCACAGAAGTTTAACTGCCAGTTTTTGCCGGTTTTGGTGCTGGAGGCGCCGATTTTTTTTAACTGAGCATAATATCTTAATAAGTTGTAACTATAAGCAGTGAAAAAAGTGACAAAAAAAGATATTTTTTAGGCCTTTTCAAAGGGCAGTTTTGAAATCCCGTTATTTCATAAAAAAAATTATAATGCCTAGGGAATGGCTTGGAAGATGAATTTAGGTGTTCTGCATATTTCACCTTAAACACATAAGGCCAAAGATATAATATCCCAAAAATCTTTTGTCAAAGTCCACTCTACACCTAGCGCTGGCGATTTCTATTTTCACAGTTATAAAATGCATGATTTTAGAAAACTGACTGGCGCTAGGTGTAGAGTAGACTTTGACAAAAGATTTTTGGGATAATATATCTTTGCCCTTATGTGTTTAAATTGAAATATGCAGAAGAGCTTAAAACCTGCACATTGCTGAAATATTGTTAAAACCGCCGTGCTACCGTTATCTGTTGATATTTTACATGCCTGGCGCTAGGTCGCCAGTAGAGATAGAGAGCTGAAATTTTGTACATGTATTTCTAGGCTCCTAAAGTAACTTTTTAGGTTAGCAGAAGACTAAAATTCGAAAAAGAGTATTTTCATGAAAAGATCTAGTACACACAAACAGACAGACAAATAGACATCCTGTTACTTTATTATAAGGATTGTATAATAGACGTTTTTATATAAGAGTACTCTTCATAAAGTACGTTAACCAAGGTTCTTAATAGATAAGAAAATGGACAATAACAATGTACAACACCAATTATAATAAACAAAATACAAAATTCTGGGTAATTTAAATAATTATTGAAGTCTGAACAAAACATCGATGATTTGAAGTACTGGTTGTTTACCATTTCTAAATTTTGCCTAATTGTTACAGAAATCGTCAACAGGATGATTTAAACGTTCCTAAATTGAATGGTGACATTTCCCTTCTTTCACATTTTTTTGGGGCTGATTTATAATGAGAGGTGGTGGTACCCTTCACCAAATATTTAGAATTCTTCCCAGGACCTATTAGAAGCTACATTGTAAAGGAGAACCATATCGGTTGAGCAGTAAGCGAGATCTGGCGGTACAGACAAACAGACAGACTCAAAGACTTCCTGTTACTTTAAAATAATAAGTTACCTTGTATTCCATCCAACTAATGGTGGGAAGCATATTACAAAACTTATTGTCCAAACACCCAGTATCAACATTTTGGCCCTAAAAAATATTATATAAAAATAAAAATAATATAAGTAAGCTGCCATCTAACAGGAGTTTGACTGCTTAGATATTAATATGTATGTCAATAAACTTGTAAGTCAGCGGAATTGTGTCACTTGCATCAAGGTTCTCTTCATCCAAAGGTTAAAGGGTCATAAGAATAGCATAAAACCTTTCCCTCAAAGGTGAAAATCAATCAATTAAGTAGTTATTAAAATCGCAAGCTTCAGACAAAAAAAAATCCTTACTATCCTATGTAATAATATATGAAGAAGCGGAAAAAGTTTCAAAGTTGTTTTTTTTACTTTTAAAATGTACAGTTTGACTTTGAAATTTTTTTTATTACATTTGCAAATGTTTCATATTTCTTCTTCGCATTTGAACATAATTTAAAATTTATTAGGTGGGTGATTAATGAAAAGATCTGCCTATAAATTTTTCGATCTTATTTATAGGCTTAAAAAGTTAAAAATGATATTAAATCATTTAAAGCGAATATAAAAAATCTCGTAACTGGAAAAATAATAAGGAAACGACCACAGAAAATAAACACAAAAAATAAATATATTTTTGGCACATAGATACAATATTGATATTACCAATGCACAATCGAGTCGAGTGTTCAATTTTATATGCCAAAAAATTGAGCTTTTTCACGCAAATTACCTTGTTGAGCACTGAGAACACCCCCTTCCTTTAATTTTGATTAATTTAGGATAGGGTACAGTGTGAGTAACCCCACAGGGTTAAGGAACCGCAGGTATATGCCCCGCAGGGATAGGGACCCAAACTGGGTTTATATGTTGGAAAGAAGTAGGGGGGGGGGGGGAGGGGGGGGGGAGGTTGTATCACAACTCAACAAGCACTAAAAAATGACATAAATTTTTATGCTACTTATTGGCATTTTGTACAATTTTGCCTTTAGAAGCTTCAGCTGGTAAAAGCCCCCCCCCCCAAAAAAAAAAAAACACCAAAACGACACCTACATCATTACAAACATCGAAATTAATCAAATTAAGGTCTCAATACTTACTGAACCGATTGAGTTATACTTTTAAGGGAAGCTTCACATAGATCCCGGGATTGGTTTAAAGCTATTTTTTTTTTATATTTAAACCTTGGGTAGTTTTAGGATATGTTTGTCTCAATTTAATAATGAGCCCATAGTCATTTGTACATTAAACACTCTAAGTAATTGATTTGCAAATAGAAAATTTTTGTCACAATGATTGAACACAAAGTAGAGCAATACTATATCAATTAGATATGAGGGGAGAAAGACAAACATAATTAAGGACAGTCTAACTATCTATCTATCTATCTATCTATCTATCTATCTATCTATCTATCTATCTATCTATCTATCTATCTATCTATCTATCTATCTATCTATCTATCTATCTATCTATCTATCTATCTATCTATCTATCTATCTATCTATCTATCTATCTATCTATCTATCTATCTATCTATCTATCTATCTATCTATCTATCTATCTATCTATCTATCTATCTATCTATCTATCTATCTATCTATCTATCTATCTATCTATCTATCTATCTATCTATCTATCTATCTATCTATCTATCTATCTATCTATCTATCTATCTATCTATCTATGTCACCTGGATGTTGTCATGATATTAGGATAAGTAACAGGATGTGTGACTGCTATGTATCGGTCCAAACTTATCACAACTGAAATAAAAAATGTATTTTAAAATTTTAGTTATTTTCTTTGTCTCAAGATTTTCATGGTTTCTAGTAAAGATAAAAAGTTTATTTCTTTTGTTTACATATGTAAAATTTATTGCTCCGTTTGTTATTTATCGCATCGTATTATACACAGCTTTCCGCGGATAAAAAATAAAATTATAAGATTAAAACCAGTTTTGTTGGCTCCAAGGAGCCGTAGGCCCGGCTAAACAAAAATCGTGTTAATTTTATGATTTTTATCTTATTATTCGTGGAAAATTTCTGTAATAAGATGCTGAACATAAGTTTTCAGTATGGCTGAGAACCAGACAATGAACTGTAAACTAATATAAATACCCAATTGTAATACAACAAAATTACGCTTACTGTAGATTAAAATCAAGTTTGGACATTGCTAGTTTAATCAAAGTTCTAATAAGTACCCAAAAGAGTTTAAACCCAGAAATAAAAATCATGTTTATAAAACTTTATCAGAACAATTTAAAATCCAGTATCCACTCTCCCCTGACGTTAAGAATTAGATAATTCTAGCTAAATGAAAAATATTATATTAATTCTGGAAAAGTTTATTTTTTTCGTGTGTACTATAAAAGATATTTTGCAAATATTATAAAATGGGATTATTCCTTTTAATTTGTATTGGAGCATTTAAAACCCTCTAAGGAATAAATTAGTAGTAAGGTGACTGTAGCTGACAATTGAGCAAACTACTGAACCGATTGAGTTCATTAAAGCTTACCACACGTCTTGGGGTGGTTTTAGATTTAATTCCAGACATAAACAAATTGTTATAGGTTAATTTAAAAGCTATTGGTGGAATTTTTTGGACACTTTTGGTATGCACATCCTAATCAAAATTTTAGATACTAAATACAGAATAGCATTAGTCTTAAATTGATATATTATTACTTGGACGTTGCACCTAAATTTTCATGTAATCTAATAAAGTGAATCTTGCAGCTGACTGAATTAACGATACCACTCATCCCCTCCTCTCATAACTGGATAAATGAACTAAATAATAAATGAGGTTTATAGTAGCAGCTCAATTGATGTCAATATATCCACGTATTCTCCATTCTTGGAAGAGGGGCTAGGCTCCTTAACCAAGCTAAGAAATTGAGATATATCCCAAGAATTCTGAAGAAAGATTTTTCAAAGTTTGCTTTATCTATTATTTGTGGAAAAATAGACGTTTCCAATTTTATTTCCAAACATCATAAAGTTTTGAGTGATGTACTCAAAAAATGCGCCATTGTGATAGGCTCCAAAAAAATATTAGTGTTAATTTTTTTAGTTGACAGTGATTTTAGAAATATTAACCCATTAGTGACGAACCGGGTATTTAAACCCGGTTCCGAAAAATGGAAAAAAAACGGTTTCCAGTCTTCAAATTTCATCATCCTTTTGTGAGACTCCCCTTTACTCCGTTCTTTATCTATTGCCCCCGGAGAGAAGTCTCAGATATGGATCTATGATATGGATAATATGGATCTGCCGCGAAAAAACAGGTGCTTTCGCAAAACGTTAATAACTTTTTTGTTTTTATAGTTAAGTTGCTGATTTTTTGTGTGAAATCTAATGTTTATTGACAAGTACATCTATTTGTTTTATTCAAATTATTATTTCTTATATGATTTTTTATCATTTTTTTACGCCCCATTAGGACCCGGTTCAGCATGGCCATAAATACCCGACAGGTTTAAAACCCGGCTCGGTTTTGGTTTTATTACCCGGTTTTAACTTTTCAACCATTAAATATTTTTTTATGATTTATTATTCTTGAGCCACCCTAATCAGTATACCCTAGTAATCTCTATATGTGTCCTCCAATAGTTTTATGCTTTTTTTCTGATATGTATCATCCAATTTTATATGTTCTTTTTTTGTGTATGTCAGGTTTTAAGACTTCAACAAACGGGCTTTTTTACCCGGTTACGGCGGCCGAAACCGGCCGAAAACTAAATTTGAAATAAATCGCTTCGTATATTACTTGTAGCCCTATAGATTACATGAGGTTGTGTAGTTTTCAATTACGGATCGTATCAAAGTTCTAAAAAGTGTTCATCTCACTTTGGGCGTTCAAAAATTACATTTGTCATTTTTTTGTCGAAATAACTGGGTATTTAGGTAAAAGGGACTTTTAATGCCGGCAGAAAACCACCCAAAACGGGTTTAAATACCCGTTGTGCATTTATGGCCATGCTGAACCGGGTTTTTTTGCAACTTTCCTGTGCACGCCACTAGAGCAAAACAAAAAAATTGGAATTCCGTTTTGACCATTATAAAGCTTCCCTGAAATTTTCAGCTCGATCGGCCCATAAAAGTGGCGCTCGGCACTAATGGGTTAATATACAATTGATTAAAACCGGTTCTGAGCCTTACTGAAAAAGCATGTATCATACAATGTATCTCATAACTAGTAAAGACTAAATTAAATCTGTTATGATTTGATTATTATAAAGAACGTGTCTTAACTTTTGTGATTTTGTTTTAACCCATTCATGACGAGCTCCTAAAGTTAAAAGTTTTGATTCCCCGGGCTTCAACAAAATAGATTTTTTCAATAATTACTCAACAGACTTTAAAAAGTAAGGTGTTAAATCAAAGATCTTAATATTTTTGTGCATAATGGCAATTTTTTTTGTTTCGTTTTATTACCTTAAAATCAACTTAATTTAAAAAAAAAACTTAAATTACTTAAAAAATAAGAGGTCTACAAAAAACCGATTGCATATCTAAATTCTATGGATCATTTTACATCTACTACTTACTAAAAGCACCGACTAGCTATTTTTTTTAAATCACAAAAATTAGAATACGTTCTTTGCGAAAATATAAACAAGCATATTTTGAGTTGAAACTGTTATATCCAATTCCCAATAGGTTGAGTATTTCAGTAATATTTTATGATTTTGATTTACAAAAGTGCTAAATGGAAAAATATATATGATGTACAATTTGTTTTCTTTTAATTTATATTACAATTTCTAAAATAAGGTAAGCGACGTCCACCTATCTACAAATTATGTATAATGATAGCTGTTGTTTCAGATATTCAAACAAGCAAAGTTGAGACATATATGTCTGAAGAGATAGAAAGGTAGATAAAAAAAAAATGGATGAAAAGAAAGAAAGATAGAAAGAAAGAAATAGAAAGAAAGATAGATAGAAAGAAAGATTGATAGAAAGAAATATAGAGAGAAAGAAAGATAAAAAGAATGATGGATAGAAAGAAAGAAAGAAGGAAAGAAAGAAATATAGATAGAAAGACAGATAGATAGAAAGACAGATAGATAGAAAGAAAGATTGATAGAAAGAAAGATTGATAGAAAGAAATATAGAGAGAAAGAAAGATAAAAAGAAAGATGGATAGAAAGAAAGAAAGAAGGAAAGAAAGAAATATAGATAGAAAGACACATAGATAGAAAGACAGATAGATAGAAAGAAAGAAATAGAAAGAAAGATAGAAAGAAAGAAAGATGGATAGAAAGATAGGTAGACAGAAAGATAGATAGAAAAAAAGATAGATTGAAAGAAAATAGATACCTAAAAATACTTTCTGTACTAGTTAGAATATCGACAGCTAGACAAAAAAACGGAGAAGTAAATAGATAGATAGAAAAAAAGATAGATAGATACCTTAATTTAGAATGCTGGTTGTGCTAGTTAGAATATCGACATATAGCATTCTTGAGATAGATAGCAAAAAAGATAGATAGGTGTTGTTAGGAAGATAGAAAGATAGCAAGAAAATAGATACCTAAATGTAGAATGCTAGCTGTGCTGGTCAGGACATCAACAGATAGCCAAATAAAGCAAAGTTGAGACCCAAGAATCCAGACATCTAAAACTTCATGGATTGCACTCATGGGTAATATCAAAATACCTAAAAAATATCAACAAGTAAATGATGGATGACAACATGCATAAAAGAGAAGCTATAAAAAAATCAGATAATAAACACTTGTAGGGTGTCATAATATAAAAAGCAGAAACAAATTTTTAAAAGCGAAGCTTTTCTATATTATTTTTGTAAATTTATTGCAAAATAGATTAAATACAGTATACTGTTTAAGGTCATACTTAGGTTTTAGAACTTTATTATATAGATGCTCCGCTTACAGAACCTTCTTGTTCAAGAAATCATTATTCACAAAATGAGGTGAATAGGAACTTACGGACCTTCTGGTAACGATTAATTGTAGAGTTGCTACCCTTTCTAAATAGTACCAAACTGCTATAGAAATAACCGTTCCAAGTTTGAAATCGATAGGACATCCCTAAATGGATGTTAGCTATCTGTTACGAACGGACGGATGTCCGCACCTAGCCTAATTATAGAAAAGGTTTATAAACGTCAAAAAATTTAATTTTGGCTGCAAATGTTACAAAAACATGCATAAAAAAATCAGACCTGAGGTCGATTCTTTAAAAAAAATTTGTCCCACTAATCGCTTAGTGTAAATAACCCTATGTTAATAACCCTTCTATGATTTTGTTTATTTTTTGTAGATTTTTAATGTGATTTTGGTGGATTTTTCACGTAAACAATTAATTAATTTTAAACAAAACGATTAGTGGGGCAATTTTTTTTTAAGAACCCACATCTGCAATAAATCTATAAATTATAGATAAGCTTGTGCTAATTAAAAAAAAAACATGGAACAATGTCGGTTTAACTAATCTTATACCCAGCTTTGGGGGAAGATTAAATTAACGTCCATTGTCCCTTCCTTGAATTATAAATAAAAAGTTACCTAATAACAAATCTGTGACTGCTAGAGACACAATAAGAAGGTTTGTAGCTCCTCGTAGTTTTGATGACATTCTGCAACAATTTACCACTCTTTTTCAATTTCTTTATCCTTATGATAAAGTAAAAGGATGTTTGTCTGTTTGTACCAAAGGATCTCGCTAACCGCCGAACTAATTCTGGGTTCTCCTTAACAGGGTAGCTTTTCATAGGTCTCAGGAAGGTTTATAACTATTTTGGGGGAGGGTAGCGCCACCCTTCCAAGAGAAATTGAACCTAGAAAAATATTATCCCCCATCAAAAAAAATTAATTTTAAAAATTTTTTTTTACTTTAAAAAAGACTAAATAAAAAAATAAGTTTTGTGATTCAACTCCCCCCTCTTCAAGTACTCCTAGAGGTCTTTAGGGGCATAGCCGCTAGTTCAATTATATAAAGTAGTACGGTTCTTTTTTGTCTGTAGCTAATAAACAATTTGAGATCTCCATCTTTGGGAAGGGTCTCTGGATGGCTTTAGGCCATTGTATTTTAAGGCTGTTTTCTTCGAATACGATTATATATATGCCTATATGCTTATACATTTCATATCAATCAAACAGATGACCATTTTATCTGAGCCAATACTCTTTTTTAAAATCTCTATTATTTACTAAGTATATTTGCGATAACTTTTATTTAATAGATTCTTCCAATTTTTAACATTTACAAAACAGCCTTCTTTATTGCTTCAAGATCCATGTCAGATCTATATAGGAAATAAATGTCTATAAATGAGCTCAAGTTTTCCAAGGAATAAATGTTAAAAACTCATAGTGCTCCAATAATCCTCATTAAACTCTCATTGACCAAAGCTATAAAACCTTTATTCTATTTGTTTATGGAATGAATAAAGTTTTTTAATCCATGTTGATATTTAAATTACATTGAAGTATTTAATCTTGATTTAATAAACAAAAAATATACGTTCATAATATAGAAAATCAAAGAAAACTCTGTTTTAAAAGAATTCGATTGTAGCGACACTTCCGTAGTGTTCAAATATTAAAACTAAAATTTTAATCATATTAACCCTTTGGTGATGGTAATGTAAATAAAAAATATTATTGAAGAAATCTTTTTAAAATTATTTACAATATTAAATATTTACTTCTTTCTTTTAGATAGTAATGGCGAGGGACGAAAATTGAAATAGATACATAGATATGTACTTATAGAAAACTAGCCAATAGTGAGATAGTTATATCGAGCCAACTCTAGTCAATAATAATTGCTATATGAAATACGTGGATATATTGACAGGGTAAAATTTGTCGCCAATTAAGCTTGTTAATATGGAATTCATTTATTGGACAGGTTGTTCATCCAGTATGCGGGGAGGGCATGGGGGTATATTTATTTTAGCCAGCTGTGAGTATTACTTTATTATAGTATATGAAAAATCTAGTGCAACATCCAAGTAATAATATATCGACTTTAAAAATGCACTGGCTTATAAGTTAGAAACCGTCCTTCTTGAAAACTTTTGCCTGCATTTCTTAAATTTAATTTATGTTTCATACATTGGTGTGCCTTTAAAGCCGCATATTATCTTCTTAGTGTTTTATAATCACAATAAGACATAATAGAATGTGTATTAGAGGTTTTTAAATGATTATGAAAAAAAGGAAGCGACAAGATTTGCATGGAGAGAGGGGACATAGGGCTGTTAATTACACTAGTCCCCAAAGACTTATAATAACGTTTTCTTATTCAATGGTTTAACAACTTTGGGAACTTTTACTAAATTTTGTTTGGCTGATATATTTAATTGAGAGTTCGAACGTTTCAACCACTAATTGTAATCTACAGAAGGGGTAATTTTGGGTATTATCATTTAGGATGTACATAAATTTATAGGCCATTGTCTTATCCCTTTAGATCCTTGATAATTTACAGTCCTGCTTATTTGATAATGCTTTTTATATGCAGAAGTATCGGAATACCTTCAACTACTACACAGGGTTATAATCTAATTTTGAAGTAGAATATACATTTTGAAAGTACAGCGGTTTTCCTGGTTTATTTATTACACCTAAGGCGATATTAGTTACTTTTAATTTAATTTGCAGCAATGCCCCGAGAGGCCTCTTTAGGTATGAAGGGGCTTTGAGGTTGATCACCCCCCCCCCCAAAAAAAAAATAATAATTATGGTATGTTTGAATAGTTCTTTCAATTGTAAACCTTGCAGAAAGATTCCTGTAACAATTAAGTCGTAAAAATGCAAATATTTACTACAAAAAACGCTCGAAATAGATGTAGAATATACGCGGATATTATGATATGGGAAAAATTGTCGTAAATTTAGCTTGCTAACATGGAACGCGTTCATTGGCCAGTTCGTTCATCCATTAGGAGTAGAGGGGATGGGGTAAATGGCAAGTTTCACTTTATTAGAAAATATGAAAATCTGGTGCAAGATCCAAATAATAATATTTCCATTAGTCTTGAATATTACCTCTAGATAACAAACTCAAAATAAAGCAACTTAACCTAGAACCTAACTCTATGAGAACTTGAAAGAAGTTAAAGAAAAGATACATTTTTTTCCAATGTAATTTGTAAAAAGTTAATAAAATTTTTGAAAACAAGAACCGATTTGTCCAAGAAAAGTGTAACAACATCAAGCAATTACGATATTTTATATTAAAAAGTACAGTTATACAGTAATGAATCAGTGAAGGCTTGAAGTCAAGCCGTTAGATGGACATACAGACATACCTCAGTAAAACAGTGCTACGCAATTTTAAAAAGAGGAAAAAACACACAAAATATGGAGATCAAAGAAATAAAATAAAATATCATATTTATTTGGACTTGAGAAAAGAATAAATAATTTCTCTTCTCCTGAAAGTGAACTAAATCCATTTTTTTTGTATTTTGAAGAATAATTTCATATCTAACATGCTTAATTTAGGTTAGGAGTTGCTAAGAATTATTTTGGCGGTTTTCCTATTGTAGAATAAAATTTAAAAATGATTTTTTTTAGATAATGATACATTAAGCTTTTTTAGGTTAGGTTATGTCAGGTACTCCGGAGAGGCTAAAAACATGCTTTTTTTTTCAAAAATTTAAATAATTTAGGGGGGGGGGATATCGATGGTCAAAAAATAAGTTTTAGGAATAATAAAAAAAGAATGATAGTAAACTCTATATACTATACCAACATATCAATGTTATTTGACAATTTTGTAAGGAAAACATTCTTATCTTATCAAATTTATATATAAATCTTTTGTAATATTTTTTTCTATTTTAAAAAGCGTGGATTTTCAATAATAAGGTTCTGTCAGTCCGTAGGCAACAGATAGCTCTTATCGTTAATTTAGGCATGTTAAAATAGTCTTATCGATTAAAAAAATTTGCATGATAATGCATGTAAACGTAGCAACTCTATAGTCGTTACCATAATGTCCGTACGTCCATTTAAAGCTGTTTTTTTTACTTTTTTTGGCAATTTTTTGTGTGGTAAATATTACCACATCCCACAAGAAAAAAGCTTATTACAACCCAGAAATCTAACGGGATAGGGCAATAATCGATAAATTGATGTTCATCCCCAATTATGATACAAAAATTTACCCCTCGTGCTGATTAAAATTAGTGGTTGAAACTTTTGAACACTCAAGTTAATGAAACATGAAATCAAAATCCAAAGTCTCAAAAGTTGTTTTATAAACTCTGATTACAAACGCAGTCCAGGTTCAGTAGCTATAACCTCTGAAAGAGTAAGACCCAATCGGTTCAGCGGTTACTGAGATCTGAGAGCTTTAGACGGACAGACAAACATCTTTATAGATTTTATATTATTCTTGTTAATATTCTAAGCAATACTTGACTATTTTCCTTACAAGAAAAATGCACAAAATGCCCAGAAATGAATAGATATGCAAAAAAAAAGTCGAAATTCTAGATTGATAAAGAACAGCAGTTAACGATTATTTTTTTATCGCATCGTATTATAAACAGCTTCCTGGGGTTATAAAAATGTACAACTATAAGATTAAAGTTTTTTAGCCCCGAGATGCCGAAGGCACAGGTAAACAAAACTGGTTTTAATATTATGATCATACATTTTTATATCTGTATAAAACTGGATAAAATACGAAGCTTTAGATAATTTTTCAGCATGGAGAAAAATCGGTTCATATTCACCGGAAATTAATAGGTTTCGAATTCATACTGGAAAATAAAGTATTGAGTTCAGCTTTTTAGAAATGCGAAAGTTAAATCATACATAAAAAATTAAGTTTAGCTATGTAATAGTTGATAATAATTTTCTGATAAAATAAAATTTTGGGAAATTCTATTCTGTATATTCAATCAATTTTTGTGAGTATCTTTAAATAGCATCCCTTTTCACTAAAACAAATCTTTTCTTCAATTTACCTATGCTTCTATTCTTGAGATGATTTCTTGAATTCATATATCATCAAGCAATGACGTTCGCAGATTTTTTAGGGCATTTGTCTATCTCAAAAATTTTGTGAATATATTTAAGAGCAAAAATATAAATGCGCCAATGTTTTTTAAAAATTAATAATCAAGTCTAACATCTTTAAAATACTATTTAAGTAAGTTAATCTTAACCAGCAAGGCTACTGGACTCTAATAATTTTCTTAACCTAACCTAAAATCAGCATCTAAAATACGTTTTATAAAGTATATTTCTTGTAGACTTTCAAATTTAATATAATAACTTAATCTTAAACTTTTATAGTACATCTAAATCTTAAAATTTTTTAAGCTTTTGTGTTAATAAAAATGCTGTTTTATGGGTACTGCCTTTTTCTGGACCTTTTCTTAACAAGTATAAATACAAAAACACGAATTTATTTTAAAAGCAAACTAAAACATAATGTCTAGAATAATATATATAGTTAAGGAAAAATCATTATTCAATACTTTTTGATGAATTTTTATCAAATGGTTTTATCAGTTAAAATGGACGTATGGACTTTCTAATAACAATTTTCTAGCTTTCTTAATCGTACTTAACTGTGACAGGAATCATTATTCAAAGTTTGAAAAAAAGCATTTCATAACTTTTTCGTAAAAATCTGCTATTTTGTATGAAGACCCCATTTGCTTGACAAGAGGGTAGTTTATACTGACAACACTTAGACAAATATTAATAGTCCATAAAGAGTTGCTCAGGGAGAGAGGGGACAATGGGCTGTTTATTACACTAGTCCTTAAAGTTTTAAAATAACGTTTTCTTAAACTTTTGCTTAAGAACTTTTTATTGGATTTGATTGGTTAGTTCATTAGCAAATCTAAACGTTTTAACCACTAATTTTCATCTACAATAATGGTAATTTTGAGTATCAACATTGGGGATGTACATAAATTTATCGACCATTGTCTTATCCCTTTAGATCCCGGATTGTTGTTTGATATATGGACAAAATAATGGATATAGGATATACGTGAATATATTGACAGGGGAAAATTTGTCAATAATTTAGCTTGACAATATGGACCTCATTTCATGGTCAGTTCGTTCATTCAGTAGGTGGGGAGGGTATAGGGAGTAAGGTTGTTTCAGCCAGCTGCGAGCATAGCTTTATCATAGCACATGAAAATCTGTTGCAACATCCAAGCAAATAATGTATCGATTAACAAAACAATAACATAGACGGTCATAACACGTAAATGAAAAGCTATTACATTAAAAGTTCTTAGATTATATCAATGATATTCATAAAAATACAATAGATTTAAGAAAGAACTACCACAAAAAACTCTAAGGATTTAAGTATAAATAAAAGTCTAAATTGGATACAAAACAAGGATGACAACATCCATAAGGAGCAAAGGACCAAAAATTGATTAATCACTTACATATGTCTTTTGTAGCATAATTAACCGACGGACCGAAGGACTAATCAAGTTGTATACCGGATTCTCTTAGATTGTGAGTATTTTCAAAATGAACAGCAGTCATAGCGTCACGGACTGACATACTGACGAACGGACGGACAAATAAAAAAGGATATAAACCACATTTCCAAAAATACGTATATGTAACTGGTATACACACAATATTGGAGTTAGCTTTGCCTGGGGAAAAAATCAGGCCAAATATGAGTAAAATTAAGAGTATTTCAGCTAAGCAAATCGCGTTATTGTGTAAATTGTTAAATTACCTGATAATGAAAAATGAGGTGGGTTGTCTTGGAAGTTTTTAAAAATTTTGAAGTTGGTAAAAACAAGAAAATTTGTATAGTTTTACCCTAATTGTAGATTAGCTTCGCTTTGTTTAATAATACAACTTTAATACACAGAATAATAAAACTTTAGCATGTAATATAAACAAAATTTAGAACAAAATTTAGTAGCGAAGCAAATTGTAAACATCACTTGAGTTCATTGTATAATTATTTTGATTTCAAGCAATTCAAGCAATTTTGGTAATTAATGTAAGTTTGACTTTAGCAAAGAGTTTAATGCATCATCTAAGATTTCTTTTGTATGTATTTAATTGATATAATATACGTGTATATATTTTTGTTGCTTATATAGACCTCATATTGGCCAGTTCTTTCGTACAGTAGGAGGGGAGGGGTTGGGGTAAAGGGGACAGTTGCAGTCTGTCGGTTAAAAATAGTAATATATTAACTGTGCTCCTAATAAAACATTGGATAAGACTGTTGTTTAAGCTTGTGTTTTAAGAGCTTAGTTTAAATTTAACAAGCTGCTTGGCACATTTTTTGTCGTAGTAAAGCTACTCCATACTGAATTTGTCCATGTGAAATAATCAAAACAACTAAAACTAAAAAAAATCATAATACTTATTGTTGTTTTGCTTATTTTTAGGGTCGATCCTGATTATTGATTTATAAAAGAATTGTCCTATCAATTTCAAACATGCTTATTCCTGTAATTGAATGCCCAACATACTATAGTAGCAATTTTAGATTTCCAACAATTTTTATATAAAATATAATTATTCTATTAACTCGATTTTTGGAATAATGCTTCCTATAATCAAGTCTTAAAATAATATTTATTTTCTTTGATTGTCTGATTTGTTAAGCTTCGCTTTTATTGATATTGTCAACCTTGATTTGATATCTATTTGACTTCAAGTATTTCTATATATTTCAGGGATCTTCAGGGATAAGCCAATAGACGATAAATTGTAGTACATCCCTAATGATAGTAAACAAAATTACAGATGCTGCCAGTTTTTGTTAAAAAGCACTGTTAGTTAATGAACCAACCAATCAAAATGTACAAAGTTACCCAAAGTTTATAAGCTAACAAATAATAAAATGTGATTGCAAAACTTTGTGTACTAGTGTAATTAACAGTCCAATGTCCCCTCCCTCCTTGATATATTTATGTGTCAACCTAAGACTGCGCAGGTGTTCAACAAACTTTAACTTAAACGTTAACATTAGTTTAATTATTCAAAGACAAAAAGTCTATATAAAATTCATTACTATTTAAAAACAACTATCAGCTGCGCAAAAAGCATCTAAGGATTGGAAGGCGATGATATAATAGCCTCAAATTATTAAAAGACTTTAATTTATAAATAGAATAGGTTAGAATCTTTTTGAAAAAAGTACTTTTTCGTATGAAAAAAAAAGGAATTTTCTTACAAAATATAGAACACAATTCATTTACTTGAATAAATGAAAAGATTAACCTATTTTCATTAAGATGATCTTTATAATATGAAAGATTCAAAGTTGATTGGCTGTGAAAATATAAGAATTTTTAAGGGATAAGACAATAGACGATTCATTTATATACATCCCCAATTAGTAAAAACAAGATGAACCCTTTTGTAGAATAAAGTTATTGGTTGAAACGTTTGGACTCTAATAGTTTTAAACTAACCAATCAAGTAAACTGAAAGCTTTTTAGTCAACGTGATAACGTGAGATAACGTGGATATAAAAATTTGGGTATCAGTGTAAATAACAGCTCATCGTCCCATCCTTCCATTAAAACTCAACACAATCAAATTTTAAATTTATAATTCAAATTTTAGATTTTGGGAATTAGAAAATCTGATCAACCTCACGTTTCTCCACATTTGATTTATAAAAATTTTAAATGGCAAGACACTTCTTTCCTGACTGATAATATCAAGCCTTACTGCAACCAAATTGCCTAGCAAATTTAGCTAATTTTGGAATTTGGAGTCACATTGCATGTGAATGTAGTAAATGCAGAACATTTAATTATATGGACCAAGTCAGATTTACGAATGTTGTAAAGGGATAAGACAATAAAATGATAAACATCCCCATTGATGATTAATAAAAGTAGCCCTTCTCTAGATTATAACTATTGGTTGAAAAGTTTGGATCCATCCAATCAAATTTTAAATTAATCCAATATAACCCAAGAAATAGGAATAAACATTTACTTTTGGGACCAATATAATATACAGACCATTGTCCCCTCCCTTTCCCTTTTAGAGATTATTTTGAGGTCTTCTTTTATCGTTTATACCGATGCAATGTGCAAACTTACGTTTCAGCCGTTTGGCTGCTGATAGCTTTTATAGTTCCTTATTTTCAAACTTCAATTCCAGCTTATTTTTACCGTGATCTGCATTGGATACAATTATTCCCTCACTTTTTTATTGCTAATTGGATTGCTGCATTTATATATTTACTTTTTGGAGAACTCCCTACTTTTTTCAAGTAGACAGCAACTTAAAATCCTTCCTCCAATTTTCTTATTTGTGATATTTAATTACTAGCCTACAGCTCACGTTGTTCACTGGTCTGTAATGTTCTTGAGAATATTAAATATCCGTACTGGAAAGGTAGAAGGCTGATGCAAATATTACGGTATAAAATCGGATCAGTTAAGAATTTGTAGAGGGCCCGATCTTTCAGGGTTAAACAGAAGGCTTATTATATTTTTGCTGACCAATGCATGTATGTATACTCTAAGAATACTGTCAGTCTATCGGTAATGCTCATACGAAAAACTATGTCTAGCTTCGAATTATATCCAGCTTTCTACGAATATAAAAATGTACAATCATAAGATTAAAACCAGTTTTTTTAGACCCGAGGTGCCAACCTTATAATTGTACATTCTATATCCGCTGCAAGCTGTTTAAATTATAATACGATGCGAGAAATAACTATTGTTTTTTACCATTGCTTTACATAGTTGCCCTTTCTCTCTTTCTCTCTCTTTCTCTCTCTCTCTCTCTCTCGTCGACGCTCTCTCTCTCTGTCTGTCTGTCTCTCTCTCTGATAAAATATTAAGTTACACATAAAGATTATGACTTTAACGTCTTATTTTAGAATATCTGTTTAACTGATTTATTCAGTAATTTTCGTTTTATATTTTAACCCAATGTAACAATACACGATTTAAAGTTTTGCTTCATTTTTTAACATTTATTAAAGAATATAATCATATTATTTTTCATTTCAAATTATCGTCCTGAAAGGGTTAAAATGTTTAGTTTAATATCTGACCACATTACGGGAGTGTTGCATGAATCAACTTATATTAAAACTAAGTTTTCTTAGATTTACTATATTATAAATTTAAGTTTTCTGTTTTAAGAATATAAATCAAATACTTCAATGTTATTCAAATAGCAACATGAATTTAAAAAACTGAATTTATGATGCTAAAAGTAGAATAATGGGTCTTATCGTTCTGGTCAATGAGAGTTTAATAGGGATTATTGGAGCACTATGAGTTTTAAACACAATATGCTTGGAAGATTCGAGCTCAATTATAGACGTTTATTTCCTATATAGATCTGTCATGGATCTTGATGCTATACAGCAGGCCGTTTTGTACATGTTAAAAATTAGAAGATTTCATTAAATAAAAGTAATCGCAAATATAGGTATTAAATAAGAGAAAACAATAGAGGGGGTAGGGGTTAATTAACTGTATGTCCCCACCCAGGGGACCTTGTTCCGAATTTCGATTGAATATCAGCCAATAGCGTCAGAAAAGGGTTTAGACATTTTTTTTATATTATCTAGTATATTTTATTAGCAGCGATGCTACTCTGTAATTGACTATGTCTGTTCCCCCGTCAGTCAGTCCGTGCGTCAATCATTTTTACTTGTTATTTTGTCATGTTTATGTATATAAATGTAAACTACTACTTTTTAAACTTACATATATTTATACAAACCTCATTCATTGATCTTACTATCATTATAAAAAAAATATGGTATTTTAATCTGCTGCGTTATTCAAAAACATAATTGTCCTAGTATTTGTCAATGTATAAGAAGTGCAATATACTAATGAGAAAGGAGACAATGAAAATAATTTACAATGGTACCCAAAGTTTTATACCAACCTTTTCGTAATAGTTGGCTCTAATACTTTGGGTACTTTAATCAAATTCGGTTTAGTTACAAAACTAGTTTTGGTTCAAACATTTCAACCAATAATTTAAATCCAAGAGAGGAATTTATCATCAATAGGGATTTATAACAATTTATAGTCCATTGTCTTATCCCTTAAGATCCCTGGCAATATGCCGTAACCACTTTGTATTCAAGCGTTGAGCCTTATTTTACTCAGAAAAAATGCACATTTAGTTTTAATGCAAAAAGATTACTTTTTCATGACACTTATTTACATTTTAGTTAAAAAAAAGTATCCATTAAATAGTGCTGTAAATTTGGTACATAGTTACACTTTTTGGATGCACAGCAACTCTATAACAATGGTAATGTATGTTCGGCACAACATATCTATAGTATAAATGTATATACAGATAACTACCTCCCCCCCCCTTTCCAATGACCCTTTTGTCTGCTAGCAAATTCTTTGTTTGCTACTTCGCTGTGTTAATATTCCCGACACCTTTGGTTGATTTTCAAAGACCCAATTAATACAAGGTCAATGGGGATTGAGAAATACAATCATTTAACCCCTTCCCCCTTTTGTGATTTACTCTAATTTCGCTACCTTACTAAAATATCTTGATTTATTAAAAACTTTTAAAACACTTTTAGAAATTGCTTAAAATAAGCTGTCTAAGTAAAATATTATATTCTTTTATTTAAAAATTTCTTTTTGAAGCAATTTTTAAGTTTTTTTTTCTCTTCTTTTGAAAAAGTTATTGTTGTACTATGAACATTATTTTACTTGTTATTGTTTTAATGAATATGTGTTTTTAAATAAATTTCATAACAATTTGATGCAAAAGGATTTAAATTCTGCAACGTTTGTTACGAGTATATTATATTATGTTATTTTATTAATTAAAAGGGAAGCAACTCTATAAGTGATTATGTTCGTCTGTCTGTCCCTACTTGTGTCTGTATGTAAAGATGTTCTCTTTTCGGTTCTCTCTCTCTCTCTCTCTCTCTCTCACACACTCTCTCTCTGTCTCTCTCTCTCTCACTCTCTCTCTTTCTCTCTCTCTCTCTCTCTCTCTCTCTAACTTTTTCTCACACCAGTGATATTTCCAGTTATACCTTATTGTTTCTCCTTTATTCCATTCAATTTAAATTCTAAGGGGGGGGGGGTCACGGTGGATTATTTAATCCACAAGGGATAACACCTCTAATTACTTAATACAATCAAATTTTAATGAAGCAAAATAATCATTAAATTTTGTCAATAGCTTTTCCTCGTATATTTTACAAACCACATTTTTATAATAATGCATTTAATTTTACTTAGAGACAGTGTTTTATAAAAATTCTCATAATAATGTATAACATTTAATATTTATATTTGTAAGAATTTTTTTCATATAATTTTTTTCCTATTTTATAAAGAACTAAGCTCTTTTTGTCTTTAGTAAAGGATCTTATAAACCGCTGAATTGGTGGGGTCTCCTTCACAGTGAATCTTTGTATAGGTCCAGAGAAGGTTTTTTAACTATTTTGGGGGAAGATATCTCCACCGTCTCAAAAAAATATTACACTAAAAAGTAAGAAATTTATTTTTACTTTTTCTTCTAAAACTCCAAATGAAAATGAGGGAAGTGGGAAACTTTCCTCCTCCCACCTTCAGTGCCATGCTCCTAAAGACTTTAAGGTTCGTAACACCTAGTTAAAATTAAATACGGTAAGGAGAAGGGGTTATTTTTCAAGATAGAGGTGTTCCGCCACCTGGATAATAGCTTAAAACCGTCACAGAATCAGTAGGGTTATTCCCTAAGAAGCACAACTTAATTAGTTAAGCGGTTAGCGAGATATTAAGCTACAGACAGAAGGAAAGACATTGTTCTACTTTGTAGTATAGATAAAATCCAAATAAATATAGAAAAGCTTCGCTTTAAAAACTCCACCTTAAGACATCAAACCATTCAAATGTAAATTTACATAGAACGGAAAAAGAAGCTTTATAGAACATGCATTTCGTGTTAAAAACTGTATGTTAATTAGTAGAATTGTTTAAATATACAATTAATCTTCATTAATGTGAAGGAAGGCTTAGCTATAATTGTTCTTTTTTTTCAACAAAGTTTAACATAAAATTTGTTAATTGCCTGGGAAATATACAAAAGTGAAGCCGTTGTACGTAGAGGGACAAAGTGACTAAAAAATCAGCCATTTGACGTCATAAAAATGAGGGATTATCCATCTCTTTTTTAGGGGTTTTCTTTCTCACTCATCTCCCTCTCATCTCCCTCATTTTTATGACATCGCATGGTTGAATTTTTAGTCACTTTGTCCCTATACCGTTTTACACTTTTATATTGTCCGTCTGTCCGTATATTTAGCTATTTTAACACCTTTTGTGGTGATTCCTGTTATAGTTATAACATTTAGATTTTACCTTTTTTGATGTTATTGTCAAATCTTAGCTAACTTTGATTTTAAAATGGTGATTTTTAAGACAATTAGGAATGATGTAATAAGCGTAGAGACACTTTAATTTCCTCTCAAAATTTATATACTACTATATCATTCATAGATTAATAAACAATTCCAATGATGGTTATCAAAATTACGCCTTTATTGATTATGATTGTTGGATGAAAAGTTTGGACACTATTGGAATAAAAAATAACCAAAGCTTTTGAGCTAACCAATGAGATAAACTGATGATAAAACTTAGGGTACCAGTGTATTTTTCAGTCCAATGTCCCCTCCCTACCTGATGTATTGTCATACTTGTAAATATATTTTTGTTTCACATCTTGAGAAATTGGTAATTAGTGTAAGTTTGACTATAGCGAAGTGTTTAATACAGTATCTAAGATTTTATTTAAACATCCAACATTCAACATTTTCTTTTGTATTTTATAACTATTTCATAACTTTTGGTATAATAATTAGCAAGTCCCCAAAGTTTTATAATATTGTTTCCATATTCGTTTGATTAACAACTTTGGGGACTTTGTTGAATTTTGATTTGTTGTTTCATTAAATTGAGTGTCCAAAAGTTTCAATCACTAATTGTAATCTACTTTTGTTTACCGTTATTGGGGATGTACATCAATTTATCGGCCATTGTCTTATCACTTTAGATCCCCGATATGAGAGTTGAAAATGTTCCTGACAGCAGCTATGACCAGAATGTTTCCAATTAGACAATTTTTTGAATGATATAATGATCTTAATCATCCTTATTTTAGAATAATGATTCCTAGGACAACAAGGTACAATATCTTAAGCCAACCATCTCTATATCAAGTCAATAAAAATGTATAAAACAGTTTCGTAGTAATTTCATGGGTAAGAATGGCAAACTCGGATCAAAATATTTCAAATATCAAATGGATGTCGTCTTTCATTTCATTCGAATGTGAACGCGGCATTTTACAGTGGTAAATGTTCCTGACAGCAGCTATGACGAGGATGTTGCCAAGTGTGACTGTCAGTCAATTTTTTTTGTATAATATAATGATCCTTTTGATCCTTATTTTGTAATAATGATTCCTTTTAAAACAAGGTAAATATTAAAATAATTTTGGTCCCATTTCATGTCAAATGGATGTCGTCTTTCATTTTATTCAAATGTGAACGCGGCATTCTACAGTGGTAAATTTTCCTGACAGCAGCTATGACGAGGATGTTGCCAAGTGTGACTGTCAGACAGATAATACCCAGGGGGACCAGCGAACCAATACTCTGAAAAAAAAAAAAATTGTTAGTAGTTATAAGTCATGTCTTTTTTAAAGCATTCGGCAGAAGGTTGAATTGATATTATTTTTACTTTAATCTAGAGGCTAAGCAACCTTTTTCTAAATAGTTATTCCCCCCTCCCCCCCCCCCCCCACCCCACAACTAAGACCCATAAGAAGCTAAACTGTGAAGGAGAACTATATCGCTTTAGTGGTTAGCGAGATCCTTTGGTACAGGCAGACAGACACATGCTACAGTTAATTATACATGGTTAATTCCTAGTCAAATCAAAAGTTTCTTTATAAAAAGTATAATAACGATGGTTTCAAATAAGGTTATAAAGTTTAATGAAAAGCTTTAAACCAAAATTTCATTTTTTTTCAAACATTAATTTAAATTGTTGTATCCTGTTAAGCTTCGGCGTTTATGTTGAAACATTTATATTGAATTATTAGAATAGTGTATAATTGGTAGCTGGACAATGACAAGTGTCTCAAAAAATTAGTCTTGTGACGTCATAAAAATGAGGGATTATCCATCTGTTTTTTAGGGGTTTTCTTTCCTACTTCTCCTCTCATTGCATTTTCATGACGTCACTTGGCTGATTTTTGAGACACTTTGTTCAGCTACATATATAATTATATATGTGGTAGTTTTTTCAATAAAAAGTTTATGTAAAAATAACAGATCTTTAGAATAGATGTATATAAAGATAACTACTTCCTTCCCTTTTTCAATGACCTTATTCGTCTGCTGCCAAATTGTTTTCTGCTATTTGGCTGTGTTAATACACTTCACACCATTAGTTAATTTTCAATTACCCAATTGAGAGTTGACACAAGGACAGTGCGATTGGAAGATACAGTTATTTAACCCTTTTCCCCTCTACTGTTTTAGTCTAATGTAGACATAAGTTAGAATAACTCTTATAACAACTAATTTAGTAGACGTTTTTTTATGTCAATACAACGTCAACAAAGTTAACAGGGCAAACTAGTGTTGAACAAAATTGATTAAAAGTTGAAATTAAAAATTCACGTACTGTACAATGAATAGATATAAGTAACAAGGATGACAACATCCATAAAAGCGAAGCTAAAAATCCCAAGGTAGAACAAACCATTTAATACTATTCTAGAAAAAGTATTTGAATATATAAGTCTAAGCAAAACCGTACCTAACTGTTACAGGAATCATCATGCCACATGCCACAAGAAAAAGGTGAGGAAATATTTTTTCTAGGGGTGCTACCCTCCCCCCAAATAGATGTAAACTTTCCCGGGACCTATGAGAAGTTACACTGAAAAGCAATCCTTCTGTACACACAGACAGACATCCTGTTATTTTTGAGTAGCTTTACTTTGCTGATGAAAAGTTAAAAAACTTTTTTCTTTGACAATTTCTGTTGTTAAATTCTAAATAAAAATCCTTGTCATGAAATTAAAAACAAGAACATTTATGTTCATATTACTAAAAATTGTTTAATTTGAAAAATAAAGCCATTGAGGAAGGGAGGGGATATTGGACTGTAAATTAGAAATAACTATTTTTTTCGACAATTTTACTACTTTTTTTCCACCTCCAAAATATAAACCTTTAACCCATCTAAGGACCAAAAGGTATATTCCATGAAAAGCCCAATAACGAGATTTTTAGCTTCAGACAAACAAATTTTGTATTGTAGAATGAACTGATGCATTATTGTTCTTGCTAGAGTTCTGTAATCTAAGCTTTATACAACATACAAAAAGCCAATAAGGATGACAACATCCATAAAAGCGAACCTTTAAATTCAGACGAACATCAACACTTGTAGAGTGTCAGAAAATAATTAGCAGACTATCAAGTTACAATAGTGTAAGTAAATTTGTAAAAAAAAAATTTTAAAGTACAGGATTCTGTATAGGAACACAGCTACATTTTAGGACTTTGTCATAGAGATGCTTCGCTTATAACATTGCTTCTTGTTGTCTTAGGACGTCCAGACAAACGTACGAACAGACAGAACCTAAATATATAAAAAGCTTTGCTTTTAAAACTGCTGTAAATACAAAAATATTTTTATGTTGACATTTGGGGAATTTTTAGTGTGTCTCCCACATTAAATGCTTCCCAATAGTTTGTAAAACCTAAGCATTTTTTTGTAGCGAAGCTACTCTATAAATCAGTTTGTATGTTCGTCAGTCCGTAATGCTATGGGATAAATTTGATTTTCTTGACTGCTGTTAAAGACAGACAGCGAAGACGGGCATCTAGTCTATACATTGTTCTATCAGTCTGTCTGTCGGTCATTCTTCTCTGTTTCTTTTCTTTCTTACGACATCTGCTCAATAACTTACTTTGTCCGTTTGTCCATTTTATTATTTATTATTTTCTACTTATGGATAATGTCATCCTTGTTTTACAATTCTGTCTTTAATTTTTTATGACTGAAATAAATAAGAGTTATTTTTGACATAGAAAGTTACCCACGAATTTAAAAATGAAAAATCATGGGTTGTTTTTTATGATGTCACATGGCTGATTTTTGAGACTACCATGGGATTAATTCTGAAACTGAAGCGCAAAAAATAAAACCAAAAAAAAAACATTTTTCTTCACAAAACTGCAATAGATGAAAAATTCAAAAGTTTTTTGCGCAAGTGATTAATGAACAGAATTTTTCAAAGTGTTTTGTCACAACAGCTAAAACCTTTGCGCTGTCATTTTATTAACATTAGATTTTAGGCATTTAAACATTGCAATAACGTCATGTCGGTATAACGAATGCCAGTTATCATTTAAAATCATAAAGATGACATTTATGCATCCTAAGCCACAGCCACCCTTAGCCTATCTAGTAAAACCTTCGGCCGCAGCCACCCTAAACAGATAAAGCCTTTATCATCTGATGCTACCCTTAGCCACGCGGCTTTTATCCTCCCTAACCGCTGTAATACTCATTCAAACAGCTTAGACAATGCGGATTCAAAAAAAATTAGCAGGTTGGAGAAAGAATCAGCCACCCTTAGCCGCAGCTAAAATAAGCCTTTACTGTAACGAACCAGCAGTTAGTGAGATCTTTAGGTACAAACAGACAGACTAACACAAATGATTATTTTTAAACATTTAAACAAAATATCCATTTCCAAGCGGCTCATGGCTGTCTAAAACGCAGCTAACTAGCCCCGTACTAAAGTATTTTTTGCTTGAGTGCAAGTTTCAAAAACTTTTCCATTACGCTTTGCAACAGTAGTTCAATTTGAAAAAAGCAAAGCTTTATATGATAAGGTAGGTACGTCACAACGCTAATAGTAAAAACGAGAGGAACTGTCTTTCCAATATGGCTATGAAACTGATTAATGTCCGCTGGATTAGAGCCAGTTCTAAGCCATACTAAAAAAATTATGTTTAGCATCGTATTACAGACAGTTTTTCCACGAAAATTGAAATATAAATCGGACCCTCGGGGCAATTAAAACTAGTTTTTGTCTTTTTATTTGTCTGCGGAAAGCGTTTATAATGTTGTGCAATATATAACAATTATCACTTTGAAAGTTATTCTGATATATACGATAATTCGTGTATACTATTTGCTTAGCCTTTGGCATCTTTGGACAAGAAAATAGACTAAAACCATCACATACGTGATGCTTCTCTAATATAGAGAATTCAGTTTATTAATTAGCGAGATCTTTACGGACTAACAAAATAAAGATCTATAAACAGCTCGACGATAAGAATTCCTTAAATTTGTTCTACCGACATCTTAGTTATCCAATACTTGTCTAAATCCGCTTTTATAATAACAAAAAAATAACTGGGGAAAAAGGAAACAAAATTTTGTTGATCTAATCGTGCTGCTTTAAAAATATCAAGAAAATAATAGAAATAGGCCATCCATTTTAATTATTTTATATGAGCATTACTATAACAATTTTAACCCAGTATCAATCTAAAAGAGAAAAGAAGAAAGAAAAAAAAGAAAGAGAGATAGATTGATAGATAAATAGATAAAGAGAGAGAGAGACAGAGAGAGAGAGAGAGAGAGATAGAGAGAGAGAGAGATAGAGAGAGAGAGAAAAAAAAAGAGAGAGAGAGAGAGAGAGAGAGAGAGAGAGAGAGAGAGAGAGAGAGAGAGAGAGAGAGAAAAGACAGACAAAGAAAAAGAGAAAAATAAAGAAAGAGGCAAAGAAGGCTGTATTACAGAAGGAAGGACAGGAAGACACAAACACTTATAGAGCAGCAACGCTACTGCAAACAACAAACATTCGTAAAATTTCAAATTTTTCCATATCCTCATAATTTCTGTCTAGTCCTGAAATGTCAGTCTGTCCGTCTGTCTATCTATGTATACTATGTAGATTCTGTAAATAATTATTGATCGTAGATAATATATATAAGGAAAATTCTTTAGAATTAAGTTTTTTTGGCCCCGGTAATTTGTCGAGTAGGTACGCTTCTATTTTAATATGATAGCGGCTACGCATCTAGGACAAGATACTTTACTGTAAAAGAAAATCATGCAGGTCCAGTGATTAAGCTGGTTCTTATGCAATAGACAGAAATTGTCAGACAAAAATACTACTAATTTAAAAAAAACGTAAAATTTATACATTTTACTTATCCTGAACGAACTTAGCATTATGTAATATGTTGTTGAAAAGGAAAAGATAACGTAAAGATTCTACATTCTAGAGGAACTGAGAGATGAGAATTTATCATTTTGCAGTGAAGCCCCTACTGAGGCCCAATTCAAAGATAAATGGAGAACCATTGTGCGTGGCCTATGCTCTGGAAAGAAGAGATAAATGGCGATGATGAAAGATTCTAGATATCCTATCATATAAATAAGTAAGCTGTTTTTGTCTTTAGCGAAGTATCTTGCTAAATGCTGAACCGATATGGATCTCCTTTACGGTGAGGGTTTTAGGTCATTTTATTTTATAAAAAGTCTGTGTATGGTTTTAGGCTATTTTTTTTTCTGTCACATATCACTTTCAGTATAGAGCCCCTTGATGCTAGGGGCGCGTCCGCTAGTAAAAGAAAAAACAATAAATTTTATTATATAACTTAAATTCTTGTGAAGTATGAAAAGATTCAGATTTGAATTGTAGTCCTGACTAGACATATTTGCTTCACTGACAGGTATTTATGCCAAGTGCACAATTTTCAGGGATATTAAGGGATAAGACAATGGAGATTAATTTATATATATACCCAATGATGATAAACATTATCCTATTTTTTGTTGTTGACGTTTTTGATTGACTGCAAGTTTGGAACAAACCAATTAAAATTCAATAAAAGTACCGTAACCAAAGTTAATGAGCCTGTAAATAAGATAGCTTAATTATAAAACTTTGGGTACCAGCGTAAATAACAGTCTAATGTCCCCTTCCTCCCTGACAATTTCTTAGCAACAAAGCTTCTCGACAATTATCAGTCCTAATTTTTTTTTGTATTTATTCCATAATAAAAAACCTTCAGTTTAAAAATTATAATAGGATTGTGAAAGTGAAATCAGTAAAAAAGTGCAAAAAATGTCTTTGACGATGCATGTATTTTCAGTATGGCCAAGACAAAGTTTTGATTCAACGGAAATGAAATGGAAATTTCTGTGAAGAGTAAAATGAAAATTTATAATCAATTCCATTTTTGTTGGCCAACAAAACACGAATTATCAGTATTGCATAGAACCGGTTTTAAGCCAGCGGACATAAATCGGATTTGAAGCCATACATGGAAATATTTATTCATCTTACATTTACCAATCCAATGTATGTACAATGTGCAATAAATATAGTGAGAATTATATCTTAATTAATGAAATATAATACTCATAAGTTGGTGATTATTCTTAACACATGCAGATATTGTTCTACAGCACTTTGTCTCACATTACATACTTTTAGACATAATGTCTTTTTAAAAGCGAAGCTTTTCTATAATTAGGGTCGGTACGTCCGTCCGTCATAGAGAGAAGGCTCTTTTCGTTATTTAGGCATGTTAGAATTGTCCTATCGATTTCAAACTTTACATGGTGATTCCTTTAGTAGTTAGGTACGATTTAAAAAGTGTAGAAACTCTATAAGCATTACCAGAATGTCCGTACGTCTTTAAGTGATCTAATCATTCGATTGATTTGATTTTTGGTATATTGATTTTTGGGACGACAAATTATAATGTTATAAGCGAAGCCACTCTATAATCAAGTCCTAAAATGTAAGTATGTCCATAAACATTATCCTGTATTAAGCAGTTTTTCAACAAATTTACTTACAATTTTGCTTCGACTCTTATACATTTATTTTCTGATTATTCAGTTCTTACACTATACAAGTGTTAAAGTCCGTTTGTCCTACCGTTTCAGTGCTTCGCTTTTATGGATGTTGTCATCCTTGTTTTATTAAATATCACTGCTACTATTTATTTGTTTATAAAGATATTAGCGGCTACGTCCCTCTAAGGACACTTAAAACCTACCCTGGACCTATGAAACACTTTATTGTAAAGGAGAACCATATCATTTCAACGGTTAGCAAGATCCTTTGTTACACACACACGCACATTGATATCCTGTTACTTTTTAAAGAATCTTAAAACATTTATGTTTGTTTTTTCACTCCTTTTTTCTGCATTCCTTTCATGGATAACTTTGAACCCTTTAAGTGATGATACACCTGACGATAGATTGCTGTACTTTATCAAGTAAGATAAAATATATTGGTGGAAAAGTTGGGACATTTTTGCTCTTCATCTACATAAGAGTTATATACATATATTGTATTATTAATTTTATGAAATATTTATCTTTCATCTTTATGTATTATGACTGTACCTAGTCTTGTTTTAATACAATGATATGTGATATATTATACGGAATAAAAAGGATTTTATATTGCAAAAAAGTATCAGATTCTAATAAACAATATTGTAGTTATTTGCTCATATAAAATAACTTTATTATAAGCAGAAGAGAGGATACCCAAAGTTTTCTAATAACGTTAGCTTATTGGTTGATTTTAAAACTTTGGGTACTTTTACTGAATGTTGGTTGGTTAGTTTAAAGCTAGTACTATCCAAAAGTTTTAAACAACAGAAGGTGCAAACTTGTATATTCTCAAAGGGGATGTAAATCAATTTAATCATCCATTGTCTTATGCCTTAATATCTCTGATTATATGTCTAACTCAGAAATGTTAATTTGTCTTTGCATAGTTAATAACCATTATAGCATACAAGTTATAGAAAAGCAATGTAACTTTACAAACTGTCTCAAAAATCAGCCATGTGACGTCATAAAAATAAAGGATGAGATAAGAAGTGGGAAAGAAAGCCCCTAAAAAAGAGATGGATAATCCCTCATTTTAGGACATCTAATTGCTGTTTTTAAAAACACTTTATAAAGCTACATTATTTTTCTATACAAAGCTACAAAAACAATACAATTTGTTTTTATAATGATCAAACAACAAGTTGTCTCAAAAATCAGCCATGTGACGTCATAAAAATAATAAATTCACCTTTGGTTCCAGTAGTAATTGTGTGTATTGAGTACAGTTGGAGGTCTGGTTGTCTGGCTGGCTCCAATCTGGAGACTCTGTCTGGCTCCAATCTGGAGACTCTGTATACACCCAATCTGAAAAAAAGACAAATTAATACTTCGTTTCATGTGAAACAAATTTGAAATCTTTAGGACAATTCTAGAACACAGTAATAGTGTCTGACTGATTATGACGTAACAAAAAAATTAGCCAATGAGAGGCCGTTATTGACCAATGGTAAAATTTATAGTGGCCTCTCATTGGCTAATTTTTTTTGTTACGTCATAATCAGTCAGACACTATTACTGTGTTCCAATTCTAACATGCCTAGATTAACGATGAAAGCTACAGGCTATGATCCTAATAAATAATTTGTTGGGTGGGGTGGAGGCCAAACAACCCTTTTATACAATCCCCTCCCCCCATTGACCTTTCCTGAAAATTATTTAACCTTCTGACTGCCTATTACCCCCCAAAAAATATTGAAAACCCAGATAAGTACCCAAGATGATTTTTTATAAATTATGAAAGGGGTTGGGTCATTGGGAGGATATTTTATTCTACATTCCTCTATTCCCAACTCAACAGTTTCTAAAGCTACCAAAGGAAGTATATATTTAGGTAACGAAATGATTATAATCAGAAAAGAAGGACAACTTTTAATCCTAATTTAATAATTAAATTAGCAAGGTGTGCATTTAATCCTTGCAAAATGTTTTGATATAGTATTTAGAAGACCAACGTTACTATAAAAAATGTATAAAAAAAACAATGAATTAATGTACAACCTCAATTATAATAACACTTCTGCCACTGAAAATTATCGTAATAAATGTTTGGACACTGAAGATTTGTACAACCCAATCATGATATATAAAATAGTTATTTCTTTCATCGTATTATAAACGGCTTTCCGCGGATATAGAATGTACAATTATAAGATTAAACATTTTTATATTCGTAGAAAGCTGGACATAATACAATGCTAGACATAGTTTTTTCGTATGGATGAGAACCGGTTCCTATCCACCGGATTCGAATAATACGAGAAATATCAATATCCAAAGATTTGGCCAACAAATGAGATATTAAAACTTAAACAATTTACAGTCAAACGTAAAATATTTATTCCTCTTAAATCTGTCTTAGTTGCTATATCCATAGACGTCCAAGGGGGGGGGTAAAGGTGTGATTTACCCCCCCCCCCCCCCAGGCAAATTTTACCCCCGGGATAAACATTTTTTTGGGGGGTAAACAAAATTTGCATCACGCTTCGCGCGCCATTTTACCCCCCCCCCCAAAGCAAATTACCCCCCGCTTAAAAAAATTTTACCCTCCCAAATAAAAAAGCTTGGACGCCCCTGGCTATATCTAACTTATTTTTTTAGTATTTCTAAACGAACAATTCAGTGAAATGAAGACAAATAAATTCCTTTAAAATATGTAAAAGTAACAGGATGTCTCTGGGTATGTCAGTGTGTACCAAAGAATCACGCTAACCGCTTGACCGCGGCAGCGAGTTATTAAAACATTAAATAAATCTAATTCATACATAAATGTATCTGCGGACACCGTTTTATTAACAAAACTGTCCTAAAATTCACTTTGACTGTCTGTGCCAATAACCAGACAGTATATAATTAACTTTGTCTGTCTGGCTGTTAGTCATGCATTTATATAAACTTTTGTGTTTCGCTACTTATGGACGTTGTAATACTATTTTACGGCTTCGCCCTAGCCTCTAGGGGCTTTGCCCCAATAGGTCATTAAAAAAAATTGGAGCTGCCCCAGTATCAATTTCAAAATTTTCGGGGGGAAAAAATTGCAGTTGCCCCAGTATCAATTTCAAAATTTTTTGGGGAAAAAAATTAGATCTGCCCCAGTATCAAATTCAAAATTTAAAAAAAAATGGGGGGGCGGGGTTTTGGGGGGGGAGTTAGAGGTGTCCCACAAAAAAAACACCACAGGACCAATAGGTATATACCCTGAAGAGTAGAATCCGATCGAGATCATAAGGGACAGACAGACGGACAGACAGACAGACGGACGGACGGAAGGACAGACATCAAGCTACTTTGTATTATAAATAACGTAATATATATCATATTGGCCCTAATGACTTGTCAATTTTTCCATGATTAAATCTCATTAAACTTTGTCGGAACTTTTACTACTTTTTTGTGAGTTTTTACTAACATTTTATAGATACGGTGATTCTGTAAAATCACAGAAAAATATTGAAACTTTCAGCTATTCAATATAAAGGCTAGAACGTCAGTAATTTGTGTAATTGACAGTAACTTATTTGTTTGTTAATGAATTATAATAATAATCAAAATGCATTAAATAGGTGTCCGTCCGTAACGGATAGCTTTTTTCGTTAATTTAGGCATGTTAGAATTGTCCTATCGATTTCAAATTTTGCATGGTGATTCATTTAGCAGTTAGGTACGATTTAAAAAGCGTAGCAACTCTATAACCATTAACAAAATGTCCGTACGTCCATTTTAAACATGATGATTTTTTTACTTTTTAACATAAAATTTTTATGTGATCTAATTATCCGATTGATCTGATTTTTGGTATATTGATTCCTGGGACAACAAAGTATAGTGTAATAAACGAAGCAACTCTATAATCAAGTCCTAAAAATGTAAGTATGTCCATAAACATTATCCTGTATCAAGCAGTTTTTTAAAAAATGTACTCACAATTTTGCTTTGACTCTTATACATTTATATTAGGATTATTCAGTTCTGAAACTATACAAGTGTTAACGTCCGTTTGTCCTACCGTTTCAGTGCTTCGCTTTCATGGATGTTGTCATCCTTGTTCTTTAAATATTAACTTTGATCTTATGCTTAGTTAGAAATATATAATCACAGAATTTTTGTTGTTATGTAAGACTTCCCAAATTACCATCTCTGTAAATGAAGTATCTAATAGTATCACATAAAGCATTATAACAGTTGACAAAAATCAGAAAATCCTTCTATAAAAGTGTCTTTAGCTCTAAACAAATGTTAGATTAAGAGATTTATGGGTATTAATAGTATTTTTAGAGGGATTAAGAAAAAATAACAATAATAGTTATTTATCGTCAGCTATTTTTAATACCAAAGCTAAACTGTTCATTAATTTGTGTGTCAGTCTCTGTGTGTGTGTGTGTGTGTGTGTGTGTCTGTCTGTTTTTATATCTATCTATCTATCTATCTATCTATCTATCTATCTATCTATCTACCTACCTATCTATCTATCTATCTATCTATCTATCTATCTATCTATCTATCTATCTATCTATCTATCTATCTATCTATATATCTATCTATCTATCTATCTATCTACCTACCTATCTATCTATCTATCTATCTATCTATCTATCTATCTATCTATCTATCTATCTATCTATCTATCTATCTATCTATCTATCTATCTATCTATCTATCTATCTATCTATCTATCTATCTCTACCTGAGTTTGTATAAGTGGTAAGGTTGAGATCTGTAGAAAGCTTCATTGTAATTTTTCTTCTATTTTTATTTCTTCTTAATTATTCACTGTGAATATATTAAGTCTCATTTTAAACATAGTTCTTGCATCTTTTATCTGAAAATAAATATAAATAATATGTAAGTAATGAAAACTTTTATTTAGTGTCATTTGATAAATTGTATGTCGGTGATATGTTAACCATGACTATTTTTATGTCATGACATAAAAACGACATAAATCAATAAATTAAGTCAACTGAAGTCAACCAACTAGTCCCTAGATGTTAGGGGCGCAGCCGCTAGTTGAGAAATATACAGTACAGGCAAACTTTAGAGTAGTTACTCGATCGATAAGTATTACTTTAATGTTCATTGATTTTTAATTTGTGAGCTTCGCTATGATAGATGTCCTCATCCCTGTTATTTCTAGTTTATGATGGAATCTTATCATATGAAACTTATATGGAATAAATATTGGTTTGCTTTACATAGAAAACTACAAAAAAAATTAAATTTTGGAAAAAATTTACATATTTCAATTTAATTATAATTGGGGGGATAATTGATTTATCAGACATTGTCCCATCCCTTTTTCCCAGGTAGGGAGGGGACATTGGACTATAAATTACACTGGTACCCAAAGTTTTCTAATCCCATTAACTATACGTTGTACTTCTATTGAATTGTTATTGATTGGTTCAACATTAGCATTGTACAAACTTTTGAATTAATTTTAATCTACAAAAGGGGTAATTTTGTTTATCATTATTGGAGATGTAGATAAATATATCATCGATTGTCTTATCTCTTAAAATCCCTGCTGTACAGATGCCTGAATCTGTCTACAAACGTCAAATTATTTCAGAGGCAAAATGCTTGGAATTTAAATTTAGTAGGATGTTTCTATCAAGTAGTTATCTTAATAATAAAGTAAAAGGATGTTTGTTTGTTTGTCTGTCTGATTGAACCGAAGCATCTCGCTAACCGCCGAACCGATCGGGGTAGCTTCTCAAAGGTCACGAGAAGGTTTATAACTATTTGGGGGGAGGGTACCACCACCCTCCCAAGAGAAATCACCCATAGAAAAAAAAGGGGTTTGGGATTCAACCCCCCCCCCCCTCAAGTGCCCCTAGAGGCTTCAAGGGTGCGTAGCTGCTAGTGCAGGATAAAGTAGCAAGGTGTTTGTCTCTGTGTTAGATAGGCCATCCATATATAGAAGTAACAGGATCTGTGCCGGGCTGTCGGAATATCTGTCTGTGTGTACCGAAGAATCTTGATATCCGCTGAACCGATTTGGTTTTCCTTTACAGTGTAGCTTCCGCTCTCATAACTAACTATTTTGGAGAGGGTTCCGTTAATCTAAGCATATTAGAATTGTCCTTACTGAAATAATTTTATTCTACTAAAGGAGTAATTTTGTTAATAATAATTGGTGGGAGGGTAAAATAATTCATAAACTAGTTTCCAATACCCATTTCCTACTTAAATATTTGGTAAGATTTGAGGAACACTGATATAATGCATAGAAACCCAGTGATAGGATTTAAATATGACGGAGGGAAAGGACATTAGCAGTCCAATTAATCTCAGTCCTTTTCTTCAATGTCCTATTATATAAAGTAATAAGGTTCTTTTTGTACGTAGCTTAAGATTTCGATAACTTTTGAACTCATTTTAGGGAAGCCTCACATATGATCAGGGCTGGTTTTAAGTTATTTTTCTGCTTTTCACTACCCTTCAAATGTAGAGCCCCTAGATGCAAGGGGCATAGCCAATATTTTTTTTATAATATACCAAAATATAAAACATTTTAAAATTTAAAATGTGTTATCCCCAATTCCTGTAAAATAACGGTGACGTAGTTTACTTACATATATTTCTTTTTTTAACTAGAAAACTTGAAAATAAGTTTTTAAATTGCAAGATATTCATACATAAGAACAAGAATGACATCATTTATAACATAGAAGCTCTGAAACGGTAGAACAAACAAACATTAACACTTGTAGAGGGTCAAAAGTTTTTAAGAAAACACAGTGCGTATGAAAACTCTTTTTGTGACGTTACATGGCTGATTTTTAGACACTATGCAAAGCTTCAAAACATTTTAGAAAAATTACTTTTAAATGTGTATTAGGGAAAACTGTTAAATTTCTAAGAAAAATTCCAAGTATTTGTAAATTATTGTACTATATTTGTACCTGGGCAAAATTTACACTTTATGTACAAAAACAAATAAAGCATTGTGCATTTAAAAGTTTATTACACTTGACCTTTGAAAAGCAATTTGTCAAAATTCTTGAAAATAATCAAAAAATAATATTAGCAGCTACGCCCATATAAGTTTTTAGTGAGTGGGGGGGGGGGGTGGTAGGTTGACACTACACTATAAATTTTAGTTTTTTGCAGGAGTTTTGGAAGGGCTCAAAATAGATAAAAACCTTCACTGAACCCATAAGAAGCTTCACAGCAAAGGACAAATATGTCAATTAAGCAATTAGCGAGATCTTAAGCTGTACACGTGGCACAGTAACAAAGACATCCTGTTGCTTTTTATAAGGTTTTTGTACAATATATGTAGGGAGAAAAGAGGGTTTGTAAATGTTTAATTAAGTAAAACCCCATTAAAATTTTAAGATAAATCATATATTTACCCCCATTTTTACCAAGTACTGACCTGTCTACCTCCAAAAAATATTTGGATTTTTTTTGATGGTGGATTTATCATAAATATATGGACAGACAGGCTGTCATAAACACTACTAGAGTTGCTACACAACTTAAAAAGCAGACTAAATGTACTAATAATTATCCTAATTATTCATTTGTAAAGCTTTTTACATACAAAGATATTTGTTTAATGAATTTTTATGTAGTTTAGTTAGAATCTTACTGCCAAAAACAATGCATTTGACTTATTATATTCTATTTTATTTTTAAAAGCTTCTACAATTGTATCTACATATATAGGTTATTTTCACGAAAAATTAAAATTCCCCCCCCCCCCCCCCTCCTAAAAAACAATCACGAAACATACTATTAATTTTCATATGTCGTTGGGGGGCAACACTTATAGAATTGATGACCTTTTTATCTGCCCCCCCCCCCCCAAAAAAAAAAAATAATTTAATTTAGATTTATCTAAACTTAATTTTTGTTTGGTAAAGTTTTTAAATAATGTGTTCATGGATGAGGTTTTGTGCGACATTTAACAAATACAAATAATGTAACATTTTGCCATATTTTAGATTTATATATAATGACAACGCTGTTACAGGTATTAAATGAGTTAAGTGTATTGAAGGATATAGCAGCCACGTATCAGTCACCATTAAGGCGCCGAGAAGTTTATTATAAAGTAGTAAGGCTTTTGTTTGTAGCCTGAGATTAAGCTTTAAATAAATACTGAATAAGTTATCCTTTTTAGGAAAGCTTCAAACAAATCCTGTGTTGTTTTAGACCATTTTATTTTCAGATTTTAGTCTTGGGATGATTTTTCTGTCATATTTTAAAATACAGTCCTAAGATGCTAGGGACGCAAACGATAGTAACTATAAAAAATCATCTTATTATTTTCTAAAGCTGTTTCAATTTTGGAATGGAATCCACCAATTTTTTTTAAATGGTTGGTTTACGCGCTGCTGTCAATCCCTTGTAGATTGTGAGTATTTCGGCACATTCATACAAAGTACCTTGTTGAGCACTAAAAATCCCTCCCCCTCCCCTATTTTCAAATAAATTAAAAATAAGGGGGAGGGAGGTAGTCTTTCGTTGGCTTGTTTATTACTTAAAGTCATGATAGGTTAGGTTATATGGGGTGAACACTCAGGGTTAGGCATTCGAAATAAAGGGGGGAGGGGGTTACCAAAGCTCAAAATGCACTTTGTGTGAAACCCCCGGTATTTAAAGTATTTGTTTTAATGATGCATATTTTGTCTAAGCTACTCCCTTAAGAATGCAGCCTAAATTGATTCAGAGAGAGAGAAGGGACAATGGACTGTTTATTACACTAGTCCGCAAAGTTTTATAATATCGTTTTCTTATTCGTTAACTTTACAACTTTGGGAATTTTGATTGGTTGTTTCATAAAGTTGAGTGTTCAAATGTTTCAACCACTAATTTTAATGCACAGAAGGGGTAATTTTGTGTATCATCATTGGGGATGTACATTAATTTATCGGCCAATGTCTTATCCCTTTAGATCCCTGAAATTGATGGGTCACATATAGGAATATTTTAAACAAATAATGAACAAGACAAAAATAGATTTGATTACATATTAAGGCTGTCTGTATTCTTGTAGTAGTGCTGGATTAATAGTTGGGCAGGTTTAAGGCTTCTTAGGACGAAACGAATTTTTTTAATTAATTTACATTTTGTATATTTTTAAAATTATTTTTAAGTAAAAAAGAGATTCCTTTTTTTATGTAATAATACAATTTTTTTATCTTATTAATGCTTTCCCTTGAAGTGTTTAGCAAGCACATAACCCCTTCCGATTAATTGAGAATTAATCTGGCTATGTTAAGATCAGCTGATTCTTTTTTATGTATCTACGACACTGGCGCCGCCTATTGGCAACTTTTAAATGTTTTTTTGGGGGGCGATTTCTAATTGGAGAGTGGTGGTAACCTCCCCAAAAATATTCATATGAAAAGCTACCCTATGAAAGATAATCAAATCGGTTTAGTGGTTAGCGAGATCCTTCGGTACATACAGATACACACAGATCCTTTTACTTTATTATAAGGATAAGAAATCTTTTGCAACATATAATATGATATTTCAGAAAAGAATTTTCAATTTTCCACGCTGTAAGCGAATCCATCAATTTTAAGATTTACCCTCAGAATAAAGTTTTACAATATACTTCAAAAATGTTTTTTTTACGAAAAAAATCAAAATTTGATAACAAAGAGAATGTTAATTCAACAATTGGGGGGGGGGGATGTGTAAATTTGTAAAACTATAAGTCAATGAAAAAGGGAAAGGTGGCCTTCCCAATTTAGATTTTAAGGGGGGTGTTGTCGATTATAAACAGCTTTCCGCGGATATAGAATGTATAATTATAAGATTAAAACCAGTTTTTGTAGCCCCGAGATGCCGAAGGCACGGTCTAAAAAAACTGGTTTTAATCTTATGATTGTACATTTTTATATTCGTAGAAAGCTGGAATTAATGCGATGCTAGACATAGTTTTTTTCGTATGGATGAGAACCGGTTCTTATCCACCGGATTCGAATGAATACGAGAAAAAAAAAAAAAAATATTCTTCATTTTACTATATTTTACAAATTCATCGATTTGAAAAGATATTTTAAGTTGAAAACGATAAGTCAGCATATCAGTTTCAATTTAAAAGAAAAACTTTAGACCCGTCCGTCGGTTTGGGAACCTAGTAATAGTGTCTAACTTTTTATCTTTGTGGCGTAACAAAAATCCATCTCTTTTTTATGGGTTTCCTTTCCCACCTCCACTCTCATCCTTCGATTTTTGTTACGTCACAAAGATAAAAAGTTAGACACTATTACTAGGTTCTCGGTTTGGTTATTCATTTTAACCTGATGATTTTTACTTTTTTAATATAAAATAACTACCAGCTGCGCCATAAGCATCTAGAGGCTCTGTATTCAAAGGGAAAGAAAGGGGCTAGAAAAATAGCTTAAAACCATACCAAGACTTAAATCTTAAAATGAATTATCACGGAACCTAAGTGAAGATGCCTAAAATAGAGAACCCAATCAGTTCAGCAGATATTGAGATCTTAAGCTTCAGATAAAAAAAACCTTACTACTTTATATAATAGGATTGTCCAATTTGTTTTATTCGAAATGGTTTGTAAGTAATTAAGATTAGCTAATATGGATGTTGACATTCTTGTTATTTCAGATTTTATAACTTTTTTTTGCCTAAAATAAAAAAATCTTTATTTGATTTATCCTATTTTAAAATGCTAATAGCTCTAAAAATAGTTTGATCTTTAGTTCCCCGGAAAACATTTTCAGTATGGCTTCAAAACCGATTAATGTCCGCTGTATTAGAACCGGTTCAAAGCCATACTGAAAAATCATGCATTTAATAATAAAAAGAAAATAAGAAATTTAATACCAGACATAGCCCAGGCCTTTTGACCTTTTGGGTAATGCTGTCTTTTTTTGCGTTTTAAACTTACGTATTTGACAAAGCAACAATAGGTACAATTTTCAACAATAATTGATTTATTATTTGAATTAATCGATAGGTATGGTAGATATTCTTTTTTTTCAAAAAATTTTTGTTTGCAAAATCTAGAAATTTTCTTTTTCGCCAATTTTCTGGTTTTCACACTCTCAAGCTAATCAGGAATATTTGCTAGAAGCAGTATAGTGTCAATTTCCTAGCTATTTCCTTTGATACTCCAAATATAACTTTACTAAACATCGCATAAATATAACAAGATGTTGATCTGTCTGTCTGTCTGCACAAAATTTTTTGCTATACTTGAATCGATATAACTATCCTTTAGAATAAAGCTTTTAATTGATCCTAAGAAGGTTTTAAAAACCATTTTGAGGGAGGGTCATCCAGTCTGCCAAGAGATATCGGGCTAAATTACACCTCCCCCCCCCCCCCTCCCTAAAATAAATGTAAAGGCAAGGTACGCTTTACTAGCATAGGGAACTAAATATGTAAATATAAAGTTTGAATAGGAGGGTTCATTTTACTAGCATAGGAAACTAAATATGTAATATAAAAAGTTTGAATAGGAGGGTTCATTTTACTAGTATAGGAAACTAAATATGTTAATATAAAGATTGAATAGGAGGGTTCATTTTACTAGCATAGGAAACTAATTATGTAAATATACAGTTTAAATAGGAGGGTTCATTTTAATAGCATAGGAAACTAAATATGTAAATATGAAGTTTGAATAGAAGGGTTTATTTTACTAGCAAAGGAAACTAAATATGCAAATATTAAGTATGAATATAAGTGTTCATTTTACTAACATAGGAAACTAAATATGTAAATATAAAGTTTGAATAGGAGGGTTCATTTTACTAGCTTAGGAAACTAAATATGTAAATATAAAGTTTGAATAGGAGGGTTAATTTTACTAGCAAAGGAAACTAAATATGTAAATATAAAGTTTGAATAGGAGGGTTCATTTTACTAGCATAGGAAACTAAATATGCAAATATTAAGTATAGATATGAGGGTTCATTTTACTAGCATAGGAAACTAAATATGTAAATATAAAGTTTGAATAGGAGGGTTCATTTTACTAGCATAGGAAACTAAATATGTAAATATAAAGTTTGAATAGGAGGGTTCATTTTACTAGCATAGGAAACTAAATATGCAAATATAAAGTTTAAATAGGAGGGTTCATTTTACTAGCATAGGAAACTAAATATGCAAATATGAAGCTTGAATAGCACTTCGTTATTCAATCATTTCCTAAATGTATTTAGATAGAGCTATAAAGTTAGATAGAATTTATAAAAAAAAAGGTAGCAAGATTGATAGATAGATAATTATATAAATAGATAGATAAATAGATTGGTCGGTGAATATTTTTAAATGGATAGATTTATAATAGCTAGTTGGGTATAGAAATAGATAGACAAATAGATAGTTGGGTATAGGAATAGATAGATAAATTGTTGTAAATGTCGTTAAAATATATAATAATAGCTACTTCGCCCCTAGCCTCTAGGGTCTTTTTTTATGAAGGTTCAGGAGAGAATTTAAAAAATTTTGTTTACATGTATTTTAAAACTCTTTCTATCATTTTATAACTCTTTATAACATTTTATAACTCTTTATAACTTTTTATATTTATTTATATTATTTAAAACCTTTGAATTTTTTTTATTGTTTTTTTTAAATTTCTTTGCCATTAGCCTATTTGGGGCTTCGCCCCTACAGGAGAAGGAAGTTTTCACAATCATTTTGAAATTGATAAAACAAAGTTTAAAAGAAGAAAAGAAATTTAAAAAGAAGAAAAATAATTGAAATATAATGAAAATATAAAAAAGTATTAAAAGATATAAAAATTTATAAAAATATATAAAAAATATATAAAACATTAAAATTAGAAAAAAATATGAAAAATTTTTTTGGGGGGGGGAATTTTCATTTTTTGGGGGGTGTCCCACCCACCAAGAAAATAGCTTAAAACCACCACAGGACCAATAGGTATATACCCTGAAGAGTAGAATCCATTCGGTTCAGTGGTTACTGAGATCTTAAGCTTCAGACGGACGGATGGACGGACAGACAGACAGACGGACAGATGGACAGACAGACAGATATCATTCTACTTTGTATTATAGAGAGGTTTCTTGTTTTAGTTTTTAATCATGATTCTACAGATACTTTGATTGCATGGACTTTTTCTTAAGTTCTACTTTTATTTACTAAGTATATTTGCAATAACTTTTATTTAATAGATTCGTCCAATTTTTGACAATTAAAAACGGCTTGCTTTATTGCTTCAAGATCCATGTAAGATCTATATAGGAAATAAATGTCTATAAATGAGCTCAAGTTTTCCAAAGAATAAATGTTTAAAACTCATAGTGCTCCAATAATCCATAATAAACTCTCATTGGCCAGAAGGATAAGACCCAGTATTTAACTTTATTAAAAATAAATTCATTTTTTTCATTTCATGTTGCTATTTACATTATATTGAAGTATTTAATTTCTAATCATAAAAAAAGATAATCTAAATTTTTAATATAGTAATTTTAAGAAAACCCTGTTTTAAAAGAATTCGATTGTGGTGACACCCTTTTTGTGTTCAAATATTAAAACTAAATTTTTAATCATATTAACCCTTTGGTGATGGTAATGTGAAAAAAAATATAATTGAAAAAATCTTTTTAAAATCATTAAAATTTTTAAATATTTACTTCTTTCTTTTAGAAAATGATGGGGGAGGAAAATTGATTTATTGAGAAATAGATAAATAGATATGTACTTATAGAGAACTAGCCAATAGCGAGATAGTTATATCGAGCCAACTCTAGTTATTTATATGACTTACATAGCAGCAGTATATGAATAATTTTTAACGTCTTTAGTTATGATTTGGTTTTAGACGAAACTCCAATTAACCCTGTTCCTTTATTTTAGTGGTAACTAGTTCCTGTACTTTCTAAATTTACATACATTATTTACGTATATTATCGGTCTAATGGTTAACTGTCATCAAGTTGAATGAATAGATGAAAAAGTGAATCCCTTTAATGGATATATTATTAGTTGGATGTTACACCAGATTTTAATGTTCTCTAGTAAAGCAGAACTTGTAGCGGTCTAAAAATAACGTTTACCCCCATCCACCAATTTACCCCATCCCCTTCCCTGCTACTGAATGAATGAACTAACAAATAAATGAGGTCCATATTAGCAATCTAAATTGACAACAAATTTTCCCCTGTCAAAATATCCAAGTATATTCTACAATTATATCCATTATAAATGTGTATATTTTATCTAATAAGAGTACATAAATTAAGATTTTTTATCCTTTTTTTTCAAAGAATGTTCATTAATAATTTTTTATGAGTTGTGCTTTGAAAACAACCAACGAAAAATATCATTTGCAGATTCTGTAGTAAAATCATTATAAGTTGTTCCAAAAGTTTCAGTATGTTAAAAATAAACTAAATATATACTCCATTTACCGTATTAGAGTTTATTACTATTTTTTGCTAGTTTGCTGTTATTGTTGGACTACTATTATTTATTAGTTTCATTATGAAAACATATGTTTTATAAATCTAAACTTGATTGATAGTTTTTTAGCTTGATAAGAAAATTTTCCAAATTAAGATAAAAATGTTATTTTGTCATTTTTATCATATGGACAACATTTTCTTAATCATAATTTCGTAAGAGTATTTTGAATAACAAGGAAACATATTTCCAGAATGGCTACGAAACCGATTAATATCCGCCAGATAAGAACCGGTTTTCTTACATTTTTTATTCTAATATCCGCGGAAAGCTGTCTACATTTTTGACATGTAACGGTTGGCTCTTTTCGTTCAATTTATCCAAATTTTAGCACAAGTGGATTATGATCAAACGTATAGAGTAGCTTCGCAACCTTAAATTCAACATTTTATATTCCAATTTTAACAAGTTAATAGAAGGAAAATAATTCAAATCAATATTGTATTAACAATATACCAAAAAGTTAAAGTTTAATAATTTTAAGAGTTTTATGATAAAGATTCTACAATAGAAAAGCTGTCTTTACGCAGACCTATTATTATACCACCGAACCCCCCTTTCCCAATTATCTACAAAAGAAGGGTTACTATCCCAGCGGAATTCTTTTAACCCTTACTTAACTTAACCTAACCTAACCTAAAATAAGCATAAATTTACATTATTTCAAAATGTAATTTTAATGTTGTCACCTCCCCTTCTGCTAAATTAAGGATACGTCAATGACCGATAAATTTAAGTACATCCCCAATGATGATAAACAAAATTCCACCCTCTAATCAAGGTCAAGGTAGTTTTTGTAAATATCAGGATTCTTAAGGGATAAGACAATAAATGGTAAATAATGTACATCCATTAATGATTATAAACTAAATTACTTCTTCTGTTGATTCATAAGTTTAGACACTGCTAGTTTGAATGTAACTGGACAAAGTGTCTCATGAATCAGCCATGTGACGTCATAAAAATGAGGGAGATGATATGAGAAGTGGGAGAGAAAACCCCTAAAAAGAGATGATTCAAGCGCTCATTTTTATGACGTCACATGGCTGATTTTTGAGACATTTTGTCTAGTTACGTTTGAACCTATCAATCAAGTAAATAAGTAAGCGGGTTTTTTTTTATAAAACATTGGGTCCCATAATAATTTACAGTCCAATGTCCCTTCCCTTCCTAGTAGATATAAACGCATAGGCGTCCAAGGGGGGGGGGGGTAATGGGGCGATTACCCCCCCCCAAACGAATTTGGGGGTGCCCCCAAAAATAGAAAATCTCTAACAAAAAAAATTTATGCGCGCTTCGCGCGCATTTCTAATACTAAATTTTTGATAAAATTTAAATTACCCCCCCCAAAAATTTTACCCCGGGGGTAAATTTTGGGGGGGGTAAACAAATTTTACCCCTGCCAACAGATTTCAGGGGGCGTAATTACCCCCCCCAAGCAAATTTTACCCCCGGGGTAAAAATTTTGGGGGGGGGGGGAAATTTGCGGCGCGCTTCGCGCGCCATTTTACCCCACCCCCCCCCAAAAAAAAACCGAATTACCCCCCCCTTAAAAAAATTTTACCCCCCCCAAAATAAAAAGCTTGGACGCCCCTGTATAAACGTATATAATTTTCAGGTATAGCTTTGAAACCGAATGATATCCACTGGATTATACTGGTTTTGAGCTATCTTGAAAATCAAAAATCGTATCTTATTATAGACAATTTCCTACAAATAATAAAATAAAAATCATGAATCATAGAATTAATACTAGGTTTGTTGACCAGGGCCTTTCGCCTCCTATGACAATCAAACAGCAATTTTTCAGTCCACTATCTGCGAAAACTGTCTATAATACGATGCGATAAGGAAACTATTACTTTCCAGTTTCTCTGAATCATTATATCTATCCTAATATTTCTAAAAAGTTATATTGCAGAAAAGTTTTCAGACAGTCCTTATAAAAAATTCATAAAAACAACTTGTTTAGGCGTATAAATATTTTTTATTAATGTAAAATGAATAGTACTAAAACTATACATATTCATAATTGCTTTATATGTAAATTTTGAGTTTTCACAATACACTATTCTCATATTAATCTATTAGGATGTGTTTAAATATTATTTTTGTGAGAGTATTACTCAGCTTCTACCAATAACGAAATTAATTCGGAAATAAATCACGAAACCTATACGTGTTTTTCAGCTGTCGTTGGGGGGCAACACATCGTAAAATTGACGACCTCTCCATTTGCCCACCAAATATTATTTAGATTTATTTCGCTTGTTGGATATACCTTATTCCTAAGTATTACCTATTCACTCCCACTCCCCACCACCCTCCTTCTTACCCTGGGACGACCTTGGGCAAGGCAACCACAAATATAAAAATTTACACCCCCTAAATTAATTTTTATTTTTTATAAATAATTTTTTCATTATATGTCTTTTTTTGACCTTCATTTGATTTCCGTTTTATTTAGATAAATATTAGATACATTTAGGAAATTTTTACGAATTGTGGGTTCATTTTAGCAAAAATTTTAATTTGTTTTACATTATACACAGATATCCAAATTGATGTATATCACCAATGATTATACACAAAATACTTTATCTGTAGATTACAATTAGTGGTTAACGTTAGGACACTCAATCTAATGAACCAACCAATCAAAGTTCAATAAAAGTTCCCAAAGTTGTTCAGCAAACAAAAAAGAAAGCGTTATTATAAAACTTTGGAGACTAGAGTAATTAATTGGGGATTTTTAAATCACCCCTTCCTTTAATGAATACGGAAAATTTTGGCTTTATTTCACATTAAGAATTATGAAAATGATTACGAGAAGAATTATGAATTTGCTGTATTATTCCCACACCCTTAAAAATAAATATTGATATTTTTAGGTCTAGTTGTTTCTAGCCAGGCATAACTTCATTGAAAGAATCCTTTAAACTTGTGTGTGGTAAAAAAAACACCCCTTCCCCCATAGAATTTAAATACATTCCCAATGATGATAAACAATATTCCCCCCTTTTAGATTAAGATTCTGGACACTACTTGTTTTGGAACTGACAAATTTAAAGTACCCAAAAGTTTTAAAGCCAACAGATAAGATAAAAGTGGGGGTACTAGTTTAACTTTCAGTCCAATTTTTGCCTTTCTTCCTGAAAAATAAACATTTAAAGCACTTTTATGTAGCTCAGAGCTTTCCTAGGGCACACTTTGAGTTACATGGAAATTATCCAAAAACTATCTTAATTGATTATTACATAAATAAGATAGATAGGTTAACGGATAAATAAATTAAAAGGTACAATTTCGTCCATAATAAGCGCAGCAAAAACAACACAAATTTTCATTAACTATTAAACTTAGATATTTAATATAATTAATTTTGATGTGTATCCTTATACTAAAGTAACAGGATGTGTGTTTGTGTGTCTGTGTGTTTGTGTGTTTGTTTGTACCGAAGGATCTCGCTAACCACTGAACCGATCGGGTTCTCCTTAACAGGGTAGCTTCTCAAAGGTCCCGGGAAGGTTTATAACTATTTTCTTGGGGGGGTGGGATACCCCCAACCCCCCCCCCAAAAAAAAAAATTCTTTTGAAATCTAAAATAAGAAATTGGGTTATCAAATTCCACTCTCCTCTCCTGAAGTGCCCCTAGAGGCCTCTAGGGGCCTAGCCGCTAATTCTATGTAATAAAGTATCAAGATTTATTTTCTGAAACTAAAGATCTGGCCTGAATTGGTTGTATTTTTCGGGGCGATTTTGATTTTTATCTGCCTTCCCTTAGAGTCTAGGGGTGAAGCAACTAGTAGCTTTTAAATTATTTAGTTAAGTATTGTCTTTGAGATATTCGAACATATCTTATGTGTAAATTAGGGTTGGGCCGGATACTTTTTTGGCCGGATACCGGATATCCGGCTGATTTCAAATATCCGGTTATCCGGCCAAATTACCGGATATCCAGCCGGATAACCGGCCAAATTACCAGATATTAAAGAAGTAAAAAAAAAATTTCTTCAGAAATCTTATATAAATTTACATAAAGTTAAACTTATTCAGAAAAAGTGTTCTTCTAGCTTCTATAATAAGAAAATTAGAGCCATTTAAGATTTTAAAAAGAAGAGATTTTTGGTGCAAAGTATAAAAAATTATAGAGCCGGATATCCGGCCGGATAGTTTCAATATCCGGTAACCGGCCGGATATTGAAAATGGCCGGATATCCGGCCCAACCCTAGTGTAAATTAGTAGCGCCACTGAAATTATTTGTTTTCATAACAAATTGCAATTTTCTCATATTTTATTTTCTATATCATATAAGCAGCTTATTAAAGTTTTTAGATATAATACGTCATGAAAATATAAAATTTCATAGCAGAAACTTTCCATTTTATTTCGGGGATTTGGGAATAGAAAAATGGAAGATTTTTGCCAGTATGGTTTCGTAACCGATTAATATCCGTTAGATTAGAACTGGATATTAGCCATACTAAAAGATCATGCTTAGCCTCGTTTTACAGACAATTTTCCACGAATGTTAAAATATAGATCATAAAATTAATACCAGTTTTGTTTAGGAATCTAAAGGGAGAAGACAATAGATGGTACGCCCCTAGTTACATTTTTTGGGGGGGACGGAGATTTATCTTTGTAGGGTGGTGGTACACTTCCCAAGTATTTAGAAATCTTTACAGGACCTACAAGAAGCTACATCGTATCCGTTCAGCAGTTAGCGTGATCCTTTGGTACAGACAGACACACAGGAAGCCAGACATTCTGTTAGTGTTAAAAGATTCAATAAGACAATCTTTGATTAATCTATCCCTGCATCCATGATTATATTCGTATTTAAACTATACGCAAATATCTGCATATTTCAGCAGTGCAGTGTGAGAATACTTTTTATTTTAGCCTGTTCGTCAGTCGGTTAACATCCTATTTACCTAGCATTGGCGAAGCTGTTCTATAATTCTGTATATTTAGCAACCAATCTTTTCATGGCCGTTCTTTTGTGCTAGCTGAATGGTAATGAGAAAATCCAAGGCATTCATCTTTTCAAGAGAAGCCAGAAAGAACATCTATTAAAACAAGGATGATAACATCGAATAGTAGAGTAAATGTTTGAAAGTATAAAAGCAAAACATAAAATCATACAGAAGATAATTTTGCGATTTTGTCTTCATTCTATTTAATCTAAACTTTTTATAAAATTCTGAAACACACAATAAATGGTCTAAAATAAGAAGGTTGACACTTGTAGAGTGTCAGAATTTTATAATATTAATTCATAAGTCAAAACAAAATTGTATTTTAATCTAAATATCATTTTAAATCGATAAAACAATTCCAACATGCTAAAATTACCGATAAGCCGCTTGTTGTATAATAAAGTCGATATAGGTTTCGTATAACATAAATTAATTGTATTTTAGAATACATTTTGCATTTTTAGAAAGATTATTTTTGTATTATACAAATAAGAATTGTACTAAGACGTAGTTTATTTGTAAAAAGTGAATAAAAATAAATTAGGGTAACCATCTGTATAACCAATCAAGAAAAATCTAATTATAGGCTATACATACATGAAGGTTTTCAAGTAATGTACGTACTATAAGAGAGAGGGGACAATAGGTTGTTCATAAAACTAGTCCCCAAAGTTTTAGAATAACGTTTTCTTATTCGTTGGCGTAACAACTTTGTAGAATTTTTGTTTGGTTGATTTAAGTTGAGCGTTCAAACGTTTCAACCACAAATTTTAATCTACAGAAAGGGCAATTTTGTGTTTCATTATCGGGGATGTACATCAATTTATTAGCCATTGTCTTATACCTTTAGATCCCTGACTTACTAGGTTCTTTGTATGTACTTGCTATTTAGATATAAAAGAAACAAATTGTAAGACGTGAAACGTTTAGGGCAAAATTTAAATTTCCAGACTTGCGTGTTTTCACAAGCCACGCGATTCTAAATTCTAGTTTGCCTTGTTGAGAAAGTATAAATGTTCAGTAGACAGTCTTAATCGAAATCAAATTAATAAAATTACATTGTAATTTGGTCATGATTCTTCTTTTTTTTGTTTTATTGACCGATTTAAATAATTGCCCTAAATGATTAGATTAAATTAAGTATATATTCTTTTACAAGAATTCTATTAATCAAAGTAGTGAGGTTTTTGTTTCAAGTTGATGGTCCGAATGGAATGTACTTTCTACCACTATTCGGTGCTTTCACTCAAACATATTTTCTAGGATCTAACCCTGATTGATCCTTTTACGGGGCATTTATATCCTTTACTTTACCTAACCTAACCTAAATCATACATTAAAATTATTTTTCTCTACCAAAAACTGAGAGAGGGATGAGCATTGGACTGTTAATTACACTAGTACCCAAAGTTTTATAATTACGTTTTCTTATTCATTGGCTCAAAAACTTTTGGTTATTTTTATTGAACTTTGATTGGTTGGTTAAATTTAGTGTCTAAACGTTTCAACCAATAGCTTTTGCCTACAGAACTGCGAAAATATACTTTAATCCTCATGCAATGAATAACTGCACGTGAAAGAAAATGCTTATTTTTTATATTTTTTTGTATATTAACATAATATTATAAATAACGTCACAGATATGCATCTATGTTTTCTATGCATTAATGTTGTTTATTTTTCCCCAACAACTTTACTCTATAATTCACCTTATCTGTCGGTTGGTTTTAGAAAAAAAATATACTTTTGGCTAAAATAATGAATAAACATTTCTTGTGATTATTCCCTAAGATCATGGAGCTTACCTTATAATACAAATAGTATGTCAATTTAACACCAAAACTAGCAACTGTCATTAAATTATTTAAAATTAATTTTAAAGGTTTATCTTTTTAATTAAATAAATGTTTTTGGGGTCAAAATAGTTGACACTACTTGTAATGGTTCCAGGACAAACGCAGGAGTCCCAAACGTCGGAGTGGAAAAACGCAGGAATGTTAAATTATCAATATAATTAAGTATTTCCTAACAGATTAGGTTAGGTAAGGATATGAATGTACAAATAAGCCCAACGCAGGGGTTAGGCATTTAAAAAATCTATAAGATGGTCTAAAAAAGGTTAGGTTAGGTTAAGTGTCCACTCCGACGTTTGGGACTCCTGCGTTTGTCGTAGGACCGTAATTATGTGTGTATAACAATTTACCGTCAATTGTCTTATCCCTTAAAATCCCTGATCTATCCATGATTAGGGAAATAATATCTATAAAAAGGATGACAACATCCATAAAAGCGAAGCGCTGAAACGGTAGGACAAACGAACATTAATACTTGTATAGTGTCAGAACTGAATAATCAGAATATAAATTTGTATGAGAGTCAATGCAAAATTGTAAGTAAATTTGTTGAAAAACTGCTTGATATAGAATACTGTTTATTGACATACTTACATTTTTAGGACTTAATTATAGAGTTGCTTCGCTTTTAATAATGTACTTTGTTGTCCCAGGAATCAGTATACAAAAAATCAGATCAATCGGATAATTAGATCATATAAAAATTTGATGTTAAAAAAGTTAAAAAATCAACATGTTTTAAATGGGCGTACGGACATTTTGGTAATGATTATAGAGTTGCTTTCTAAATCGTACCCAACTACTACAGGAATCACCATGCAAAGTTTGAAATCGATAGGACAATTCTAACATGTCTAAATTAACGAAAAAAGCTATCCGTTACGGACGTACGGACGGACCGACCCTAATTAAAGAAAAGCTTCGCTTTTAAAAAGAAAATAGACAGGGAGGAATAGGACAATAGCGGTTAAATAGCCCCTTCCTGCCCCCAAAATCAATATCTCGAAAAAAAGAATTTTATAATTAATAAGGATGACAACACAAAAAAACAATGGACATAGTGTTTTAAGAGCAGATGTACAGTTATCATAACAAAGAAAAGAGAGGAACACAGTAATAGTGTCTGACTGATTATGACGTAACAAAAAAAATTAGCCAATGAGAGGCCGTTATTGACCAATGGTAAAATTTATAGTGGCCTCTCATTGGCTAATTTTTTTTGTTACGTCATAATCAGTCAGACACTATTACTGTGTTCAAAAGAGAGAGAGAGATAATGTCTTCAGCTGTCAAGAAAATCACATTTACCCCCAAAGCGTTACAGACTGGTGGACAGACAAAGTATATTATAGAGTAGCTTCACTGCTAAAAATTATCTTACCTCTATCTCAAATAAAAGAGGTAACCATGGTAACACTGAAAGTGCGTTTTTGTCAACTTTCATATCAGCAATTAAGAAAGATAAGGGATTTCCTTTTTGGATGCAATTGCATAGCATCTATATAAGTAAGCACTTTACTTACTGTTTATTAATGTGTCAATATTAGTTGATTCCTATTACAACAAGTTACAATATTATAAGCGAAGCATAATTAAGTCCTAAAACTGTAAGTAATAAGTATGTCCTTAAACATTGTCATATATTTAAACAGTTTTGCAATAAATTTACTTACAATTTTGTTTACTTTATGCTTTAATATTCTGCTTATTCAGTTCTGACATTCTACAAGAGTTACTGTTCGACTGTCCTATCGTTTCAGAGCTTCGCTTTTATGGATGTTGTCATCCTTGTTTTTTACATATAAATATTTATATATAGATTTCCATATTAAGCTAGTATTAATGTGGAGAGATCCAGGAAGGAAGGGGACAATGGGCTGTTTATTACAATAGTCCTCAACGTTTTCTTATTAGTTGGATTATCAACTTTGGGGACTTTTAATGAATGTTTATTGGTTGATTCATTAAGTTGATTGTCCAAACGTTTCAACCAATAATTGTAATCTACAGAAGGGGTAATTTGGGGTATTATTATTGGGGATGTACATCAATTTGTCGGCAATTGTCTTATCCCTATAGATCCCTGGTTGATATCTAAAGAGAAAAGAGTGTCATGTCAACATAAAGAGAATTTTATTTATTGTATCGTATTATAGACGACTTTCCGCGGATATTAAAATAAAAATTGAAAGATTAAAACCAGTTCTGTTAGCCCCGACAGATCAAAAGCCTGGGTAAACAAAACATGTATTAATTTTAGGACTTTTATTTTAGTTTTCGTTGGAAATTGTCTGTAATTCGATGCTATTTATGATTTTTCAGTATAGCCGAGAACCGGTTCTAATGCAGCGGATTTTAATCGGTTTGGAAGCCAGACTATAAAAGAGTGCCATGTCAACATAACACAAGATTAATGTTTTTATTCTTGTGTTTATTCACTTCCGTATATAATCACATTTTTTTTCTAAATAGCAAAGTTTTTTATAAAAGTAACAGGATGCCTGTCTGTCTTTTAAATTAATCCACGTTGTTACTTGAATCCACATGCAAGGTTTTAGATTAATGGGATGATTCTAACATGCCTAATTTATAATGTGTACACAGACCCTAATTGCAGAAAAGGGGATCGTAAGAGATAAGACCTTGGACGATAAATTGATAAAGTGCCTTACATTTTTTAAATAAGATAAAACTTTGGGTACCAGTGTAATTTAACAGTCAAATCCCCCCCTTCCTAGTTTTTAAAAGCGAAGCTTTTCTACAAACAAGCCCTAAAAATGTAAGTATTACCTTAAACATTATCCTCTATTTAAGCAGTTTTGCAACAAATTTATTACAATTTTGTTTCGACTTTTATAGATTTATATTCTGATACTGACACTCTACAAATGATAATGTTCATTTGTCGTAACGTTTAAGAGCTTCGCTTTTATGGATGTTGTCATCCTTGTTACTTAACATTCATAATGTTATATTTTCTGACACAAAACATTCATAAATGTTGAATAAAAGTCTAAGGATTTTTCAGTCTCCTTACAATTTGTGGAGAAATATTAGAGATGGAGAGATTTATTTATACCATTGAGAATACTGGCTTAAGTTCTATTTAAGTTTAAATGGTCAGATTTTTTATTTATTGTTATGATATGAGCTTGAGCATTTTTTTTGTTGAATTTGAAGAATAGTTATTTCTCGCATCGTATTATAAACAGCTTTCCGCAGATATAGAGTGTACAATAGTTGGTGCGCGTCCTTTTTATGAATAGAGTGTACAATTATAAGATTAAAACCAGTTTTTTTGCCCCGAGGTGCCGAAGGCACGGTCTAAAAAATCTGTTTTTAATCTTATGATTGTACATTTTTATATTCGTAGAAAGCTGGATGCTAGACATAGTTTTTTCGTATAGATGAGAACCGGTTCTTATCCACCGGATTCAAAGGAATACGTGAATAGTTATTTCTCGCATCGTATTATTAACGGCTTTCCGCGGATATAGAATGTACAATTATGAGATTAAAACTAGTTTTTAAGCCCCGAGGTGACAAAGTCACCGGCTAAAAAAAGTAGTTTTAATCTTATGATTGCACATTTTTATATTCGTAGAAAGCTGGATATAATACTTTGCTAGACATAGTTTTTTCGTATATATGAGATCCGGTTCTTATCCACTTGATTCGAATGAATGCGTGAAAAAATATTAAACATTTATTTTAGTCTGTTAGAAAAATGTTCATTGCGTTTTTGACCAATAAAGTTTTCACATTATACATCTTATGATTTTATTAATAAAATAATAGTTACAATCTAAATGCATAATAATAAGTCAGCTATGAATAGTTGAATTTCTTTGGATTAAGTAATATTTTGAGAAATTATATTGTTAAAAAATTTTGTAGTTTGTTTAATTTGAATGCTCGGAATATAAATATAAATTAAGAAAATGAGTGGTCTGCTTGGAATCCGATTTTAAGTTTGACGGATTTTTTTTCTAGAATGAGCATCTAAATCTACTATATCTATTGGTAAAATGATGTTCCAAAACGAAGAGAAGCCATTAAGAAGATTATCATAAGCACCACAAAAATAAAGTGGTATTTACACGATGTTACTTAAAAAATTTATGATAAATAGCGCAACTTCATAATATAACCATCAGTAGCAGAGCATAAAATAATCATGGATGGAAAAAAAAGACAATTAAAGTGTGTTTTAGTGCAGATTTTCAGTTTGCATAAGAAAAGAAAGAAAGAGAATAGGCGAAAAATCATAGAAAACAGCGAAAACTTTATAAAAAGATAGATATTTATTTATGTCTTTTGCAGCTAAAAAAGACATAGCAATGGACAAAATAAGTTATAAATTGGATGCTTATCTTAAACAAAAAAAATAGCTATCTATCTTAATTAGCTAGCAAAAAAATCCAGGGAGTAAGGGAAGGGACAATGGGCAATTAATTCAATTTAAGAGTTTTCACTAAAAAGCAATGAAAACCAGATTTATCCCAAAAAAAATTGACCAAAATTGTAAAGGGATCATTGTAATATAATTGAGAACAAAATTAGTTCTAAGAAAAAAACGTTTACTTAAAAATTAAATTACCAGTACATCACAATGTAGTAAACATTCTGTAATTAATCACTAGAAAAATCATCCTTAGAACTTTGTCAACCCTTCTCATATATTTCTAACTGCTACCTAAATTCAAGGGGTTCTTAGATCGTTTAATACATAAATATCACAGTAGAGTTTCTATACTTGAAATGACATTTTCTTGGGAAAAATATTTGTTAAAACCAGTCATCTAAGGACAAATTTTTCTGTCTGCTTTATTCAAAACTAACTCAGCTAGTTAACAGGGCATTGATGCGCTAGTACCCAAAGTCAGTCAGAAACTGCTGAATTCTTGCATATTCCCTTTAAGCCATACCCAAAGTCTGAGACTCTTAAAAATTGAATATTCGATCCATTGTCCCTTCCCTTACTCCCTGGAGAAAATCACTCTTCATCCTTAGCGTTAAGATAATACTAACTAACTCATAGGCAAAGTAAAATATAGATAAGCTTTCCTTTTAAAACTTTAAAACTTTTTGAATAATCTTGAAACATGATAAAAACAAAGGTTTGTTGAAAATTGATTTATTTTTTAAAAATCTTAAAGATATAATTTATTATGTATGAACAACTGAAAAATCTTAAATGGTAATAAGGGGTTAGAAAAAGAATGGAGGGAAGGATGAAAAAAAGTATTTAAGAGAAAAGAAAGGAGAAAAAAGGGAAGAGACAGAGATACAAAGACTAAGAAGATTGGACGGAGATTAAAACAATATTAAAGGGAGGGAGAAAGAATTTATGAAGAAGAGAAAGAGAGAGAGAGAGAGAGAGAGAGAGAGAGAGAGAGAGACAGAGAGAGAGAGAGCGAGAGAGAGATACAGATAGAGAGAGAGACAGAGACAGAGACAGAGAAAGATACAGAAAGAGAGAGAGAGAGAGAAAGAGAAAGAGAGAAATAATAAGTGACACAGAAAAGGGGAAGAAAAAAGATTACTGTTGTTTGCCAAGTTTTTATAAATTAAGAATTGTAAGAAGGAAGCAACATGAAGACCAAGGAAGACGCCGATTTTATAAATTAATAAATATCCAAAGTTAATATGATGTCTGTCTGTAAGTTTGTTTATTTTATTATTTTATATTTATAATTGAACTGTATGTTTACTTATTTTAATAAAAGTTTCAGTAATCCTTATAATAAAGTAGCAGAATGTGTGTTTGTCTGTCTGTTTGTCTGTACCAAAGGATCTTGCTAACCGCTGAACCATTCGGGTTCTCCTAAATAGGGTAGCTTCTCATATGTCCAGGGAAGGTTTATAACTAATTATATTTCTAAGAGACATGGAATTGGTCAATACACTGAGAGATGAAGATAATTTCCAGAGGGGTTAAGTCAGTTTGATGGTGTGTTTTAATACCTATCCAAAATTTTAAGATAACTTCTGGCAAAAACATACATAGGGAAAAGTTTTGTTGTAGACCATGTAAAGATAAATAAATCTAGAAAAATTTGGTACTGAAAATTCTAAAATTTCTAAAATGGTATTAAACCATCCACTGAACTCTCCACCCCCCCCCCCCCCCCCCCAACATCCAAACCCCTAGAGAAAGCCATCTGAGAAATTCCTACTAGTTTGAGGCTCCTAAATAATTAAAAAGAAAAAAGAATTTACTTCTTTTTATTAGCTATAAAAAAAAAGAAAATTTGATATATTTTGTTTGAGTCCTGTCAAACCAATTTGTTCAGAAACCTTTTATCTGATTTATAAACAGCTTTTTAAAAGCGAAGCTTTTCTATTTTCTTTGACTATCATACTTTTATATTCTGATTATTCAGTTCAGAAACTATACAAGTGTTAATGTCTGTTTGTCCTACCGTTTCAGTGCTTTGCTTTTATGGATGTTGTCATCCTTGTCTTACTTTAAAAAGTTTTGGGGGAAATTATTGAATTGGTGGAAAAACTCAAAACTATATGTCTTTTTTTCAAAAAAAATTGCACGGTCTTCTGAAAAGAAAACATTTGTTATTTATACAAAAGTTTTATTGAAAATAATATCACAATTTGTGCAATTATCTTTTTTGAGTTTTTTTTTCATAAAAAAGCTTTAAAAGATAAAATAAAGTGGTTTCTAAGTGCAAATGTAAATATTGTACAAAGAGTATTATTGCAATTTTTTCCTCTATTTTGTTTCACAACATTCTGTAAAGGTAATTAGCTGAGTGTTGGGGTGCTAATTGGTTAAAATGGTTACATTACAACTTTTTGCAATATTGGGAATTTTTCTTATCTTTAACTAAAAAGTAAAAAGTATTTCTTAATTTTGTTATTTAACAAGTTAGGACAGGAATTTTTAGTAAGTTTCTATGAAATAAATTACAGATATTTTGTTTTAATAAAAGCAAGTAGCTAATACACATTTAAAATACCATTTAGAAAAAAACAGGTGCGAGTGTGTGTTTAGTCAAGACACTTATTTTGCCAATAGGTACAGCTTACACTTCACATTACACCTTATTATGACTTAAAATGTTGTGTCCCATGTAAGATTTTCTTTATTACCTTATCATTGCCAAGTATGGCTGGTGTCCTACATAAAGGGATTATAAGAAGTGATAAGAATTTAAATATCATAAAATTTCAATTCAACTGAGGATTTAGAGTTAACACATAGAGACTTAAACTCTAATCATCAAAAAATCATTAATATATGTAGAATAAGAAAAAGAACAGATTAATTCAAAATATCTTGCACGAAGAAAAAAAACTTTTAAAGATTGAAAATCATTTATATTCCTTTAGGTGAAGAAAATATACAAATTGACACTTCCTATATCAAGAGCTGATATTCATGACTCTGAATTATGTTTTATGGTTATGTTCTTTCATTATAGTTAAGATACACAATATTAAGTAGCAAAATATATTTATCTAACCACAGAACTGATATGATTCTCCTTCACAGCTTTGCTTTTTATAAGTCCTGATAAGGTTTATTTTCATTTGGGGTAGAGGGAGTGTAATACCACAATTTCAAGAGAAATTGCCCCTAGAAAAAAATTACCAATTCGCAAAAAAAGAGATGATAAAAAATTACAGGATAAATCCCATTTTCAAGTCCAATATGTAATGCAGGCTTTGGCTATGATTACTTTTTATATTTGTAAATTTTAGGCAAATTAACTCTTGTTATAGCAATTTGATAAAATGTCAGCTAATCTTCCCCATTTGAAATTGTATATCAAAATAAACCATCAAAAAAATATATGATTTTTTGCAAAAATATATATATGATTGTGCATGGGACAATTTTTTATGCCAGAGCCAAATAAGATAAAATGTTTATGTGTATTAAACATTCATAAACATTACGGATACATATATTATTTACAACAAATATATATTTATCCTAAGACAAAAGTAAAAGGATATATGTCTGGCTGTAGTCAATGATCTTGCTAACCATTTTACTGGTGTGATTTTTTTATTACAGTAAAGCTTCTTATAGGTCCAGGGAAGCATTGTAACTGTTTTCTTCAGACGAACAGATGAATTGATATGAGTGTATTAAGAAAATTTGCCAAAAAATGGTACAAAGCTCTTGAACAGATAACCAAGCCATAAAAAAATGAAAAGTTTTTTTAATGTTTCCTTTTTTTAAAATTAAATTATTTAATTTACTATTTGGCAATTTGTTGTATATCCCATCTCTGTAGAATAAAAAGTAAATAATGCCTAGTTTTACCAAAAAAAATCAGCATGTCTGGTATTTTCATTCTTGAAACCTTTGTTTGCTTTGCATTTTGATAAAAAGTGAAAAATGAACCCTACCTAATGTAAATTGTTCTATACTTATACAAGAATTATCTACACGTATTAAAATTTATTGAGATTATAAGAAAAAATCTTCAAAGAAATATAGGCGGTTTCCCTCAAAGTTGTCACACACAAAACATCCCATACCCATTTGTTATGAAATTAATTGTTTACTTCTTTAAGTCAGGTAAGAGTAGGTTATATGGGGAACTTGGTAGATTCACATGGTCAAGGCACTGCATAAATAGGCCCCGCATGGTTGGACAATAATTATGTCAGTTGGAAAAAAAAACTACCAACCCCCATCATTTTCAATTTAGTCAAAAATTAGGGAAAGGTGTTTCCCTCATGGATAGACAATAGGTGGATACCTATGGCATTTTAGAGGATTTTTAGAAACCATCCATGGCAAACGCACTCCAAATGCATTACATATCAACAGACTGACAAAATAAGATTTTTAAAGCATCTCGGCTGTTTACATTTTGTACAGAAAAAAAACATCATTAGTATCTTTTATGAATTATTATTAGGGAGGGATATTTCATCAGGAATAAAAACTACTTTGCCCCTACAGCTGGTTCCTGCTTACAGATATTGAAAACCAGGGCGATAGGGGATAAAGGACGATTCATTCTTTAGCTTAAAAACTTTTAGAGGAAAGGTTAATCACAATTGGTTGTAAAATGTAACAGTGTTCAAACTTTTCTAACAATGATTTTAATCTCAATAAGGGGTAATGTAGTTATTAGAGTAAAACACTAGAGGGAGAAAGGGTTAAATAACTGTATCTCCCCATGACAACCGCCTTGTGCAACCTTTCTATTGGGTCATTGAAAATCAACCAATAGTATCGCTTATATTACACAGCTAAATAGCAAAAAATAATTTAGAAGCAGGCGAAAGAGGTCTTTGAAAAATTAAGTGAGGTAATTGTCTGTATATACATCTATACTATACTAAAGATCTGTTGTGTAGTTAATAGTAATTTAAGGGGAAGGATGGGTAGTAAACTAATTTTCTGTCCATTGCCCTGTCATTATCTCAATTCCCCTTATCTCTAATCTGTAATATATTCTGTTTGTGTGTTTTATGGTCTTCTCCCCTAATCCCTGACATATCTCCCCCACACTTTAATCTGTAATATCAGTTACATGCATGATCAACCACCAGTAATTACTATCAATACAGGAATTCAGGGAATATAAAACTTATAAAGGAGGGAGATTTGTAGGAGGTTAGGATCTACCTATCAAGCAACTGTAATCGTGCTTTCCTCGTCCATACTCCTTATTCATATGAGAGTGCCATTATTTAGGGTGGCTTAATATGGAACACCTGCGCGAAGCTTACCAATCTAGGATTGGTCAACTCAAAGGATTCTCACCTACAATTTCCTCTTGCATCTGAATCATATATATCTTCAGAGAATCAAGGCTACATACATACATTCATAAGCAACCTATGGCTTCCAAACTGAGTAATATCCACTGTATTAGAACCGGTTATCAGCCATACTGAAAAAGCATGTATAAGATCGTAATACAGGCAATGTTTCCACATACATAAAGTAAGAATCTTAAAATTAATATCATTTTAATTAGCCCCAAGGGGACCAAACTGGTTTTATTCTTAAAATTTTTATTTTAATAACCGCGGAAAGCTGTCTATAATACGGTGCGATAAATAACTATACCGTTAGTCATTTTACTTATTAAAAAAGTAAAATGTGTCTAAATGTGAGTAAGTATCGATGAATCTTGCTAACCACTGAACTGATATGGTTCGCCTTTACAGTGAAGCATCTCATAGGTCCAGGGCAGGTTTTTAACTATTTTTGGAAAGTTTATCTCAACCCTACGAGTATACATGTTTCCACTAATAAATTAGTATCTACAAATGATATTTTCAACCAAATTTCTTCTCAATTTATTTATCCCTCAACCCCCCTGTCTTATCTCATCTTATTCTAGCACACACTTAAAGAAAATAATATACAGTTTAAACAATGAATCTTGATGGATATGACAATGAACGATAAATTTAAGTACATATATCCCCAAAATGATAAATCCTTATACTAAGTAACAGGATGTTTGTCTGTGTGTTTGTACCGAAGGATCTCGCAAACCGCTGAACCGATCGGGTTCTCCTTAACAGGGTAGATTGAATTTTAGAGACATGAATTTAACAGCTGATTGACCATAGACAAATTATTTCTCAAATTAGATATTTAAAAATAAAATAAAAATCAAATGCCACTAGAGGCCTCTGGGGCGTATCCGCTAGTTAATAAAATAAAATACTGTAGATTAAAGTCACTGTTTGATATGTTTATGCCTGTACCAAAAAATTATTGCATTACAGTGTTTCGTTATTTTTTTGCATATTCTCTCTTTTTTATCTTATTTTGACAACTAAACATCTGTTCTATATTCTCTATCAATAGTTTTTTTTTATGGTTTGCTACTTATGGATGTTTACATCTTTATTTACTAGTATAATTAAAAATTGAAAAAAAAATAAAATTTCTATTCAACTTTTAGAAGTAACATTACAAATTGTCTCAAAAATCAGCCATGTGACGTTATAAAAATGAGGGAGATGAGAGGAGATGTGGGAAAGAAAACCCCTAAAAAAGAGATTGATAAACCCTCATTTTTATGACGTCACATGGCTGTTTTTTTAGACACTTTGTAAAGTTACCTTTTTGAAGCAGCATTTTAGTGGTTATTTGCCCTTGTACTTAAACTAGTCAAAAATGAAATTTTGTTATTACTTTTATGAGTTGTCATCCTTGATTAAGTTTTGGTATGATTGATAGTGTTTACCGGAGAGAAAAATAACGCTCTCTCTAATAAGATAATGGCAAAATATAATATATATCAAACATACCTTCTTTAAGAAATATAAATCTGCATTTTAGATATCTATGAGCCATAGTTTTTTATTAAAAAATAGCTTAAAACCAACCAAGACATTTATAAAGCCTACCTAAAAAGCAATTTCTGGGATCTTTAGCTTCAGACAAAAAGCTTTACTTATTAATGGTAGTGGATACTATTACAAATTTTATTATACAGAAATAATTTCAATGGCTTATTGTCGACGTAAAAACCAGTCAAACTAGACCTGTTGTAGAATGTCAATGTTAAATCAGCCATGATAGATAATTGCACAGACGTCTAAGCTTTATAATTGGTAAACTGTACGCACAAAAAAAAAACTCTTAAGAAAAATAAAACTACTTAGAGGGGAGAGGATGATTAAAATCTAATATATTTCTAAATATTCCAGGGGGGAAAATTAACTCTTTACCCCCACCCAAAGATTTAATTTCAAGTTAAGCCGTTACAGAGATCGTCATATAAATACATACATACGGTGCATTATTTGCCAAATGTATCACTTTTCTGCACTACCTCTCCGATTTTGTTAATACTCTATATTTTGGTCCGTTGGGTGATTCAAGGATGCTGGATGGCCAAAAAAAAGTTTCAGAGTCCCTGGATGTCTAGATATCTAGCTATCTATGAAGGTAGGTAACAAAAATTTAAAAAACACCCATTTTTTCACAATTTTAAAAATTAATTTTTTCATCAATCTTACATCCAACCTATACATTTTCTACACCAAAATGATCGTTTATTCATGTTAAAAGCGCACATAATGCCATTTTGGCCAAAACTCTAATTTTACAGGGTGTCCAACAAAAAGTGTATTTTGGATATCTAGCGTAATACCCAAAATACCTGTCCGAAAAAATCATTTTTTTTGGCTTAAATCCTGTGTTTTATTTGTGGGCATATGTGGTATATAACGGTTCGGAGGACCCGGGACTATAAGGTTGTCAAATTTCATTTTGGAACACCCTGTAAATGTGATTTTTGTGTCTGTAGAGCTAAAACTTGGTCCAAATTGGCTATTTTATTCAAATTACTCTAATATTTGTCTTAGTATGTTTGGCCATAGTGTTTTCTGACCAGATCAATATTTTCCTATTTTTTGGACACCCTGTATTTTCAAAAAAAGAGAAAAAATTTTTTTGTTTTTATAAAAATTTTTTTCTATTTTTAAGTTACTTAAAACTGTCATATAGATACAGATTTTGACTAATAACAATAATATTTGCCTTTTTTACAAATTTTTACACTTTTGGGACACCCTGTGCAAGTTTTTGAAAAATGATGGTTTTTGCCCATTTTTTGGAGGAAGGAGTCGTTTTAAGGCCATAGACTATACTTCATTTTTGTAGAACTTTTCAAGATACATCATTTGTTATTTATGCAAAAAGCGCAAAAACCGAACCGTTTTGCCGTTATTCACTGCCAAAGGCGGAATTTTTTACGTTTTTTGCCGTTCCCAAGGATTTAATGCGCATTTTAGGTAGGAAGACGTTGATTTTTCAAGATTACTTTGAAATACTTTTGTTTAGGAAATTTAATTTTCTAAAATTCATATTAAGTCAAATTTTTTGTGCAGCTAACCGTTTTTCGTCGAGATGGATTTCAATTGTTAAAACAAGAAAATGAAGTGTATAAAATATAAATAACTAGCGGCTTCGCCCCTAGCCTCTAGGGGCTTCGCCCCAAGAGGTTTGATCAAACCAATTTTTCGTATTTTAGATTTGAAATAAAAAAATATAAAAAAATTTTTTTGGGGGGAGGGATTTTTTTTTTTTGGGGGGTGGGGTAGTTGATCCCACTATTTTAATTTTAGTTTAAAAAGAAAATTTTTCTTTTTTTGGGGGGTAGTATTTTTCATTTTTGGGGGGGTTAGGGGTGTCACACCCCCCAAGAAAATAGTTATAAACCTTCCCGGGAACTATGAGAAGCTACCCTGTAAAGGAGAACCCGATCGGTTCAGCGGTTAGCGAGATCCTTCGCTACAAACAAACAGACAAACACACAAACAGACAGACATCGTTCTACTTTGTATTATAGATTGCTATAACATAAGTAATAAAAGAAACATAAACCATGTGCATTTGAAATTCCTTTTGACAAAAATCGGTTGGATATACAAAAATTTTTACTTCACATGAAATTTAGTAAAATAAAATGCCTAAAAAAAAGTATTTGACAGTTATCTTGAAAAATCAACGTCTTTCTACCTAAAATGCGCATTAAATCCTCGGGAACGGCAAAAAACGTAAAAAATTCCGCCTTTGGCAGTGAATAACGGCAAAACGGTTCGGTTTTTGCGCTTTTTGCATAAATGACAAATGATGTATCTTGAAAAGTTCTACAAAAATGAAGAAATAGTCTATGGCCTTAAAACGACTCCTTCCTCCCAAAAATGGGCAAAAACCATCATTTTTCAAAAACATGCACAGGGTGTCCCAAAAGTGTAAAAATTTGTAAAATAGGCAAATATTATTGTTATTAGTCAAAATCTGTATCTATATGACAGTTTTAAGTAACTTAAAAATAGGGAAAAAATTTAAAAAAAAACAAAAAAATTTTTTCTCTTTTTTTGAAAATACAGGGTGTCCAAAAAATAGGAAAATATTGATCTGGTCAGAAAACACTATGGCCAAACATACTAAAACACATATTAGAGTAATTTGAAAAAAATAGCCAATTTGGACCAAGTTTTAGCTCTACAGACACAAAAATCACATTTACAGGGTGTTCCAAAATGAAATTTGACAACCTTATAGTCCCGGGTCCTCCAAACCGTTATATACCACATATGCCCACAAATAAAACACAGGATTTAAGCCAAAAAAAATGATTTTTTTCGGACAGGTATTTTGGGTATTACGCTAGATATCCAAAATACACTTTTTGTTGGACACCCTGTAAAATTAGAGTTTTGGCCAAAATGGCATTATGTGCGCTTTTAACATGAATAAACGATCATTTTGGTGTAGAAAATGTATAGGTTGGATGTAAGATTGATGAAAAAATTAATTTTTAAAATTGTGAAAAAATGGGTGTTTTTTAAATTTTTGTTACCTACCTTCATAGATAGCTAGATATCTAGACCTCCAGGGACTCTGAAACTTTTTTTTGGCCATCCAGCATCCTTGAATCACCCAACGGACCAAAATATAGAGTATTAACAAAATCGGAGAGGTAGTGCAGAAAAGTGGTACATTTGGCAAATAATGCACCATACAAATATTTTTATATTAAACTGCAGAAAAAAAATAAATATAACAAAGAGAATGTCTCTTGACAGAAAAAAGAGAAATATGTCTAAAACGCAAATTTTTGCCAGACGTAAAAAAACAAGAACAATTTTAAACAAAAACAAGGATGACAACATCCATAAAAGCGAAGCACTGAAACGGTAGGACAAACGGACATTAACACTTGTATAGTGTCTAAACTGAATAATCAGAATATAAAAGTATAAGAGTCGAAGCAAAATTGTAATTAAATTTGTTGAAATACTGCTTAATATAGGATAATATTTATGGACATACTTACATTTTTAGAACTGGATTATAGAGTTGCTTCGCTTATAATATTGTTCTTTGTTGTCCCGGGAATCAATATACCAAAAATCAGATCAAACGGATAATTAGATCACATAAAAATTTGTAGTAAAAAAAAATAGAAAATCAACATGTTTAAAATAGACGTACGGACATTCTGGTAATGGTTATAGAGTTGCTACGATTTCTAAATCTTACCTAACTACTACAAGAATCATCATGCAAAGTTTGAAATCGATAGGACAATTCTAACATGCCTAAATTAACGAATAAAAGCTATCTATCTCGGACGGACGCACGGACGGACAGACGGACCCTATTTATAGAAAAGCTTCGCTTTTAATAAAATAAGTTATTGCAAAGAAAGTTAACATAAACTATTTATTAAACTAGTTACATCACCCTAGCCCATAGGGAAGGGTGGGAAAGGCCAGAAAAATAGCCTAAAACCATCAAAAGATATATTTAAACCTTATCTAAAATGTTAAGTATCTTTAGCATCATAAAAACCTTACTACTTTATATTATAAAGTTAGCCAGATCAAACAATCGAGCTTCCAACTTTCAGAAAAGTTTTGAATCATATGCATTGGAAGGTTTTTGGAGTTTGAGGTGAACTTATCAACAAATCAAAGGTATGGTGAAACAAAATAAGAAAAATATTATGAACATATTTGTTAAAATTCTAACTTTATCTTAAACAGACATACAGACTGATGTAAAAAGTAGTTATGCTTCCTAAAAGTCTTGAAATCAGTAGGGAAAAAAAGTTTTGCAGCTATTTTGAGAGTGAGATTGTTTCTGTTTAAACCCTCCGGGGGGTAAAAGTACTTCAATTTATGTATTTATACAACTAGTTGTGTAGGCCCAATTGAGGGGGGGGGGGCACAGAAAGATTCCATATTATGTCTCATATGAAGCTCTTTTGGACAAAGTATTCCCTTTTTATAGGCACTATAATTAGCTTCAAGATTGAAACCTGTCCCCTATACTAGAAATTACTTGCTTAGAAAATTTTGGAATGATCAGACGGTTTACGAGATCTTAGCGGACATACATACAGACAACCTTGTACTTTAGAGTATAAAATGTCAAATTTCTTTTTAAAATACTAGTTGCATCGCCCCTAACCTCAAGGGTAGAGTTGCGAAGGTCAAAAAATAGCCTAAAACCATTTAAAGTTATTTATAAAACTTTTCTAAAGCTTCAGACAAAAAAAAACTAACTACCTAAATTAATAGGAAAGTAATTATTTATATATACTTTTCTTTATAAAAATATACATATAATTTATTATTATTGCTCTTTTTTTTGGATGATTTTTATGTATATTTTTCCTATATTACTTAATTAGTCTTGAATAGGTAATGTATAAAAATAAGAATAACAAGATTATCTATTTTTATGTTATTTTACCTCATACATAGATTATTCATCATTATTTCATTTAAAAAAATGTATATCAATTTAGTTCATATGGAAGTTAGGTATTTTTAAAATCAAAACTATTATCTATACAAAGTAGTAAGGTTTTTTCGTCTGTAGATTTTGATAACTACTGAAACGTTCGATTTCTCCATTTCATAACAGCTTCTTCTAGGTCCCTGGATGTTTTATACTATTTTTCTCCTTCGAATACAGAGCTCATAATGCTAGGAGCGCAGCTGCTAGTTTAATATATAGATGTTAATGCTTAATATATGCCTGTAGGGTTAATTGATAACAATGTATATTAAACCCTTTATAGTGGGTCCAAATAGCATTCTAATCATGGAAGACAACCAACCTTTTGATTGAAAAACCTTTTTGTTTGTAATTTTGAGTTGTTTTGGTTCAAGGCATTCCCTTTTAAAGAGCTAATATGTAATGTTAAATAAGTCAAAAAAAATAGTCATTTATCATAAAAAAGTAAATGCTATTCAAATGTGTATTACATGTGTTTATTTGGCAGTTTTCCTCAAAGTGTTTAGTCGAGCAAAGAACCCCCCCCCCCCTAATTTTTGATAAATTGAAAATAAAGAAGTCAAAGGTTAATATAGAATAGGCCCCACAGTATTAGTCAGAAAGAAATGATACTACCACAGTCCTCTATTTTAGATTTAGTCTTCAAATTAAAGGGGACTGGGGAGTTTAATTACTAGCTAGGTACTTTGGGGGAAAACACCTATTTTAATCAATCCGGATTATCTCTTAAGTTGATTAAATTAATAATATTGTATTCAAAATTAAATTTTATATTACATCTTTTAAATTCAATATTCTTCAATATTTATCAATTTACAAAGGGCAATATTCGATTTAGAAAAAACTCCCTCTATGGTTAATTCATCCTTGTTATAAGCGAGTCATTTCTTTATTTATGGTCGGTCCGTTTATCCGCCCGTCCGTTACGGTTAGCATTTTGCGTTAATGTTAGAAACGATTTCAAATTTTGCATGATGTTTCCTGTAACAGTTAAGTACGATTTTGTTTAGACTTAAAAATTAATGTTCCAACACTCTACAAGTATTAATCATCGTTTGGTTTGACCTTTCTTCTGAATTTAAAGCTTCGATTTTTTGGATGTTGTCATCCTTGTTTTGAAGCCAATCAAGGAAAAAAGTATAAAAACTAAAGTGTAGACTTAATACTTAATTTGTCTGCATTATCGTTTGATTAGAATTTTATATTAAACACTAGTACAGTTTTAACAAGGACAATTAAATTTTTATATTACATCTTTTAAATTAATGTTCTTCAATATTTATCAATTTACAAAGGGCAATATTCGATTTAGAAATAACTCCCTCTAGGGTTAATTCATCTATGTTCAAAGGGACGCTTTTCTATAATTAGGGTCGGTCCGTCCGTACGTCCGTCCGTCCGAGATAGATAGCTATTTTCGCTAATGTAGACATGTTGGAATTGTCCTATCTATTTAAAATTTTGCATTATGATTCCTATAACAGTTAAGTACTATTTAGTTTAGACTTACAAATTAATGTTCTTCTTGTTTATTTACGATACTCTAAATGTATTCATGATCGTTTGACATTTCTTCTGAATTTAAAGCTTCGCTTTTATGGATGTTGCCATCCTTGTTTTAAAGCCAATCAAGGAAAAAAGTATAAAAACTAAAGTGTAGACTTAATTTGTCTGCATTATAGTTTGATTAGAATTCTATATTAAACACTAGTTCAGTTTTAACAAGGACAATTACATCCAATTGAATCGAAAATGTTTCAAATTATAAATAAAATGGATAATACATTTAAAAACTTAAAAAGTGAAGGAAAGGGAAAGGAATTGGGATGTGATGGGGAAGTTGATAAGAATGGAGAGAAATTTGAAGGGGAAGGGAAGAAATAGAGTGGAGGTATGGTAGTTATATCAACTTTAAATATTATAAAACTCGAACCACCTAATATTACAGACAGACAGCCAGAAGGACAAAAGAAGTGCTGATATATGCAGCAAGAAAATACTTTTAACATAGTATTTAGTATTGATAATTAATGTAGCTTTGAATTTAACAAAGCATTTGATAATATATGAATATTTAGTTGACTAGCGGCTGCGCCTATACCCTGACATGTGGGCGTGTGGGAGGATTTTTAGGAGGGAAGATTTCTGCTTCTTAAATTTAATGTTTTGCAACGATGCAATAATTCTTTTCTTTTGAGTGCTAACCTACTAACAGTAAAATAGCCAAAAACCTCATCATTTTTAATGCTAAGTTTTCCAACTTTCCTATAGTTTTTAAGTAATATACAAATAAAAATACTTATCATTATTTTATTTTCCATTTTACTGTACTGTACTTTAACATGTGTCAAAGAAAAAGACAAATATTACAAAAAAAAAATAAGGATAGAGATAAAATCTACAATTAGAATAAATGTATGTTTTTTCACATGCGTAGCTATCTCTTTATTTTGTCTTTTAGGAATTGAAGCCTTTCAAATTCACTTTGTTTGTCCGTCAGTTAGTCCGTAACGGAATTGGAGAAAAGTGATTTTCTCAACTGCTAGAATTTTCAAGTCTTTACATTGTTTTGACATGCTTCAATATACAAAAAAAGTTATTTTCATAGATTTTTGACAGAATATTTTTTTGACAACTTAACACTGCTCCGAGTCCATAACTCACTTTCTCTTTAATTTTTTGGGCTTATCTAATTATAAATGTTGTCATCCTTGTTTAATAATTATTTTCCGTGTAAGAATAGAATAATAGAACATGGAATCTCCAAACATTATCTATATATGGATGCTGTCATCCTTGTTTTATAATTATTTTCCGTGTAAGAATAGAATAATAGAACAAGGAATCTCCACACATTATCTATATATGGATGTTGTCATCCTTGTTTTATAATTATTTTCTGTATAAGATTAGAATAATAGAACAAGGAATCTCCACACATTATCTATATATAAATGTTGTCATCCTTGTTTTATAATTATTTTCCTTGTAAGAATAGAATAATAGAACAACGAATCTCTACACATTAACAAACATTGATTGTTTGCCACATAAAAAGAACAAAAATATCCAAAGAGATAGGTTGATAAATCTTCTCCAATGATTAATATAATTCTCAAAATTGAATATTTCATCGAAGTATGCTTCTCATGACGATAAGGTTGTCTCATTGCTAGAACACGTCTTATAAAAGGCAAAGTAATTGTGTTCTTTTAGAAATTTAATATCAAAACTGCTCTTATTCTTAGGACGGTTGATACCAACATAGAGCCAGTTCTTTAGGGTAGTTCCGATTTAGCACTATCATCCCAATATTTGAAGACAACTAATCATTTAATTGCACTACCTTTGTCTGAAAGTCCTAACTATGCATGGAAATGAGTTGCGCTGTTTAAGGCTAAAGTATTCCACATATTCTTACTATTATATTTTTATATTTTGGCCAAGATTTGAACCAATCCACTCCCAAACGACGAGAGAATGGGCTACGTGCTACACTACATTCACGGGTTCTAAAAAAATGGGCTACGTCAGTCAGGGAACTTAAAAACGTTTGAGAGGCTTCGTGTCCAAAAAAGGATTTTTGATACACACACACATTCACTCTCTGTTACACACCTTTTAGCAAGTTTTAAAGTGTACGTCATTAAGTGCAATCACAGTACAAATAATGGATGTAGGATATACGTGGATGTATTGACAGGGAAATATTAGTCGTAAAAATAGCTTGCTAATAAGAACCTCATTTCTTGGTCCAGTAGTTTGAAGATGATGACGTCATATTTTTAAAATCACAATAAAGGGCTTTCAAGCTTCTTTGCTGTTATTCCGTTAATTTCTAGACTATGGTCCTCAATTATTTGTACAAGAAACAAAAGGAAAAGAAAATGTTTGTGTTGACACATTTTTTTCTTCTCGCCATTATCCTGTTGGATTAATTTGTGGCTAGTTTTGGGTAGGTATTGTTAATAAATAGTTTTTTCTTCAGATATAACCTTTTGATTGATACATAGCCTGTTTGTCGGTAAGTCTGTAACGCTGGTGGAAAAATTAGATATTTTTGATTGCTATTTTTTATAGACGGCTGTTTTTTTGGTGAACCAATGAGCATCCAGTTTGTAATTTACTTGGTCTGTAGGTCTACCAGACTCGCTACAAAATATCAATATCAAAATATATAGAATTACATGTTAAAGACTTCGTGAATTTTTTCTATAAACTTATCCTTTTTTTAAAATCATCTTGTCCTTATTCCCATGATTTTGTTTATGCTGGTTTATCATGAAAGACGAAAATGTCGCTCAAAAAAATTCTGATGTCATAAAAATGAGATGATGAGGAGAGGAGGAGTGGGAAAGAAAACCCCTAAAAAAGATATGGATAGTCCCTCATTTTTATGACGTCATATTTCTTCGTCTTCTTATTTTGGATTAATGTGGGTTAGATTTCTTACATTTCAAATTATAAAGGAAATGTGTTTTTTTTCTATTAAAAGTACAGAAATAATAATAGCTCTAAAAATATTCATTATATTTATCATGTAAATATTAATATTATTCAAATTCATTAGTAAATCTATGCGTAAATAAAAGAAACAAATTTGATTGATTTTTTTTCTTTCTTTTTTAGTACAAATACAATATATCATTTATATAAATCAACAAGGATGACAACATTCACAAAAGCGAAGCTCTAAAATTACACAGTATGAAAAACGAACAGAATAACTTTTCAGAACTTAATAAGCAGACACAAAATTTGAAAATTGTATATAAATATGATGAAAAATTACTCAGATACGTGATACTGTTTAAGGACATACTTACATGTTTTCTTCGCTTGATATATTGAACCTTGTTGTTCTAGGAATTACAACTCCAAAAATCAGATTAATATAATTAAGATATTATACAAGAAAATCCACATGTTTAAAATAAACATACGGACTTTATGGTATCGTAAATCGTACCTATTTATTACAGGAATCATTATGCTAAGTTTAAAGTTGGTAGGACGGTTAAAACATACTTCATTTAGCGAAACTGATTATAAAAAAGCCTCGCTTATAAAAAAAAAGTCTTGATACCCCCTCGAGTTTGTGATATCATTATGTAGTCTACTTTGCCAAAAACAAATTATATTATAGTGCAACAAAAAAAAGGCATCAGAAACTGTGTATACATGAGTTTTAAGCATATGACAAAACATATAGAATAATTCAGCTATGGATCATTTAATTTCAAATAGAATAAAGTTAGCTTTCGGGATATTATGTTGTTACTCGTATTATTGAAATGAATCGTATATAACAAAAATAAACAAGCATTTTTGTCTGCTTAATTTTTTATTAAAGTTTGACTGATTATGGGCCAGTTTAACCAACTATATCTAATATATAATACTAGCGGCTTCGCCCCTAGCCTCTCGGGGCTTTGCCTCAAGAGATGATAAAAAAAAGTTAAGGTGAAATTCGTAAAAAAAAAAAAAATTAGAATATCTAAAATAAGGATATCTCCTACTAAAAAAAAGGAACAAGAATATCTCCTACAAAAAAAAAGAGGGGGGGATTTTTTTTGTTTTTTGGGGGGTTGGGGTTGTCCAACCTTATCTTATTATGCCAAATTAATACCCCCCCCCCTTATGTTACTTAATAGCCTAAAACATGACCCACAAATAGTAAAACTTTCATGAAAATTATATGTATGTAGTCAATTACGAGATATTAGTGATTATAGAAGCTGATTTTTTTTCAGGAATAAGGTATAACCAACAAGCGAAATAAATCTAAAATAATATTTGGGGGGCAAATGGAGAGGTCGTCAATTTTACGATGTGTTGCCCCCCAACGACAGCTGAAAAACACGTATATGAAGCTGATAAATTCACATTTCCGCCATAGCATTACAGACTGACAGACATACAAAGTAGTTATAGAGTAGCTTCATTACTAAAAAGGATGGAAAAGAAAAAAAGAATCTAGCTGGTAAAATAAAAGATTCTAGCTTAAATAAAGTATATTACTTATGTTTGATTGTGCCAATTAGGTCAGTAAAATGTATGTACACAGTGGGGCAAACAAAGAAAAAAAGGATTTAATTAATCACAGGCAATTGTTGTAGCAACTTTGTAGAATAACTTCAAGACTTTTAGCTCGTTTAACAATTATTCTTATGTAAATTAGAAAAGTCTGTTATAATGTATTTACTCTTTTATAATGGTCTTTTCAACTTAAAGATGAAATAAAAAAGCAGAATTCAAACTTTAAACCATAAAGCTAGCATGGGAGCATAAAAAGACATTACATCGATTATTTTTTTGTCTTTGATAAACCAAAAATAAAATTACCAGTCCACGGCGACCCGTTATTTTTTTTATTTTTGTCCTGGCTTTGCCCCACAGTGCAATGCATTATGTATCATTACAGCCTTATATAAAAGAGGTAGGATGTATGTGTGTGTGTGTGTGTGTGTTTGATTACACTCTTTGCTGAGTTTATTTAGTTATCCTTAACAGTTAAGCTTCTTATTGGTCCTAGGAATGTTTTTCAAAAAAAAGTTTCTTCGAAAAAAGAACTTTAAAACTGAAAGTTTGATTTACTATATATGTATAACATTTTTTTACTATTTCTTTTAAAACTAAACTTTAAAATGGGCAGAGTTCAATACCCCCCCCCCCCACACACACACACACACACATACCTTTAGTCCTAGGGGCGTAACCGCTAGTAGACAAAATTGTTCTTAAAGCTTTATAAATAACCTAGCGGCTAAATACTTTTTTTTTGGGGGGGGGGGCCGGGGGGTGGGTATAATTTTTTTTCTAGGGACGATTTTTCTCGTGAGGGTTGTGGTAACTTCCCCCAAAATGATTTTAAACCTTCCTAGGACCTATGAGAAGCTACCCTTTAAAGGAGTACGGTTAGCGAGATCCTTCGGTACAAACAGACATACAAGCAGGCAGGCATCCTGTTACTTTATTAAAAGGATATATTTTAAGCTGCCTTAATATTTCAACGCAACCTGAACGTTAATGACGGACAATTTGAAAAGTATTTGACCCGTACTAAGTAATAACCAGGGAGGGAGGGGACATTGGCCAGTAAATTACACTGGTACCCAACATTTATATTCATGTTATCTCATTAGTTCAAAAACTTTAGGTACTTTAATTGGTAGAAGTGTCCAAACTTTGCAACCAATAATCTTGATCGCCAAGGTATAATTTTGTTTATCCCTATTGGGGATGTACATCAATTTATCGTCCACTGTCTTATCCCTTTAGATCCCTGATATTGATTTAGTTACTAGGAGTGTATTTGTGTGTGTGTGTGTGTGTGTGTGTGTGTGTGTGTGTGTGTGTGTGTATGAGTGTGTATGTGTGTGTATGAGTGTGTGTACGTTACGAAATGTAATGATTTGTGTTATAGAAAGCTATTTCTCGTATTCATTCGAATCCGGTGGATAGGAACCGGTTCTCGTCCATACGAAAAAACTATGTCTAGCATCGTATTATATCCAGTTTTCTACGAATATAGAAATGTACAATCATAAGATTTAAACCAGTTTTTTTAGCCGGTGCCTCCGGCATCTTGGGGCTTAAAAAACTAGTTTTAATCTTATAATTGTACTTTCTATATCCGCGGAAAGCCGTTTATAATACAATGCGAGAAATAACTATTACTACAGATTTGTACTTGTTGATAGCGAAGCTTTTCTATAATTAGGGTTTGTCCGTTTGTTCGTCCATACTGACGTCAAACCGTACGTAACGGATAGCTTTGATTGTTCATTTAATGTTAGAATTGTCCTATAGCTTTAAAACTTTGCATGATGATTTCTTTAACAGACAGGTACGATTTAGAAAGCGTAGCAATACTACAAACTTTACCAGAAAGTACGTCCTTTCATTAAAAACATGCTGATTTTTAACTTTTTGATAACATGTTTGTTGTATTATGTGTTTATCCTATTCATCTGATTTTTGGAATATTGATTCCTATTACAACAAGGTACAATATTATAAGCTTTGCATCACGTACATATACAATTTTGTTTAAACTTCTAAATCATTATTTTTCTTTTATTAAGTTCTGACACTTCATGTTTCGTTGTCATATCGTCTGATTTTAGAGCCATGCTTTTATGGATGTTGTCATCCTTGTTCCAATAGAGTTTAGAATTTTAATAGAAGGTGTGTTGAAGTTTTAATGATAGAAGCAATACTCTATAAAAGTCTTACAAATCGGCCACTGCAAAAGTAATGAAATTAAGGTTAAGATGAAGGCTTGTTAAACACATAGACTAAATGTTATATTAGACTTAATTCTAATTTTTATAAGTATTTTAATATTCGTTTTTTAATATTTGATTTAAAAATCCTAAAATTTTTAATTTTATATTTTATCTTATTCCTATAATCTCTAATAGATTTACATACTTTAGATATCAAGCAATTATTCAAGGATAGACAGTTAATCTTAAGAAAAGTTAATATTAAGAGTTAAAATTTTATAAATTGTCTAAGTTAAATAAGCCGAGAGTTGGAGGGGATATTGGAATGTAGATTTTAATGGTACTCAAATCTTTATAAATATGATCTTTAATTTAAACATTGAGTACTTTTTGATTGGTTGAGTCAAGGTAGCAATGAAAAAGTAAACTACAGAAAGGATATTTTTATAATTGAGGATATATCTTAAATCTTCTTACCCTTTTAGATCTATGATTTAGCTCGTAATTTAATCAAAATTTGTAGTTTTAGCGCCCATCTTACAATTTGCAATTTTTGATAATTTTTATCCCTGTTTTCGATCTCGATAGCTTTCACAGTTTTACTAAATTGACATATTTCAACGTGCGGCTAAATTCAAACATATTTTTAGATTTGTTTTTATTTACTTTTTTAAAAAGTAGCAGAGCTACTTTATTATTGATATTTTGATATCTTAATACTTAAGCTATTAATCAAATTCTCAAAAATATCAATATTTATTTCAAACATGCCTTTTTTATTTTTTTAGAGGGTGAAGACCCCCCCGGCCCCCCCCCCCCTCTGTCAAATTTCTGTCAATTAGCATAAAACCTGCACTGGACCTTTTTGAACTGATTGTATCAGCCGTTTGTAAGATCTTTGAGGTCAAAATACTACTACAATATATTTATAAAACTTTCATAAAAATTCGGACCAGCAAGAATCGTAGGAGCATGATAACAATTGTCGATATCAGGTCAATAATGATCATTACATTAAATGCTTTATTAATTGGTTTATGATTAACACAAGTGAATTCGATCCTTGCTTCCGGGTAAGGGCAGGGGGAGAGGTTAATAAAATAGCCTAAAACCACCCTTTAAGACCTCTTCAAAGATTAACTGAAAAGTACAACTAATTTGACCAGCATTTTCCGAGATCTTGATCTACAGACAATACATACCTTTTTTTTATACTATATATAAAATATCGATAGCTGAAAAAAAAAATCATTTAATTCCAGCTTCACTCTTTTGGTTATTTTATGTTTTAGTGAATTTATTTTATAATTTCTTGTTTATATTTTTGTTGAATGATATCACAAAGAAAATGATTTTCTTATAGAGGGGTGTTAGAGAGGATCTAACACCCCCCCCCCCCCCCCATAAACAACTTTTTAGTGTACAGGGTGTTTCAATAGAAATAACTTTTTTAAAAATTTAATGATTTTAAAATTCAAATTGCGCGGCTTGTGTTAATAGAAGAAAAATGTTATGCATACCGTTGGAATCGTCATAAATTTTTGGATATATAAGCTTATGAGTTATGACGCTTCTAACGGTATGCAAAGACATTTCTCTTAAAACATTGAAAATCCACCAAAAAAAATATCCTATCATGCATATAGAGTAGCAAGGTTTATGTCTTTAGCTTTATATTTCGATTACTATTAAACAGATTGTCTATAGGTCCCATGATGGTTTGAGGCTGTATCAGATTTAGAATTATGTCTTAGAGTGGTTTTGGGCTAATTTTCTGTCCTCCCTTATATTTCTATTGTATTACAGAGCCCCTAGATAATAGGGACACAGCCGCTAGTACTGTATAAGATATTGCAATTCATTAAGGCATAAGCAGATATAAAATATTCAATTTAATTTAGAAATTATAATTTTACCCCTTTTTATATAATCACAAAAATGTAACTTAATTGTCTTTTTGCATTTTTTATAAATCACATAATTATTCTGTTTTTTAGGAGTTTAATTATTTCACAAGAAACATTTATGTTAGAAAATCACTATCATACTATTTAGTATTTCTATTCATCTGTTTTTCGCTACAGATTCTAATAGGAGAACCCAATTTTCTTTCGCTCTCTTTCTCCGTCATTCTTTCACTTTCTCTCTCTCTCTCTCTCTCTCTCTCTCTCTCTCTCTCTCTCTCTCACACACACACTCTCTCTCTCTCTCTCTCTCTCTCTCTCTCTCTCTCTCACTCACTCACTCACTCTCTCTCTCTCTCTCTCTCTTTCTATCGCTGAATCTCGTATTTTTCGGTGTTTTTGTAATATAACAAATTAAATAAGTATATCGTTGTAAATTTTTGATAAAAAAAGTAAGGTCTTAAAACAAGTATATATTCTTTTATGAGAAGCTTTTTTATAGGTTCTAATCAGGATTAATGCTATTTTTTGTGGCAGTCTGAGCACAAAGGCATCGCAATTATAGACTTGCTATGCTATTTTAAAAAGGTAAAATAAAGTTCTTTTATTTGTCAAATGACATAAACGTCGAATTTTTCGTATATTAGGAACAAACATAGAGATTTTTGGGGGGTTAAAAATCTACGAAAGTTGAGTTCTATAATTAAATATTATACAGTGTCACAGTAGAAAATTACAGCTAGTCAAAGCCAATTTATAATGTGTAACAATATATTTATGGACTATGAACCCCAACTAAAATTCTCCGAGTTGCGTAGAACCTTCTCTGAGAGTTATGCTGTTGCTCCGACAAAATTTTGCTAATGCCCGCGTAGAATTTTGACAATAATTTTTTTTTTTTGCTTTTTTTGCAAGCGAAACTTTTCTACACGTAGGGTAGGTTCGTTTATCAGTGACGGATGAATCTTATTGACAATTTGGAGTTGTTTGAATTGTCTTATCGATTTCAAACTTAGCATTATGCTTCCTTTAAAGAGTAAAAATGTAGAGTTTTACTTAATCTTTGGAGTGTTGATCGATTCCCAGGGTGATAGGGCATAATGTTATAGGCGAAGCATCATTCTTATTAAGTCTAAAATATAGGTATGTGAAATTAAGCATCCTATATTTTGAGATAGATTTTACGGATTTTTCGTTCAGACTTCTAAATGTGTTGTTCCTCTATATTTGTTACTGATCGTTTGTCTGGCCTTTCCTTTTAACAGATCCTATTGGCGATTTTCCCAATTTTATACAACTTAATTAACCCATTAGTGCCGAGCGCCACTTTTATGGACCGATCAAGCTGAAAATTTGAGGGAAGCTTGTTATGGTAAAAACGGAATTCCAATTTTTTTGTTTTGTTTAGTGGCGTGCACAGGAAAGTTGCAATAAAACCCGGTTCGGCGCAAGTAAAGAAACCGTTCGGCATAGGTAACCGTTTTTGGAGTTTTTTGGTGCTTTCCCCTGGCATTCAAGCCCGGTTTTGTCCTAAATACCCGGTTATTTGGCCCAAAAAATTAAAAATGTAATTTTTGAACGTCCAAAGTGAGTTGTAGAGTAGCTAATACTACGATACGATCCGCAATTGAAAACTACATAACCTCATGTAATTGATAGAGCTACAAGTAAGTTCCAAAACGATTTATATCACATTTAGTGTTTTGGCTATAGGTGCCACCCTTTTCAGTTAAAAAAGCCCATTTCCTAGAAGTTTTAAAATTTTGATATTATAAGTGGACGGGTATCTTTACTCTCGCAGAGCCGGGCAATAAAAATGGCGGGTATCTTTACTTGGGCCAAGCCGGGCCAATATAGAACGTAAAAAAACGATAAAAAAATCATATAAAAAATATTAATTTGAATAAAACGAATTCACAAATGAATGTAGTTGCCAATAAACTTTAAATTTCACGAAAAAAATCACTTTACTTCATAAACAAAAAAGTTAGGAGGGGTATTTTAAAATCACCTCATTTTTCTTGGTTTTTAAATTTTGTTGAGCTATACCGGCAAACGGAAGTAAGCAAAACTGCCTGCTCCAGGGGGAAATGAAAACCAGGGTAGTAGAGGGGGGATTCATACTGAGAATGATGCAATCCTGAAACTGAGAACCGGTTTTTTTTGGCATTTTCTGAAACCAGGCGTTAAAAGCCGGTTCGTCACTAATGGGTTAATAGTGAATTAAATATTTTTTTTCTTTCAAAAAGTCATTTACATTTTTCCAGAACTGGACAATATATAATACAAAATAGAACGATGTCTATCTGTTTGTTTGTCTGTGTGTCTGTTTGTTTGTTTGTCTGTGTGTCTGTTTGTCTGTTTGTCTGTTTGTTTGTTTGTAGCGAAGGATCTCGCTAACCGCTGAATAGATCAAGTTCTCCTTTACAGGGTAGCTTCTCATAGGTCCCGGGAAGGTTTATAACTATTTTCTTTCTCAACAAATTTAAAATCCCCCCCCAAAATTTTTTTTCTTTTTTAAACTAAAATTAAAATAGTGCGGTCGACTACACCCCCCCTCCCATAAAAAAAATTCCCTCCCCCCCCCCAAAGAGATTTTTTTAAAAATCTAAATTACGAAAAATTGGTTTAAAAACCTAGAGGCTAGTGTTTTAAAAATTAGGTATTATTACTCACAATTGGTATCCGCACGAATGGTTTGAACTCGATGTAACGATTATAGCATGCCTAAATTATTTTATGAAAGCCATCTACTTTCAAAGACTAAGTTATCAAAAAAAAAATACGCAGAAAAAAAAATATTTGTAAAAGCTGCACAGACCTAATAAAATAAATATAAATTATCATGTCCAACAAATTTCCAAATGGAAGGGATAGGGAACTTAAAGAAAACTTTCTTTTTCTGTTTTTTTCTATAAAGAGAAATAAATTATATGTTGTGTATAATTTTAATGCAGAATGTATGATTTATCACTTGCAAAAAGTTTGATTAAGGTAATATAGTTTTCCTGTGAGTGCCATATCTCTAACTTTGTATTTTGTAGGTGTCCTTCAACTTCCGTAATGTATCATATTCTTGAATCATCAGAACTGCACATTTTGATAAGAGCACAAACTTATTTTGATAAACCCTCTTACCCATATCTATTATACAAAGTAGAACAATGTATGTCTGTTTGTTAGTCTGTCTGTCTGTTTGTTTGTAGCGAAGGATCTTGCTAACCGCTGAACTTATCGGGTTCTCCTTTACAGGGTAGCTTCTCATAGGTCCTGGGAAGGTTTATAACTATTTTCTTGGGGAGTGAAACACCCCCAACCCTCCCGAAAAAGGAAAAATACCCCTCCCCCCCCCCAAAAAAAAAAAAAAGTTTCTTTTTAAAACTAAAATTAAACTAGTGAGGTTGACTACCCCCCTCCCCCCCAAAAAAAAAAAAATAAATCCGCCCAACAAAGAAAATTTTTTTAAAAATTTTTTTTTAAATTTTTTTTTTAAATTTAAAATATGAAAAATGAACCCGGTATTAGTGTCTTAGAAATTATCTTAGTGACGTAACTAAAAACGAGGGATTAGAGGGGAGGTGGGAAAGGTAACCCCTAAAAAAGAGATGGATAATAGAGGTGATTGATAATTGATAATTGAAAAAGAAAATGTAGGAAATAATTTATACTCTCTGTACTTTCTACCATAGATTAATTAATTTGTATTTTCTAGACAAGGATGACAACATCCATAAAAACGAAGCACAAAAATCAGAAGGTAGAACAAACGCACAATAGCTAGAGTGTCAGAACTTAATAAGCAGAATATTAATTTTGAAGTCTAAATGAAATTGCACATAAATTTGTTGCAAAATTGCGTAAATATAGCATACAGTAAAAGGACATACTTCCGTGCAGAATTTGAAATCAATAGTATAATTCTAATATGTCTAATAAATGTTGTCAAAAAAAGGTTGAAAAAAGTCCGCATATTTGATTAAATTTTTCTTAAAATCCGCATATTATGTTGATATAAACTATAATATATTATCACTAGCAGTAACATCACTAGAAGCTTTTAGGGTGGTAAGGGGGAAAGTTCATTCTTCCAATTTTCAATTTAAGTTTTAAAACAAAGAAGTAAAATTGCGGAGATGGTACTTTTTTTCTAGGTGTTATTTTTTTTGGAGAGTGGAGAGCCCTCTTCCTAAATAGTTATAAACTTCTCTATACCTATAATAAGCTTCACTGTAAAGAAGAACCCTTTAGGTTCAGCGGTTAACAAGATCCGTTGCTACAGTCAAAAAAAGCTTAGCTTACTAATTTATATAATAGGATATAATATAGTAACAGGATGTCTGTTTGTCTGTCTCTTTGTTTGTTTGTTTGTCTTTTTCTTTTAAAATCTAGAAAAATAAATTGGTTTATTAAATTGGACTCTCTCCTCCTCAAGTGCCCCAAAAGGCCTCTAAGGAGTAGCCGCTGGTAATAGGATACAGTAACAAAATGCTAATCCTTATATCAAAGTAAAAGAATGTTTGTGTGTGTGTGTCTATTTATATGGAAGGATCTTCCTAACTAATATGCTTCTCCTTTGCAGGGACATAGGTCATAGGTCATGGGAAGGTTTTTAACTATTTTAGGATAGGGTACCTGCACCCTCACGCGCTTAGAAAAAAAACCACCAACATTTTTTAAATTTTTTTCTTTTAAAACTAAATTGTCCTTTTAAGTATATCTGTCAGACAGACAGACAATAAATATATGGAGCAGATCTGTATAAATATAAGGTATCTTGACTAAAACTTACAGCTGGCTATCTAAAAAAGCAGTCGTGAAAATAACATTTCTCCAACAATAAGGTTTTTTAAGCATGACCGACAGTCAGACAGACAAAATAATGTATAGAGTAGATGCAGGGGGGGGAAGGGGTGATTACTTGAGGGCACCCTCAAATTTTGGAAGTCGTTAAGTAGATGCACATATATCTTGGGTATAGTCCCTTTCATGACAATGCCTCTTAAGGGACGTTTCTTGGTATTTTCACAGTAGATTTTATCCTATTTCTAGCCACTGCGGGGGGGGGCTCTATCCATGCGGGGCCATTTTCCTAACCCTGCAGGGCAATCACCTAACCTAACCTAAAATAATCCATCAAAAGCTACTGTAAAAAAAAATACATTAAAACACCTCTTAAAAGACCTTTTCACTTAAAATTTCAGTTGTCTTTCTTCAATAGCAGCCAAAAAACACACAAAGCATGTTTTAAATGGACGTACTGACTTTCTGTTAACAATGATAGAGTTGCTTTCTAAATTATACCTAACTGTCATAGGAATCATCATGAAGAGTTTGAAATTGATAGGATAATTCTAACATGTCTTGTTTAATAATCTAAAATCAATTAATAATTTTATCTAATTTCAATTTCAATTTATCTATGAAATAAATGTAAAGCTGTACAGGTTAAGGCTACTATCTGACTCAATACATTTCTTTTTCTCCTCTTTTTAGCAACCGAATGAAAGTAATTCTTTTCAATTCCAGATAATTATAAGAATTGGTAACATTTGCTTAGATATTTATTTCATAAAAACATAGCAAAAAAAATAATAACCGTATTATAATACAGGTATTAAATATTTATATACAAACAATAAAATTGAATATGAATAAAAATTAAGGATAGATCAATCAAATAATAATTATGTACAGTGTCAAAGGACTAAACAATCTTGTGAGAGGTAATATAACTTATGCATTTTAAAAAGATATTTGTTAAATAGACTGATTATTTAAAGACATATTTGTTAAATATGTTGCTCTACTGGATATCATTACCCTTGTTAGAATGTACCATTCATAAAGAAGGTTATTTTTTAATGGCAAAACTGTTTAAGCTAGCTTTTTTAACAATTACGTTCAAATTCCGTTAAATTTATTGATATAAATAATCTAATAATTGATTGTTTTGTTTTTATTCGTAATTGTCTTTTTTATATATATACATTATTATGCTTAATTAAAAATTTCTGATAAACATCTCATTATATTTAAAGAAAAATTAGCTGTCTCTAAATTTAATATAGAAATAAAATTATTATGGAAAATCAATTGATTTTTCATGGTAACAGGTATAAGTTATAAAATACAGACGAATTTATAGATGTAATCTTGAAAAGATAGCTTTAATTTAAAATGATAAATATGTGTTATTTTTACCAAAAACTAGACAAAACCCTTTTTTGTTGTTGTTGATAGCAATATCTTATTTCTTTACTCTCGTTTATATATAGTTTTAACCTAATATCTTTTGATTTAATTGTTATTGGTTTGAAATTTTGACTAAAAAGCTGGCTTAAAAAATAGCTCATATGTGATAAAATATATAGCATTTTGCGCTAACTTATGAGGTGTTTATACAATAAGTAAAATTATAAAAGCAAATATTTGAAAATTATTTAAAATCATTCAATGTTTAATGTAAGATTAAGCCAATTATTAATCACGAAATTACATATAGGTTTTTTATTATTTTGCTAAATAATCTATAAAATATTTACACATTGTAAGTCAACTCTTGAGTTATGTAAGAAGTACAATATCAGCTGATAGATCTTATTTCAATTTTGAAAGATAATTTTATAAAAAAAAGTTGATTTTGTTTTTTAAAAGTGAGCAAAAATAATGTAGAATTTTTAGAAATATTTTTAATATTTTTTAAAAGAACAAAAAATCTTGATTTCAGGCCTATATTAACAATTCTTAAAAATCCTAGTAGTATCGACACATCCTATTTTTTTTACGTCACTAAGATAATTTCTAAGACACTAATACCGGGTTCACGAAAAATTGGTTCGATTAAACCTCTTGGGGCAAAGCCCCTAGAGGCTAGGGGCGAAGTCGCTAGTATGTATAAAAGTAAATGGATGTGTTGTCTGTTTGTGTATATGTGTGTATCGAATGATCTCGCTAACCGCTAGCAGATATAGTTCTACTATTTTTGGGGAGGGTACCTTCCCACTCCAAAGGGAAATTGCATCTAGAAAAATGTTCTTTTTAACTTTGATTGAAAATAAGTTATGGAGTTCGAGATACCCATACAATTCAAGTGCCCCTAGAGGCCTCTAAGGACCTATCCACTAGTTAAATATAAATCGGTATATGGATGTAATAATGTACTGAAGTTATTTCACACCAAATATAATAAATAAAAAGTAAGTCCATTATTTTAGGATTTGTGATATTGGCTTTTTTCTTTTCTTTTTCTCCAGGGAATATGGAGATAAGATAATGGAGGATTGAATCATCCTCCCCTTGACTTATTTGTAAGTGCAAAATGATGCCTTTGATAGCCAGTAAACATAAGGGTAGTTGTATATTTGTAGATCTTTTCAACTGTTTAATCCCTCACTAATTTTTCTTTTCATTTTTACTTATTTATCTTGTTATTTGTAGTTTCGAAGCTACCCAGAAAGTAACTGGTGTCGTTTAATTTTCTGTGAAAGCATTTTTCTAGGGGTCGATAGCCGATAGCCGTATCTTATGCTTGCTGCGATCAGTTGTCGCTGGCGGCTCTGGCTAAATCTGAGGGTTGATGAGGTTTACAGTAGCTAAAATATTAGTAGTTGCAGCTTACTTAAATCTGTACAGCGGAATCCAGCTGCTACTTAAGGTGTCTAGTAAAAAGTTTTAAGCCACCCAGATGAGTGCAGATACGGCTGATGGTTGCTGAATACAATAATAAGCCTCGCAGCTGTAAACCCAACAGGAGCCATTCCTAAATTTTATTAAACCTAAATTGACATGACAATACCTGGAACCTAAATTAGCTAGACACCTATTTATTTGATGTTTATTACAAATGTAGGATGTTTTTAACAAGGTTGTTCAATGTTCATAACCATGAATATATTTATATAGTAAAAAATCACAAAACCTCATATATGTTTTAATACACATATTTCTGCAGCATGACAGACAGACCCACGGACCAAGTAAATTATACTGAATGCTCCCTGGAAAAGGAAATATTTTTAATAATCAACTGACTTTTTTCTTTCTTACAGAAATATGGACGGAAATACGAATGTTTGGATGATACATTGTGGCTATTGGATTAGATCTGCCTTGTTTCTTTTATTAATATTAGTTAGTGACTGCCATTTATATATTTACGCTTGTATCTTTTAACACAATTATATTAAAATGATATAGAGAATCTTTATGAAAAAATTGTCGTTTACCTTAAATAGCAGCCGAGAAATTCATATTTTCCCCTTAAAGGTATCTTATAGTTGGAACGACTTACATTTCAAATTATACAGTAGATTCGCCACTTGAAACAGGGCTTGGCAGATATTGACGTTTTAAAATCATCTGAATGAATAAATCTATTCCTATAAATTTCAACAACAATCAGTTTTTTGAAAACTGTGGCGGGACAAAGTGTCTAAAAATCAGTCATGTGACGTCATAAAAATAAGGGATTATCCATCTCTTTTTTAGGCGAAACAAAGTGAGTCATAAAGTAGCTTCAGCACTGACAATGACAGATCTATAGTATAGATGTATATACAGACAACTACCTCCCTTCATTTTTCAAAGACCTGTTTCGTCGGATTCTATATTATTTTCTGCTACTCGGCTGTGTAAATTTAAGCAACACCATTGGTTGATGACCAAATAGAAAGGTTGTACAAGGTGGTTGCGATGTGGAGATACAGTTATTTAACCCTTTCTCACTCTAGTGTTTTATCTGACAATAAATACTATTGTGAACAAAAAAATAGAAAAATTGACAACAGAATTATTTTGTTTGTACATTCTATCTCTGCGAATATCCACTTAAACTTACAATAACAATTAATTTCATAGCAGGGATCTCAGGGGATAAGACAATGGACTATGCATTGATTTACTGCAATCTATCTATCTATCTATCTATCTATCTATCTATCTATCTATCTATCTATCTATCTATCTATCTATCTATCTATCTATCTATCTATCTATCTATCTATCTATCTATCTATCTATCTATCTATCTATCTATCTATCTATCTATCTATCTATCTATCTATCTATCTATCTATCTATCTATCTATCTATCTATCTATCTATCTATCTATCTATCTATCTATCTATCTTTTTTTTTGTAGATCAAGATTATTGGTTGAAAAGTCTGGACACTACAAATTAATGAATCAAGATTAAATAAAAGTATCCAGTGTTTTTGAGTTAATGAATAATATAACTTGTATATAAGTATATCATATAACCAGTCGATAACCAACCGTTTACAAATATTTTTTGCACATGCAGACACTGTGGAGGTATGGGGGAGCATGGTGATACCCTACCCCTCCCCCAAAAAGTTATACTCCTTCCCTGGACATTTGACGAGCTCTACTACAAAGGTTTAGCGGTAAATGAAATTATTCAGTACAGACAGACGGACATCCTGTTACTTTTATAGCAAGATTAATATCTATAATACAAAGTATAATAATGTCTGTCCGTCCGTCTGTCTGTCTGTCCGTCTGTCTGTCTGTCCGTCTGCCGTCCGTCCGGTCCCTTAAGATCTCGATAACCACTGAACCAATCGGATTCTACTCTTCAGGGAATATACCTACTGGTCCTGTGGTGGTTTTAGGCTATTTTCTTGGGGGTGGGACACCCCAAACCCCCCCAAAAAACACAAAATCCCCCCACGATTTTTTTTTATTATTTAAAATAGTAGTGGAGTTGGGGCTCTCCAGGTAATAAAAGATGTAATTATACCTCTTGGGGCAAAGTCCCTAGAGGTTAGGGGCGAAGCCGCTAGTTATGAATATAAATTAGTTGCTGCTTTGTTTACAAAAAGAAAAGAACATTCATGATTTTTAGATAATAGATAAAATTGTATAGAAAACAGAAGTGTTAATCTAGGATCTCTCATACCTTTCAACCCACTGACGACCAAGATTGAGGGTGGCATAGGGGTGTTTATTCCTCCCCAATCAAAAAATAAATTTATGGGTACTCTAAGCACCCCATAAATTTACGAAAGTACGTAAGATTACCCAAACTCAAAAAAAAAAAAACTTTCATGGACATAAAAAAAATCTTACTATAAAGTAGAAATCTAAGTAAGCCGTAAACGAGATCTTTTAATACAAACAGAAAGATAAGTAAACAAATATTCTCACTCTTTTGTTTACGAATCTAATATCTCATATAATTAACCATAACGTAGTTGTTTTCAGGGACCTAAAGGGATAAGACGATTGCCGATAAATTGATGTATGACCCCCATGATGATACACAAAATTAACCCTTCTGTAGATTACAATTAGTGGTTGAAAATTTGGACACTCAACTCACTGATCCAACCAATCAAAATTAAATTAAAGTCCCCAAAGTTGTTGAAGCAAAGAATAGGAAAATGTTATTACAAAATTTTGGGAACTAGTGGAATAAACAGCCCCAATGTCTCCTCCCTCCCTGAGTTGTTCTTTTATTGTTTATTCATTTTTTCCTGGCAAGGAAACAAAATTATTGTAGTGGTCTGTCAAACTTAATTGCTGTTATTATATCAACATAAAATGACATTCATCATATCAATAGTCGTAAATTAATAGCATAGGTTTGAAACGTAACCCTTTTTCTGGGGGGAGGAGGGGGGCTTTAAACGACCCAGCTTCTATCTCAGAAACTATAAGAGATATTAGGATACATTAAAAAACAAAGTTAATTATTATTAAAAATCAAATTTAAACTGTCAGTTTAGGAAGTCGCCCCCCTTATTTTCAATTTAAGTATAAAAAGAAATAGTTAAAAATAATGAGTGGAACTTTGATTTAAGGGTGATTTTTCTTGGGAGTGTGGTGGTGCCCGACCCCCCTCCCCCCCCTCCACCCTGTGTCTATAAAAAGATACATTGTAAAGGAGGAACATATCTGTTCAGCGATTATCAATATCCTTCGGTACAGGCAGACACACACACACACACATACACAGACATCCTATAACTTTTTTTCACACATAGATTGGTGATTATTACCAATAATAATTAACATTAATGAGCAACTTTTTTGGCATACAAAAATATGGAAAAAACAAAAGAAAATGTTTTTCTGACAATGAAAAAAAAGAATTGGCAATTAAAAGTTGATTATCTTTCTTTGGTTTAAGACTTATTGGAACTGTAGATTACACTAGTACCCATAGTGCTTAATATTAAACTTTGGGTACCTTTCTAAACTGTTAAAGGTATCTAAACTTTTAAGCTAACAATTTTAATCTACAGAAAGGTTAATATTTCTTCAAAAGATTATATAGAATAAGGAAAAACTGTAGGTAAATAAGTTTAATAATAAAGTTTTATAAAAGTTTACATTGCTTTTTTTAAATGCAATCATTTAAATTTACATTGGGTTATTTCAAATAACTTTAAAGAAAACAAGGATGACAAGATCTATCAATATGACTGTCAAAAGAGCATAACGAATCTAGAATAACAATGATTTAATACTCATTCTAGTATGGCTTTAAAACTAATTAATATCATCTGTATTGAAACCGGTTCTGAGCCACACTGAAAAAATAAGATAATAATCATATTATTTAACAGGTTTTTTGGTCATGGGGAAATTATTTTTTTAATTTATCATCTATAATACAAAGTAGTCTGTCCGTCTGAAGCTTAAGATCTCGGTAACCACTGAACCGATGTGATTCTACTCTTTAGGGTTTATACCCATTGGTCCTGTGGTGGTTTTAAGCTATTTACTTGGGGGGTGGGACACCCCCCCAAAAAAAAAATGAAATGTTTTTATACATTTTTATATCTATTTTTTATACTTTTTTATATTTTTTTATATTATTATTTTTTTCTATTTCAATTTTTTTTTCTTCTTTTAAACTTTGTTTTATCAAATTAAATTAAGATTGTAAAACCTTCCTTTTCCTGTATGACGATGAGAGGAGAAGTGGGAAAGAAAACCCACTATAAAAGAGATGGATAAGCCCTTATTTTTATGACGTCAGATGGCTGATTTTTGAGACACTTTGTTCAGTTTCTTTTACTATCTGTGGAAAGCTGTCTTTAATTTAATCCATTTTGAGTAGGATTGTCGCGAAATTAGCTTAAAGCATAATATATACATTTTCGCATTTTAGGACGAAGTTGTAGAAATGCTTAGAGCTACAGCCGGACTGACGTAAAAACCAAGAAAAGCATGCTGGATTTTTAAAAATCTGTATTTTTTTTTAAAATATATATGTATAACTCAAAATCTGCAGAATTGCATCAAAAAAGAATCCCCAAAAGTATTGAATCTAAAATTATACCATATTTTTTGCATTATTTGAATATTTGCATATGTTTTATAAAAAAAATAACAAATCATATTTTTAGGAAAATAAAAATAACTTTTTTTTATAAATATGTCGGATGCAAGTGATTAATGTTATTGAAAAAATATGTAAATTAAATATTTTTTATTCATAAGCAGCGTGGCTTCAAAAAAATTTTATCATCGAGTATAGAAAAAACAAGGATGACAACATCCATAAAAGCGAAGCACTGAAACGTTAGAAAAACGGACAATAACACTTGTATAGTGTCAGAACTGAATAATCATAATATAAATGTATAAGAGTCAAAGCAAAATTTTAAGTAAATTTGTTGAAAAACTGCTTGATTCAGGATAATGTTTATGGACATACTTACATTTTTAGGGCTTGATTATAGAGTTGCTTCGCTAACTACATTCTACTTTGTTGTCCCAGGAATCAATATATCAAAAATCAGATCAATCAGATGATTAGATCACATAAAATTTTGTTGTTAAAAAAGTAAAAAAATCAACATGTTTAAAATGGACGTACGGACATTTTGGTGATGATTATAGAGTTGCTACGCTTTCTAAATCGTACCTAACTATTAAAGGAATCACCATGCAAAATTTGAAATCGATAGGACAATTCTAACATGCCTAAATTAACGTAAAAAACTATCCGTTACGGACGTACGGACGAACCGACCCTAATTATAGAAAAGCTTCTCTTTTAAAAAGATTACATAGAAAAATAAATCACTTATATATTGGTCAAATCGATCAAGATTTAATAAAAGTACCCAATGTTTTTTGGCCAATAAATGAGAGAATTTGATTAATAATCTTTGAGCACCAGTATAATTTTCAAACTAATTTTCCCTCTATATCCATGAAAGCTAACTTTTTTTGAAAATACGGAAAAAAAATTGTGTGTATGAAATTGATAAAAATCGTTAACAGACAGGCGGACGTTAAGGTAATCATATTAGTAGAAAGAGTTTTTGTCCGAAGCTTAAGATCTCAATAACTACTGATCTGATTGGGTCTTCTATTCTAAGTTAGCTTTACATAGGTCCTGTGATGGTTCAAGGCTATTCTATATTCAGATTTAAGTCTTGGTTTTTCTAGCACCTTGCTGTCTCTTTGAATACAGAGCCTCTAGTCTTAATTAAAGAAAAGCTGCATTTCTGCAAAAAATATTTTGGCAAAAAGACACTTGTGTTTTGATCATTATTAATTTATAGTTTATGATAAAGTCTATATTTACACTTTTTTTTGTAAATTTATGTGTTAAATATGTATTCATTTTTTTAAATTCATTATCTAAAATCATATTTATATTAAAGCAATAGGATGTGTTTGTGTGTGTGTGTGTGTGTGTGTGTCAGTCTGCCTGTGTGTACCGTAGAATCTCGCTAACCACCGAACCGATATGGTTATCCTTTCCAATGAGGTTCATCCGGGCTAACAAAAACTGGTATTAATTTTATTGTTTTTCATTTCAATATTCGTAGAAAATTGTCTGTAATACAATTATTATTTCATTATATCATTATTTTGTAGATGAGAACCGGTACTTATCCAGCGGTTATTAATCGGTTTCGAAGCCACACTGGAAAACTATTAAAAGACTTTAAATATAGGAATTTCAGGGATCTAAAGGGATAAGACAATGGCAGATAAAGTGATGATCATCCCCAATCTTGATAAAGAAAATCACCCCTTCTTTAGATTAAAATAAGTTGTTGAAAAGTTTGAACACTCAACTTAATAAACCAACCAATCAAAAGTCCCCAAAGATGTTAAGCTAACGAATAAGAAAAACTAGTTTAATAAACAGCCCATTCTCCCCTCTCACTCTGAGAAATGTACTTTGTTTTTTTAAAATACTAGCGGCTTCGCCCCTAGCCTCTAGGGGCTTCGCCCTATAAGGTAAGGGGAAGTGAACCCTCCTGCACTGCTACAGGATACCTACTGCTACAACCTACTTAAAAAAATTGGGGTGATTTACCACAGGACCAGTAGGTATATTCCCTGGAGAATCCGATCAGTTCAGTGGTTACCCAGATCTTAAGGGACAGACGGACAGACATCATTCTATTTTGTATTATAGATTTGTTATATTGTAAAAACTTCATTTACAACATCATTAAATGTTACAAATGAGGCTAAAAGATTAATGAACAAAAATCTTTTTATTTTATTTTACTTGAAATATTACTCGGCTATTAATTCTTTTCTGTATAGTTCAAATATTTACTTTGTTTTCTATTTTAAGGAACAAAAATAGTATATGATAATTAGTTGTTTTAAGGGGATCTGTATTCAAATTTAAAAGAAAAAAAAGTAACTTGACAAAGATAAAAATATGATAAAAATGAGGAAGATGAGGGGGGAAGTGGTGAAGGAAACCCCTAAAAAAAGAGATGGAAAATTCCCTATTTTTATGACGTCACATGGCTTATTTTTGAGACACGTTGTCAAGTTACAAATAAGGCTAAAGGAAAAAATCATCTCACTTTACTTAAATTTTAGATAAGAATACCTAAAAACCTGAAGTTATTAATCAGTAGCTTATTGAAATATATAGCTTCAGACAACATCCAAAAAAGCGAAGCTCTGAATCGTTAGGACATTAACGAACATTAATACTTGTAGTGTGTCAGAACTGAAAAATCAGAACATAAATGTATAAATGTAGAATAAAATTTTAAGTTAGTTTGTTGAAAAACTTCTTAAATACAGGATAATGTTTAAGGATATACGTAGGACTTGATTATAGAGATGCTTCGCTTATACATGGTACATTGTTGTCCTAGGAATCATTATTCCAAAAATCAGATCAATCGGATAATTTTATCACATACAAATTTGTTGTTAAAAAAGTTAAAAATCAACATGTTTAAAATAAATGTACGGACAATCTGGTAACGATTATAGAGTTGCTACGCTTTTTTAATCGTGAATAACTACTACAGGAATCACTATGCAAAGTTTGAAATCAATAGGACAAGTCTAACATGGTAAATTCAAGAAAAAAGCTATCCGTTCCAGATATACGGACGGACGAGCAGCCAAACAGACGGACTCAGAGAATTATAGAATTAGGTTAGGTTAGGTGATTGCCCCGCAGGGGCTAGAAATCGCCCCTTCAGGGGCGTTGCCACGAAAGGGACTATACCCAAGAGGCCTAATTATTTAACAGCTAGTAAATAGGATTTACAGACAGACGCTTAGAATAAGTGGGTAAAAAAGCAGCCTTTGATAATAAAAAGTATTTAAATTTGAATCGTAATTTTTATATTTTGTGGGAAGTATTCAAAATATTATCATACAATTTTGTTTTTAGTAACTGATAAAGGTTCGGAGAAAGAAAAGTGTTGACAAATTTGCTACATATCTTTAGTTTAAAAGGCAGTTTTTACATATTCTGTAACTATACTCAAAGAGTACCTTTTAAATTTTAATATAGAATGACTTTGTACTTTAAAGTTAAATTTTATCTACAGACGTCAATATAACAAGGATGATAATATTCAAAAATGTTAAGCTGGTTAATCAGAATAAAACAATTATTTAAAACCAACTTTACTCTACAATCATAGAGTAGTTGATTCATAGCGTGCTCAGAAACCATGAAAGGGCGATAAAAGGGATAGCAGTTCATCGATACCATCTTCAAATATAAGAAGGGTGGTGACACCCCATGACCGCTCACCGCTCTTATATATACAACTAGCGGCTTTGCCCCAAGAGGTATAATTACATCTTCTATTACCTACCCAGCCGAAAAAAATGCTATGGGTCGCAAATTTTTGCGAATAAATGGCGTATTCGCAAATTCGTAAATTTTTATTTTTTTTTAATGGAAGGGTGGGGGGATTTTTTGGGGTTTTTTTTGGAGGGGGATGTCCCACCCCTCAAGAAAATAGCTGAAATCCATCACAGGACCAGGTATATTCCCTGAAGAGTAAAGCCCAATCGGTTCAGTGGTTACTGAGATCTTAAGCTTCAGACGGACAGACAGACATCGTTCTACTTTGTATTGTAGATATGAAAATGTGATGTAAATCACAATTCATATCGTATTGCTACTCTATAATCCTACAGTTTTCGTCTAAAACTTTGTATGGGAAACATGAATTTTACAGCTTCTATTTAAGATAGACGGCAAAAATTTGTGTAGATATTTCATACAAGAATGTACATCCAGTATCTAATTCACTTGGTACAACGGTCTGTCGGTAATGGTAAAAAGGGTAAAAAATTGATATACTCGGCTGCTATTCTGGATAGAAGACTAGAATTTTAAGAGAGACAATGGGCTTTTTATTACAATAGTCCCCAAAGTTTTATAATAACGTTTTCTTATTCGTCGCCTTAACAACTTTGGGGACTATTATTGAATTTTGTTGGTTGGTTTATTCAGTTAAATGTTCAAACATTTCAACCACTTATTGTAATCTACAGAAGGGATAATTAGATCCCTAGATAAGCCATAGAATTTTTGAAATGTATCATTTAAACAAATATGCGAGTTTCATATTAATTAGAGGATTCTTTTATGAGATTGGATTCAAATTTACCCAACGTCCCAAAGGTAACGTACTAACGTACATAACATAATTATAGAAAACTTATCATCTTTAAAATTAAGCATAATATATTTTACCTAATATCACTTTACAGCATAAAAACATATTTTAATTTTGAAAAGAATTTTAATCGCATTTCTCAAAGTATATTCCGGTACAATAGATATAGGAGATCTAGAAGGTCAAACATAAAAAAGATATTTAAAGCATACAAATCCTTTTAATTTATTCCTAGAATACGAGCAATAAACTTTTTCAACGATATAATAACAATAACCCGAAAGCTATCATAAGAAATTCAACTTTTTATAGCTTACTTGTTATATATGTTTTGTCATATGCTTTACATTTTAGGGATGTGCTGAATTTTAATTTCGAAATGTGTACGCAGTTTCCGCGATGTTTCCTCATCCTATTTCAATATTTACTACTAGCTAAAAAAGCTTCAAACTTTCAAAATTTTGAATGTATAAAGAGAGTATTTATATACATTATATCTATTTTTAGTAACTTAAACTAGGACAGAAATAATAACCAGGGATGGAGAGAACATTGAGTTGTTTATTACAATAGACACCAAAGTTTAATTATTCATTGGCTAAACAACCTTGGAAACTTTTACTGAATTTTTATTGTTTTGTTCATTAAGTAGAGCATCCAAACGTTACAACCACTAATTGTAATTTTGTGTACATTAAATTATCGGCCATTGTCTTATCCCTTTGGATCCCTGAATATTAACAGTAACTAATTAACATATTAACATATAGTTTCTTCCCAAAATGAGTAAGTTTCTTTGGTTAATGGCTTTACTGAGCTTATCCTTAAACATAAATCAAAAGTTTGTATCGTCAAACTTTCTAAAATAATCTTGAATTATTCAACACTGTTTACCATGTAGTTTTTATTTAAAGTGTCATCAAAAAGTAATATATTTTTCTTTCATGGTAATTTCAAATAAAAAAATCCAACAATTTACAATTTCCTTATTCTTAACCCAAGCAAACCAGGAAATCTGCCAAAGAACAAACTCCGCTTATTTTTTTCAGCCTTCACAATTTAATTCACGGTTCAGGGCTAAGGTCAAAATTCACAACTGCCTCCGCCAACAATTTTTCTCCTCCTTCAACAAACTTACCTATCACATCACCGCCTACTTCCTAACCATTTCAAAAATCCTTCTAATAATTTGCCCCGCCCCCAGGTCAATACAAAAAAGGCCAAAAAAATTTCCAGAACTCCTCCTATTAAAAAGTCAATATTTAATGCTTTTTTAAAAATTTCTTAAATTTTCATTTTTCCATCCTTTAATCCTGTTGATAAGTTTCAACATAATTTGTGACAGTTTTTTCTATAAACTTATTTAATAAAAATCATGTCTTAGAATAGTGTTTTCTTTTAAATAGGTTGAAAAACATACCAAAACACACAAAAAAATACATACAAGCAACAAAAAACCATGGACGGACGGACAAAGTGATTTAAGGAGCAGAACTGTATTTGTCATAAATCAGGAACATATCTAATTATAAAGAATCACGAAATCTTTCACATATACCTAACATTAATATTAATATATGTTTTAATATTTTTATTTCTGTAGAATGATCGATAGATCAAAGGCCCTTGTATTCTGCCCCTTTGGCCCAATAAAACTAGAATTAATCTTATAATATTTTTTAACTATCTGCGTAAAGATGTCAATAATACGATACGATTTATACCTATTTTGAACGATTTGTTGAGCTTTGCTTATATTAATGTTTAAATTTTTCAATGCATTGTTAATCTATATTTGTAAATTTGACTAGCCTTCTTCATTGAGCTTCGCTTTTATGGATGTTGTCATTCGTGTTTGTTTCTATTCTTTTTTGTTAAAACGAAAATAAAATATATCCTCCCTAATGGCGAAGCCCCAAGTCTGATGAAGTTGCTTTAATTCGTCTTTTTATTTCTATTTTTATTTCGTCTTTTATTTTCTATGTTCAAATTTGAGTCTAAATTTTATTGTTTTACAAGGTAAAATGATATAAGCGAAGCATCTCTATAATCAAGTCCTAAAATTGTAAGTAAATCCTTAAACAGTGTCATGTATTTAGGCTGCTGTGCAACAAATTTAATTACAATTTTGCTTATACTTACGCATTGATAATCTGCTTATTCAGTTCTGACACTATACAAGTGTTAATGTTCGTTTGTTCTTCAATTTCAGAGTTTCGTTTTGATGGATGTTGTCATCCTTGTTCTTTATATTAAAACATACAACAGTTATAAAATGGTAAGAGGTGTAACATTGTATTATTAGTTTTAAACTTTGCACCTTGCATAATAAGGAACAATTAAACAAAGCAAAGATGTCTGTCTATGACCAATTGCTTTTTGAAAATTTTTATTTTATAAAGTCATCAACATATTAACACATACGAACACAATTCATTTTTATAATTCAAGCCAACGAGAATATGAAAACTTGTTTAGAAAAGTGGTGATGCTCATTTAATTTACAGTCAATGGCCTCTCCCTCCCACTTTTTCAAGAAAATGATTTATAAACTTACAGAGGCTCAACTCAAAACAATTGCTTTCCTTATAGAAATGACTGATGCATTGTTATTTGAAACGATATACTCACTTAAATCAACAGTTTTTAAACGCGAAGCTTTTTTATAATAAGGGTCGGTCCTTCCATCTGGATAGCTCTTTTCGTAAATTTAGTCAAGCTAGAATTTTTCTATCGATTTCAAACTGATTCCTGTTGTAGTTAGAAAAAGCGTAGCAACTCTATATTCGTTACCAGAATGTCCAAATGTCCATTTTAAACATGTTGATTTTTAACTTTTTTAAGTACAGTTTTGTATGATATTTAATCATTTGTTTAATCTGATTTTTGGAATACTGATTCCTAGGACAACAAAGTACAATGTTATAAGTGAAGCATCTCTATAATGAAGCCCTAAAAATGTAAGTATGCCATAAAACAGTATTTCATATCTAAGCAACTTTTAACAAATTTACCAACAATATTGTTTCGACTTTTAAAAATTCATATTCTGATTATTAAGCTCTGACACTCTACAAGTGTTAATGTTCGTTTGTCCTACCGTTTAGAGCTTCACTTTTATGAATGATGTCATCCTTGTTTGTTGATAAGTAATAAATTTGACTCTTTAAATTGCATACTTTTATTTTCTGATTTGAGCAGGGTTGGGCAGACGCAGTGAAATCAAAGTTTTAAAACTTTATTGTGTTCACATGTTCCTAGCATGCAAATCTGATCGTTAAATTTTTTTAGCACAAAGAAAAGTGTTTAAATTAGCGGCTTTCGCGCCGCCGCCAATCCCTGGTTTTGAGTCGACTTTTTGCTTAGTTCAATAGAGTATAATCAAACAAATATAATTATTAGACCTTTTTTTTCGATAGAATAGGTTATATGGTCGGGACAATCTATTTGCATATTTATAGACCACAGATGGATTTTGTTTAGCGAATAGCAGCTAATGAAAAACACACAGAATTGTGACTTAGAAACCCTAAAATACTTAGACTTGACCACACAAGCCTAAAAGCAGCTAAGGTAATCTCGAATAACTGTTACCTATCTTAGTACCTATACTCAGGAGCCAATATCAGACGTCTTATATGACTTATAGCTAAGTCACATCTTTGAACTGGCTTTAAAATACAAAAAAAAACATTATCAACTATTAGTAACCTTGACTAAGCTAGACTTAGAAGCAAAATTAAATTCTCAGTCAATTTGCCATAAACAACAAGTTATAACCATTTTTCCATTTCATCATAGAAATAAGATATAGCCAACTAGCTAAATAAATCTAACATAATTTTGGGTTGATAAAAAGATTATCATTACTAAGCGTTGGCCCCTATTATTGTTCAAAATTACGAACTCTTTACAATTTTTTTCTAATTAATTAAGTTTTTGGTAACAGCTGATTTCATTATCACAAAACCATCAGATACTTGTCGATTGAGATTTTTAAAATAATTTTCACTTATAATATATCACTAAATTCAAACAAGAATGACAATATAAACCTAAAGATAAAAATAAGACTGTTGGATATATACACATTTACAGTCAAAAAAATAGTTTAAAACTTTTTAATGTAAATCTGTCTTAAAATTGCTTAATAATGAAAAAACCAGAATATTTGGAAAAATTGACACGAAATTATTAATTACTGAGCTGGATCTATATGGACATTCTTACATTTTAGGACTTCAGCAAATAGATTATTTGCTTGAAATATTATGCCTATTCGTCTAAGGAATCAAATTTAAAAAATTAAGATAAAAAACAAAAAACAATTATTATAAGATTAAATGAAATAATAAAAAGTATAATATAATTTGAATTTTATCAAAAAAGCCGTCCGTTACAGAAGGGCGGGCAAACACATAAAATATAAAAGCTTCCCTTCTAAAAAGGTGCAAAGTTTTTAAACATCATTATATTTTAGTCTAGCCTTAATTAGTCATGAACATCAAGCAAATTCATTATTATGTGATAGTGACTAAAGAATCAGCATAGATATAATAATAATTTTGATACTTTCAGTGTTAGATTTGAGATTAGTTTAACTGAATATGTGTGGCTATCAATTATTCTGTAAATGTTTTATTGTGTGCTTATTATTTGATATTTATAGTTTTTTATAAAACAGCGTTTTTTCATCTTTTCGTTTGTTTTAAACATGCAAATCTTTTTCTATAAAGCTTGATCTCCCTTACTAAGTAATGCATGTTTTATATTGTAATTAATAACTGAAACAACAATGTTTTTTTTTCAGTAAATATCTCAGGGTTTAGATGTCATATAAGGGGGGGGGGGGGTGGGGGGTGGGGGCGTAATGACTTCTAAACTTAAACAGTGAGCAAAATGGTCTAAATATTGAGCTAGATTCTTGAAACTTGGTACATAAGCCTAGTCCTATAGGTACTACATCAAAATGGCAAAAAAAAATTGAAATTATTTTTAGGTTAGGTTAGGTAAGATAAACCCCATTGTAAAAACTTACCTTAAATTGTCTTTTCTTAGGTTTTTTTTCTTGAAAACACTGTGTCTATTCACAAGGACATTATTTAAGATGATTCAGCAAGTCGGGGACCGAACCAACCTAAGTGCAGTTTTTCTAAAGTTGTGCTGTTAAATATCAAAATATAAGTTTTTTGAGTTTTGGTCCCAGACTTGCTGAATCATCTTAATTAGTGTCGTTATGAATAGACATAATGTATTCAAGGAAAAAACTTAAGACAAAAACAATAAAAGCAAGTTTCTACTTCAAAATAGTCAAAAATAGACCAAAAAAGGCCTAAAAATCCCATTTCCGAAGTGTTTTCTTACCTAACCTAAAAATAAAAAAAATTTTGATTTTTTTTTCATTTAGATGCAGTACCTATTGGACTAGGCTTATGTACCTGTTTTACGAATCTAGCTCAATATGTAGACAATTTTGCTCACTGTTTAAGTTTAGATGTCATTACACGCCCCCCCCCCCCTTTTCATATCAATGGAATCTGCAAAACCTTAAGGATCTGTAGAAAATATAAATAAGTTTAGGTTGTAAAAAATCTTTGGCTAAAAATCTGACCTGAAACTACACTGAGAACCAAAATAATATCTATATTTTCAGAATATCAGCTTTATTATTCATTTAGGATGATTTTACTGTAAATATAAAATGTAGATGCATCTTTTGGTTAAAAGTTTCCACTGTTAATTTTTCATTAATAAGCACCAATGGCACAAAAGATCTTAAAAACAGCATTTAGGGTGAACCAAAAAGATATGCAAATCCAAAGAAAATCAATGGGAAAACGTTTTTTTGCACTTTTTTGTAAAGCCAAATGTTATCTAAGTACATGTTCATTATAACAACTTGTCTATTAACCCATGTACCATTTTTTGTAGTCATAGCAATCTCTAATGGAGCCTCCTCCTGACAAGAAATATAACCATCTTCTAAAAACTACAGTAATTACCTTATGGATTAGAGTAATTAAAATTGCAATTTTTTTCTTTTTTAATACTGCTTGGCTGGAGGCTGCTATGAATACAAAAATTGGACCATAGTTCAATATATGAGTTGTCATCATTATTAGAATTAATAAGAACATACATAAAATTGAAAAATTTATGACTGATGGTTTAATGAGATGTAGAGATAAAAAAATTTGAATTGTCAACGTTAAGTATTAATGAACCAACTGCTGATAATATTAGGATGTATAATAGATATAGAAATGTCTATAATCGTGCAATAAAAACAGCTAAAAAATTGTATTATTGTAATGAGCTAAAAAAATGTAAATCTGACTTGAGGAAAACTTGGGATATTATTAGAGATGCAATCCGAAAAATAAAAGATAAAGCAACATGTATCAATGAATTGAAGTTTAGTGATGCTATATATTTAGATAATGCAGAAATTTCTGAGAAATTGAATGAACACTTCACTTCTGTAGCAAGCAAGATATCATCTAAAATAAATCCTTCTAACATTGATCCGTGTAGCTATATACCTAATTATAATTCCAGTTTTAAAATGCATAAAATAAACCCAAATATAGTCACAGATATTGTTAAAAAAATGGGAAATAAACAAAGTATGGACATTTTTGGCCTGTCAAATTCTTTTTTAAAGAAAATAATTTCTGTCATTGCCCTTCCTCTCTCTCATGTCATTAACCAAACTATTTTAACTGGAAAAATACCTTCTGAATTAAAAATTGCAAAAGTTATACCTATTTTTAAGTTAAAAGGGAATAATTCTAATGAAAAAGCTGATCCATCAAATTATAGGCCAATAAGTTTATTAGCTATTTTCTCAAAAGTTTTAGAAAAAGCCATTTATCAACAACTGTCGTGCTATTTGATTAGAAATAATATTATTTTTGAACATCAGTATGGATTTCAATCAAAAAAGTCTACAATACACCCTGTGATACACCTCTTAAATTATATAGCTGAAGCAAAAAACGATAATAAAACTGTAATTGGAGTCTTCTGTGATCTTGCAAAATGTTTTGATACAATTCCACACTCTATTTTAATTAAAAAGTTGTCAAAAATTGGCATTAATGGCGTTGAACTTGAATGGTTTAAAAATTATTTAAGTAATAGACAGCAATTTGTACATGTAAACAATACTGACTCAACAAAGCTGAACATAGATAGAGGTGTCCCACAGGGTTCTATTTTAGGACCAATTCTATTTTTAATCTACATAAATGATCTTAAAAACTGTACTAATTTATTTACCCTATTATTTGCTGATGACAGTAATTTTTTAATTTCTGGTAAAAACTTTACAGAGATTAAACTGAAATTAAACAATGAACTTAAAAAGATATCCGATTGGTTTAGGAGTAATCAAATGAGCTTAAATCATGATAAAACTAAAATCATGGTATTTAATAAAACTGAAAATACTATTGATTGGAATGCTCTTAATATTAAGCTAAACTTTAACAATGAAAATGAGTTTGATCCTGAGAAAATAAAAATCTTAAATTATGTCAATTCAAGTATCAATATTCCTGCAATTAAATTCCTAGGTGGATTTATAGATCCTTCTTTAAATTTTAAATATCATGTAGAACATTTACGTAAAAAGATTTCTAGTTCCTTATTTCTTATAAATAGAGCTAAACATATACTGAATTTAGATAGCAAAAAAATGCTTTTTCACTCACTTATAAATAGTCATTTACTTTACTGTTTACCTGCCTGGAGTTGTGGTCTTAAATCTACTATGGAACCATTAATGAAATTGCAAAAAAAGGCAATAAGAATTGTTTTTAGTAAGAAACACATCTCACACACAATGCCTTTATTTAAAAAAATGAATGTCCTTCCTTTACATGAATCAGCTAATTATTTGAAATTATTATTTATGTATGATTTTATAAACAGTAAGCTACCAAGTTCCTTTCAAGGTACATGGCTTCGCCGTAATCAATTACATACCAGAAATCTTAGAGACTCTAATATGTTTGATGTCAAAAAACCGAAGTTTAAATCTATTGAAAGATTTCCTAAGTATCATTTCCAAGAATTATGGAATAACCATTGTAATAATGATTTATTAACCCACAATCAATCAAGAAAAAAATTTATAAAAAATCTAAAAGAATCTTTGTTATCAAGCTTAACTTTAGTGTGTAACAACCCATTATGTCAAGAATGTAGATAAAATTATATTTCTTTTCAATATTGTTTGAAATCTGATAAATCAATCAAAATCTATTTGTTGAAATGTTTTTTTAAAATTTCTATTATTGCAATAATGGTGTGAGACTTGTATGCCCTAATCAATCCTTCCTATTATCATTCTTTCCTCTCCAATATGATTTTATTTATTGCTTATTATCTTTTTTCTATTTTTTTTGTCTTATCTATATGGCCTGTATGAAAACAATGTGTGAATACACATTACTGCATACTTCCTAGTTTTTAGGAAACTGCCATTTGGGAAGAAATTTTTTTTTATAAATTAACCATATCAATAAAATTTGACTGTATATATAAATGTATATAATATTCATTTATTATTTTGTTGTTGTTTTTTCTATGTATGTACACCCAAGAATAATAAATCTAATCTAATCTAATCTAATCATGGGCATACACTTTGATAACATTTGGCTCACCATCAAAACCAGTAGGAGCATCTTAAAGTCCATCATCCTCAAAATCAAGATTTTAAGATGGTTATTTTTAGCACATCAAAAACATTATTGTATACTTTTGAGGGTAATTTTTATCTTTAACATGTATTTAGCTTCATCCACAAGACTGGAGGTCAGCAGCTGTCCTCTAAAGTGATAGGGTTGAATTTATTTTTTTCTTCTAATATTTATTAATTAAAAATATTGTTAATTTCTACCTTATACTATATTTCATAATGATTAATGCATAAATTACTTTGAAAATTGTTGATTTATCGGAATTAATCTTTAAAAGAGGAGAAAAGTGCAAAAAAATAGTTTTTCCATTGCTTCGTTTTTGATTTGCATATCTTTTTGGTTCACCAGTATTTCCCCCAAATGCTGTTTTTTAAATCTTTTGTTTCATTGGTGCAGATAAATAAAAAATTAACAGTGGAAACTTGTAACCAAAACATACATCTACATTTCTTTTGAAATTTTTGACTACAGAGTTAAATTTATTGTATAAACTTTATAGAATCATAAAATGGCAATGGAGGAGTGTTCTGGGGTCTTTTGGAAAATTCCAGACTTCCTAAATAGAGAAAAAGAAAAAAATATATTCCTTGCATCTCCAGAATTTACAATAATAGATGACAATGGAAAATTGGCCAAATTTGATATAAATTTGTATCCTAAAATGGATAAAAAATCAGGATATGTATCAGTTTATCTAAGATGCTTAGTTGAAAGTAGTACTGCTACTTTCAAAATTAACATATTGGGTACAGAAAAGAAATATGAATACACCGATAGTGATACATTCAAAAAGGATGAGGGAAGTGGATGGACTAAATTTATTGCTATTGATGATCTAGAAAAGAATCATAACAACATCTTACCTGATGGAACACTGACTCTTGAGCTCAAAATCAAACAAGGAAGGTTACTCATGAGTGTTTATAAACTATCAACAAAGGCTAACACTTAATTAGGAGGGTAAGGAATGTTTACACCTTCCTTAATATTTTAATGGTGTGCATATAAAACATTTCTTGATAATAAATTAATTATTGATTGCGCGACCTTTGTCTTAAAGCCATAACTGTGCATGATTATGAGTTGCGATTGTTTATGGGCCAAGGCATTTCCATACTCTCACTATTCACTATAGTTGCCATGTACCAGACATAACAGCATTTGGTACCATTTTTATCTCTCCAATAAGCAGCACATTATAAATTTAAGCTAATGCCCCAAGTTTTTATTATTTAATTTCATGATTATTTATGAATAAACCATCCAATACAGAGGTAAATGCTGTGGAAGATGGAAGGCTGAATCTTCTACAAACTGAAATGGAGAAGTTCCTGAATGAAACAGATTTCTCTGATCTTGATGTAGAGTGTGGAGGATCTACATTGAAATGCCACAGAGCAATTGTTTCTATAAGATCAACAAAATTCAAACAACTAATAGGCTCTGCACCCAACAGTTCAAAACTTGTTATTGAAGATATTGATCACCAAGTTCTACAAGTAGGTTTAAATACTTGAATTCTAGTTATATGCATAACTTAGAGTAAACTGTTTTGGCACATTTGATAAGTAAATGCTAATAAAAATAGAATAAGATATTACCTTCAGAGCTGGATCTTTAAATCGTTTTGATGGTGCGCTGAATCGGGGCGATTCAGAGGTGAACCGGAGGTGCGCTGATGGTGCACCACAGCCACTACTATAAAACATGGTTCTTTAAAAAGTTTTTCGGCGCGGTGTTGCTAGATTGCTGGCGACACTCAATAACATATCCATACATGCCGGTACAATTCTATAACTTAAACCGGGTCAGTACGGTGTTTTATAAAACAATATATAATTTATTTTAAAAATAACTATAAAAATGTTTTCAAGATAGTTTTGCAATAAAATATTAAACTAATTTTTAAAAAATATTTATTTATTAAATATGATTTACCCTGATTTGGCACAGCAATGCCACTAGTTAAGTACCATTGGCGCGCCGGTACCGCGCAACTGACTGCGCTGAATCGCCCATGCCATTTCGATTTAAAGAAACTGAAATGAATCGCCCCGGTTCAGCACACCTATAAACGATTTAAAAATCCAGCTCAGAATAATTGAGAAAAAAATTTTCCATTTGAATATGCTCATATGCAAACATGAATTGTACTATTCCAGTTTGTCTAGGTATTGAAAGTGAAATGGTGTAAAACCTGGTCATTAGGATTTCATTATGAAGGGAGTGGAAAATAAAATCATACATTACCTTTTTTAAAGGGGTAGAATCAAAAAATTTGGCCTATTTCAAAATATCTTGTTAGCCTTAGAAATGACAATTTTTTAGGGTTTATTGTGAATTTACCAATTTGTAGAGGTTTTTTGAGATTTTCTCAGGCTAGGAACGTAATATATTGAAACGGAGAAACATTCCTGATTTTACTCCTCAAGGCCTTTTCTGGGAGCGCCATGAAGCCATAGTTATGATTCAGTAAATTTCAGGTCTTTATGCAGATTTTTAAAACTTTGCAGTGCTTGTGTGGTCAAAACACTTTGTAGCTGGGGGCACAAATTTTCTAATAATTTTTTGAGGGCGGGACACTTGAGTAATCATAGATTATAGTCCTTCTCTAATAAAAATAGACTGACTGTATATGTGTTTATATATGTTTAAACTTATTTTACTCAGGATATGATGTTATTCATTTACTGTGGAAAGTTGGAGACACTCAAAGTTAATGTTACCAAGCTCTACCAGGCTGCTTACCTGTATCTGATTGACAGTCTTAGAGGTACTTTAAAAATATCTATTAAAAAAACACAGCTTTATATTCTTCGCAGTACCACTTAAATCTAATCCTTTGATTTATTTTTAAAAAGCCCTTTTGAAATATTGCTAGAATCCGAAAATCTGGAATCTGTCAAAAAAATAAGAATCCTGAAACCATGGATTAATCTGTGTCATTTTTGGGCGGATTTATGTAAGAATCCAAATCTGGTCCAAAAATTGGAAGAATTGCCAACCCTACTATATTATACTGAGCTGGATCTTTAAATATGTAGCTGTTGCTGTAGCCTTAGCCATAGTAGTGACTGTAGTCATGGCTGTAGTCATAGCCGTAGTCATAGCTGTAGTCATAGCTGTAGTCATAGCTGTAGTCATAGCTGTAGTCGTCGCCACTGCCAGTGCTGCCAATAAAACAAGGATTTTAAAATGTTTGAAGTTTTTACGAATTATTATTATTATTATTATTTTTACTGAATTTTAAAAAGTGTTTGTGATTTAAAGATTGCATATAACTGTGACCAATTTGATTAAAAGATCGGTAATAAGTTGGTGGCTGTACCTCTGGCTACTGCTATGGCAATGGCTACACATTTAAAGATCCAGCTCTGATCAGTCTAATACCAACTATGTTTAGAGCTATGCCATGATTATATGGAGATGAATATAGCACCTGAGAACATTCTTGAATACCTGGAACTAGCAGACAAATTCCAAGACACAAAACTGAAAGAAATTGCAATGAAGTACTTGAAGGATAACATTAAATATAGTATAGATTCTGGTTTTTGGGAGGATTTTGCCAAGAATAATCCGAGTTTAATGATAGAAGTTTTAAGAAACATTGTCCATACTCCTAAGGTATCTAAACCAATATGTGGAACCATATCTGTATCTCCTGACAAAGAAATATATGGAACAAGACAAGGTCAAAAGGGTTTAGCTGAAGACATGGGAAAACTGAAGGATGAAAATGAGTTTACTGATATTGAACTAGTCTGTGAAGAAGTTACTCTAAAACACCACAAAGTAATACTGGCATCAAGATCTTCAGTATTCAAAGCAATGTTTTTGAACAAGTTTAAAGAGGGCATGTCTGGAATTGCTATGATAGAAGATGTTAAACTAGATATACTAAAGGTAAACATTTTTAAAACCTGCCATAACTTTATATATTTTCAGCTTAAACTTAACAAATTATAATGAATGAATCATGATTTGAAAGTTACAAAGAGTCAAATTTAAGGTGTGATCTTAAATTGAAATATTTTATTTTCAGGACATGATTTCCTACATGTATGGTGGAGAGCTGTATGGCCTGAAAGAAAATGCAATTGATCTATATAAAGCTGCAGACCTATATCTAATTTATGGTTTAACCGGTAAATATCTAGAAATAAGTCTATCTTCAAAGTACTTACAAAATGAATTTTAGTTATTTAGCACCAAATTATGGTTTCAAATGTAAATATTTATGTATTACTTTACATTCTTGTATAAAGTCAATTGTGTTATTACTATTGTATGTCTTCAAATTTAATTGCTAATCTAGAATAATATGAATTATAATAAATCATGGAAAAAAACTGTCGCTGAAGTCTTGCCCCCAACACTTGTAAATCAATGGAAACCAGACTCTTGTAAATTTAATTTAGGTATTTGTAGAGATCACATGCAGAAGAACATCAATGTTGGGAATGTTCTAGATATCATCATCTTAGCTGACCTGCATGGCGAACAAGAACTAAAAGATGATGCAATGAAATACTTTGCAGAAAATGTAAAGACATGCATGGAGTCAGCTACTTATAAGAAGTTGGCACCTCAGCATCCATTTTTAGTTATAGAAATTCTAAGCTGTATTATCAAAGAAAAAGTAAAATAGCTTTTCAATATTATGACTCCAACTCAAAACTGCAGCCCCTATATCAGAACAGGAAATGATTCAATATTTTTAAATCTTTCTATTCAAAGAAAATTGTCTAAACTTATTAGGGATAATATATGCTTTTATTGGGGGGAGAGGGGGAGTTGAACAGCTCCGATCTTTAATTTTAGTTTTAAAAATAAAAAAAAATTATGACTTTAACAATCCTACTACTGGTAGTGATGGTCTCACCAATGGTATTACAGTACATGCCCCTTATTAAGACCTATTAAACTATGATCCAAACTTTATATTTTTAGCTATCTCCTACAATCCATAATTACAACAAGAAATACCTATAAACCATTATAAAACTACAGAAGATTTATAACTATTTTGCAGAGGGTATACCACCGCCCTCATAAGTGAAATTTCCTCTTTTAAAGCTGAAACTGGAGGGTCAATTCCACATCACCCTCCCCCCTCTTAGTCAAGTGGCCCTTGAGGCATTATGGGGCGTAACCGCTATGATGTATATTGTATTTATTCTTAGCAAATCATGTGCTTTACAATGTATCTAAGATGTTGATCAAGTTTTTAAAATAATTTGATTTATGTTTGATTTATATTACATTTTTTTATATCTTTTTATTTTGATTGAGTGCTAACTAGTTTTTAGTAAACAATACTATGCATACAGGTATTGTTTTTATGATTTTCCTTTTAATATTCGTAGAAGATTGTCTGTAATACGAAAATAGACATGATTTTCAGCATGGCTGAGAACCGATTCTAATCCATGCAGCGGATAACAATCGGTTTTGAAGCCATACTGAAAATTACTGTGTCTGTAGATACCCTGAGGTACATTTACATAACATAATGTATCTTTTAAAACTTATATAAATGTACAATAGGCATATTTTCATAACCATTCTTTTATTTCAAATTCTAGTTTGATTACTTAGACTTAGTAGACCAAAAATGTATGCAAGTTAAAAAGTAAATATATTATTATATTCAGTTTTAAAGATCTCTTTCTTTTATACACCTTATTAAACATTAGTTAAAAATACAGGGTCCTAAAGGGATAAGACAATGGCCGATAAATTGGTGTACAACCCCCATGATGATACACAAAATTACCACTTCTCTAGATTACAATCGGAGGTTGAAGCATTGGACCCCCGGCTAAATGAACCAATCAATCAAAATTTAATTAAAGTCCCCAAGGTTTTTAAGCCAACTAATAAGAAAATGTTATTTCAAGACTTTGCGGACTATTGTAATTTGTAATAAACAGTCTAATGTCCCCTACCTCACCGAATAAAATATGCAAAAACCGAGAAAAATTCATATGTACAAAATATATACTGAACAGAATCAGCACCTGTATTTGCTTGTCATCCCATTCTTGTATTTTACACATTTAGATACAGGGAGAGAGGGGACAATGAGCTGTTTATTACACTAGTCCCCAAAGTTCGTTATCCAAACATTTCAACCATAAATTGTAATCTCCAGAAGGGGTAATTTAATGTATCTTCATTGGGGATTTACATCAATTAATCGGCCATTAGATCTTTAGATCCCTGCTTTGATATAACTATAGGTAGGAGATTCAGGAATAGGGCAAAGGTTGAGAAATGAATCTCCCCCCCAAATAATTATCTTTGAAATTATGCCTTTGGTAGATGGTCTGCAGATATTTTTATTGTCCATTCCCCTCCTGAACAAATCTTTTCAGCGCCATATTTTACATTGAATTCAATTATGTATTGAAAGCATTATTTCTAGAAGCGGAGCTATTCTTAATTTAGATTATTTCCGTTATATCTGTTCGTCCATATATTGCTTCAATTTTACGTTATGGAAAATTTTCATTTTATCCTTCATCAGAGATATTTCACAGGGGAGACTTCCGTCCTGAAGGGGGGGGGGGGAGTAATGAGTTTTTACCAACCTCTCCCTAATTTCTACACTACTTGATAATGCCAAAGTTTTCGATGAGTTATAATAAACCGACCTTTATTCTTATATTTTTTATTCAATCTAACAGTATAACACTTTACTATCTCAATTTTATACCTCACTCGTGAAAGAATTTTTTCTACATTGTTTATAAATAAACTTATGTAAGATAATTTTTATCAATCTAATAAAAAAAGAGATTATTTGTTTTTTGTAACATCAGTTTTATAATCTACATGAAGTACAATATGATAGGATGTCTGTCTGTCCGTCTGAAGCTTAAAATCTCACAAACTGCTAAACTATTTAGGTTGTGGTCTTATAAATTCTGGCCCTATGGGGGGTTTAAGCTGTTTTTCAGGCGGGAATTTTTATCATTGACCCTTTTTTTGGAAATTTAGCTTAAAATTTTTTTTGTTATTCTTGAAATTTTTAAACAATAACTTTTTTTTGAAAAGTGTGACAACATCCATAAGCAGCTAAGCACAAATAAAGCATGGAATAGACAAAAGAAGAAAGTGAAATACAGATTAGATGTTTATCTATTATAGCAAAAAAAGAGAGAATATTAAAATACTCAGAAAATCACGAAACCTTTAAAGTTAAGGTTTGTGTCTTTTAAAGCTTAGCCGATAGACAGACGGAAGAATTGATGTACAGTATAGATTTGCATATGTCGTAATAGAAATCTTTACTGAAAATTTAGCTGTCAATCTTCAATATCAACTGAGAAAGTCACATTTTCCCGCTTAGCGTTACGGACTGACTGACGAACAGACAAAGTGAATTATAGAGTAACTACGCTGCTAAAAAAAACTAGAAACAAATAGGACAAATAGATATATAGGAAAAGCTCTGATTAGAATTAAATTAACCCACTACTTACACAATAACTGGTTACCAATACTATGTCATAGAATATTGTACAAACTGTACTTTTATCTACGCTTTTGATTTATTCTGTACAAGCAATTTTCAAGATCTTTAGCTTAAAACAAAATTAACCTTACTTCTTTATATTATAGGATAGACAGATTTGATTGATTGATTACCCAAGGACTCCCCAACGGGAGGGGGGATAAAAGTTGGGGTAGCATGGAGATATCATTAAAAAAAATAAAAAAAATTATACTTTTTTGGCATGGTATCAGTTCTGGTAATGGTATTTTTTAAAATGTCCAAATATAAAATGTCCTCTATAGGTTATTGTATATAGTACATAATGAATCCAAGTAAAATAAGGAATAAAGAGATATCCTTATATTAAACTAAATGGATGTCTTTGTAACTGTGCGTCTGTCTGTGTGTTCTGAAGGATTTCGCTGACCGCTGGACAATGTAGCTTCTTATATGTCTTAATAAGATTTATAAATATTTTGGAAAGGCTACCTACACCCTCTCAAGAGAAATCACCCCTGAAATAAAATCTATGGACCCAGACCCAATACAAAATCGGGACAGGGTCCCCGTTTGTGGGCAGAGTTACATATAGCTTATGCCTCATCTATTATTTTACTTTAATTTTTATGACATTTTGTGCTTACTCATAAATGTAAATATGGCCATCCTTTTATTTCTGAATTAAATGGGAAAAATACAAATATATTTAGGTTACATATTTCCAGGGAGGGAGGGACCATTGGAATATAAATTACACTGGTACCCAAAGTTTTATAACTACGTTTTCTTATTCAATGGCCAAAAAACTTTGTGTGATTTTATTAGATTATGGTTGGATGGTTTCAAACTAATTATGTGCCACCTTTAACCGATAATTTTATTCTTAAAAAGGGGTAAACTTGTTTATTATCATTGGGTATGTACATTTATTTATCGTCCATTGTCTTATACCTAAATATCCCTGTATATATGTTGTGTGTTTTTCCAGAGATCTAAAGGGATAAGACAATGGCCGATAAATTGATGTACATCACCAAGGATGAAACAATGATTATCCCTTCTGTAGATTACAGTTTGTTGCTGAAACGTTTGGACACTCAACAAAATGAACTAACCAATCAAAATTTAAAAAACATCCAAAGGTTGTTAAGTCAACGAATAAGAAAACATTATTTTAAAACTTTGGGGACTCGTTTAATAAACAGCCCAGTGTCCTCTCCCTCCCTTGTATTATATACGCAATTGTTTTCAATCAATCTATTAATCTTATTTGCGCGTAGGTGTTATCCAATATAATCCTTTCAAAACTTTTCCAGTATGGCCTCGAAACCGATTAATATCAGCTGAATTAGAACAGGTTCTTAAACGGTTAAGTAATATCCATCAGATAATCAACCCTTTTATTGAAAGACATTTGTCTTGAAATCATAACTGTACATTTTAATGAGTTGCGCCTGTGTTTTTGCTAAGGCATTCGCCCTAATTTCATTATTAGTGTCACATACCAGACATAGCTGCAGTAGGTATCATTTTTACGTATCTAAAATAATGAGTTATGCTAGAATTACATAGTACTTTATATTTTACTAGAGACTGCGCCCCTAGAGGTATCTAGTGGCACTTTGAATGTTTTTTTTACCTATTTAAAATATCTAATTACAGTAATAATTGGTTTATGTTTCGTTCAAGTTTCTTTTTTCGGAAGGGGTAATTTTTTTCTAGGGGCGATTTCTCCTGAGAGGGTGGTGGTACCCTCCCCCAAAATAGTCATAAACCTTCCCGGGACTTATGAGAAGCTACCCTGTTAAGGAGAACCCGATCGGTTCAGCGGTAAGCGAGATCCTTCGGTACAAACACACAGATAAACACACTGACATCCTGTTACTTTAGTATAAGGATATCCTAGAAGAAATTAAGATATAGATTATTAACTTCTGTCAATGGCAAGTGGGTAAAATTAAGCAATATTTTTGTCCTATTAAAAAAAACCTGTATTTTAAGGCCTTAGGAATAATTTTCATTTCTCTCCCTAATTTATAATTATTTTTGGCACTTTTTTGACAAAAGGTTTTCTTTATGTAGATTAATATCTTTTTATAGTTTTGGCATGTCTTCATGGAAGGGTTGCAAATCAATGATGCTTATTTGGCTGTTGGCTTCTTTTTGTACGTGACTAATATTTAATTTTCTTTTGGTATTCTTTTTATTGTTTTTCATTGTCATTTTATAGTATTTAATCTATTTTAAGCACAAATAAGTGATTCGTAAATTTTTAACTCGCTAACCGCTGAACCGTTATGGTTCTCCTTTACAGGGTAGCTTCTCATAGGTCATGGTAAGGTTTATCACTATTTTGATGGAGTGCACCACCACCCTCCCAAGAGAAATCGCCTTAGAAAAAAAATTACCCGCCACAAAAAAAATTTTCCTTAACCTAAAATTAAACAAGGGGAGGGGGGACGACCCTTCCATAAGATAATTCTTTAATTTATAAAAAAAAATTGGTTATCAAATTCAACTCCCCCCTCTGCAAGGTACCCTGGAGGAGGCCTCTAATAATATTTTATTTCTTAAATCCTTTTTTTTACTATTTTATTTCTATTTTAGTATTGGGATGGTTTTAGGCTATTTTTCTTTTCCTCCTCTTTGATTTGACCCCCTTTATGTTAGGGGCCCACCCACTTTTATTATAAAAAGCGCTATCACTGAAAATTGGTATATATTGGTATATTACTAGTTGATCTTGGCTTTTAATGTATATTGTCATCCTTGTTGCTGTATGTTGTGAACCTAAAACGTACCTATATATATAATCTATAAATGACAAGAAAAAGAAAGAATAATCTATTAATGGAAATATATACTTTTATTATTAATAATATCACGGACTTGGGGGATAGAATAATGGATGAAAAATAATCACCCTAAAGTTTATGTGTATTAAAATTTTTGCGTTGGGAGGTGGGGAAACCTGAATAACCTATATTTTTTGTATCTCTGAACCAGATTTTGCTTCACTGATAATTACGTCTTTACGTACCAACCCTTTGATTGCATGACCTTTAACTGAAAGTTCAATAGAAAAAAAGAATACAGCCTGATTATGGGACAAGGCATTCTCCCTATCGTAACACTATTCATGTCCCCAATCTAATTAGAAGGAAGAAATTATTTTTAATGTTTTTAATTAAGTCACATTGCTGGAGGAAAAAAATGATTATTGATTAGTTTAAATGCCATTATCCCCTCCCTCTCTGAATATTATTGATATTGCAGATATCACATAAGCAAAGAATGTACTATCTTACAAAACAACATAATTATTTTACATAAAAACTAGGATGACAACATCCATAAAAGCGAAGCTTTGAAACGAAAGGACAAACGAACATATACAATTGTAGAGTGTTAGAACTGAATGATTAGAATATAAAAGTATAAAAGTCGAATCAAAATTGTAAGTAAATTTGTTGAAAAACGGCTCAAATAGAGGATATTGTTTAAGGGCATTCTTACATTTTTAGGACTTGATTATAGAGATGCTTCGCATATAACATTGTAATTTGTTGTCCTGGAAAAAGTGTTCCAAATATTAATCGGATAATCTTATCACATAAAAATTTGTTATTAAAAAAGTTAAAAATCAATATGTTTAAAATGGATGAACAGACATTCTTGTAACGATTATAGAGTTGCCACGCTTTCTAAATCGTACCTAGTCAAAACTTATACAAGCATCACCATACAAAGTTTTTAAATTACGAAGAGAGTTAACTGTCTGTGACGTACGGACGGACGGACCCAAATTATATAAAAGCTTAGCAATTAAAAAAAAATATTTTATAAAGTTCAGCTTCCCTCATTTTGTTTGTATAAACATCAAGTCCAATTTTACTTAGGTTTTAAACATATTTTAGAAATTTATTTAGGTTGCAAAAATCGGCAAATAAGAAATGACGTTTTAAAGAAGAATGTAGTCAAGAGTATCTTAAACTCAGACCTAAAAAAAATATTGGTTCGAATCGGTTGTAATGTTCAGGGAAACTTTATTAATACATTTGGGAGGTCTTAGGCTATTTCCAAAATTCTCAAATTATATTTTTTTTAAAAATACATAGGACAAAATATGTCAGACTGAAAAAAACCCTATACAATATATTAAAAATTTCAATTTTATATATTAACAAAATTATTTTAAAATACTATTTTGAATTTTTATCGTTTCTGTAAATATGATTTTAGATATTTTGTATTATTTGCAGAACATCCATTATGAGATGATCTAGTAATTGATATAAATATAAGTAATTTATGCATTGTTTACTCCAGATATTTTTAGTAGCGAAGCTAGTCTATAATTCACTTTGTCTAACCGTCCGTCTGTCAGTCCCTATCGTCAGTAGCTTTATTGATATAAATATAAGTAATTTATGCATTGTTTACTCCAGATATTTTTAGTAGCGAAGCTACTCTAAATTCACTTTGTCTGTCGACTATCAGTCCGTCCGTCAGTCGGTCAGTCCGTAACTCTGAATTATGAAATATTTAAAAATTAAAAATACATGTTAAAGGTTTCGTGATTTTTTTTCTTCATAAATCTATTCTTGATTTTAAAAATGCTCTCAAAATATCTTTGTTCATATTTCCATCCATGATTGTTTGTGCTTTGCTACTTATGGATGTTATCATCCTTGTTATATATTTTACCTAGATCATCTATTATATATATGTCTCTATAATAGGTACAAAAATAGCACAATAGTATAAAAGTAACAGAATGTTTGTCTGTGTGTTTGTTCCGAATGATCTCGCTAACTTCTGGATATATGGTTCTCCTTTACAGTAAAGCTTCTTATAGGTCCAAGAAAGGGTTAAACATTTTTTTTGAGGGAGGGTACCTGAACCCTCCCAAGAGAAATAGTCCCATAGAAAAAATACCTCCATAAAAAGTTTTTACTTTTTGGGTTTTTTTAACTAAAATGTAAAGAGTAGGGTCTACTCTACACTCCCCCTCATTTCCTAAAGTCTTCATAGCTGAATTATACAGAGAGAGATGGGAAAATGGGCTGTTTATTACACTAGTCCCCAACGTATTATAATAATGTTTTCTTATACGTTGGCTTAACAACCTTTGGAACTTTTATAGAATTTTGATTTGGTGATTCATCAAGTTGAGTGTCCAAACTTTTCAACAACTAATTGTAACCTACAGAAGGGGTAATTGTGTGCATCATCATTGTTGATGTACATTAATTTAACGGCCATTGTCTTATCCCTTTAGATCCCTGTGAAATTATATCTGTCCCAAATTTGATTCCTTTATCATATTCTTGGTAAACTAAATTAGCATATACGAATGGATGGTGGAGAAACTTTTAATTGGTGCTTTATATTATAAAGTTAAAAAGAAAAAATAGCCAAAAACCTGAAATTAAGCTTGTACTTTAGCAGGTAGACTTCATATTATCGCATAAGACGAAAGATAACTATTTTCTGATTCTTTCAGCTAAAAAAAAAATCTGAAAAAATTGGTTGAGAATAACAAAGAATCAGGGTGCTGTAAACAGAGGCATGCTAAAATTAAGGGGGTGGATACACCTCCATGGGTGTCCACTGTTCAACCTTGTACAACCACCAAATACAGCCAAGGGGGTTGTCAAGGTAAAAAAGTCAAACAATCTTAAATTTAAGGGTAGACAGACCTTCCTGACATTAAAGATACACCCCCATTGTTGTCTGTAGTACAACCCCTAAAGCTCACAACCCCCTCGATTTTGGTTTAATTGGAAGGTGACAAAAACTTAAGAAGGGGCTGTCAAAATTTAAAATAAATAAAAATCTTCTAAATTTCTCAAAAAAAATCTGCGAATTTTTTTAAAAATCTATACATCGTATTCACAGCTAATATTTTGTAAACCCATTTAAGAATATCCCAAGATCTTGAATTAATTAATACGAATATCTTAGATTGATAATCCACTTCAAAACTTATAATATGAGGGAACAGTGATATGCAACTTGAAGATAAGACAACTAAGAAAAGATATCTAAAGAGATAAGACGATAAATTGATATATATCCCCAATGATGATAAATAAAATTATCCATTCTCCTGGTCAAAATAGTTGGTTGAATTCAAAACCAACCAATTAAAATTTAACAAATAAGATAACGTGGTTATAAAACTTTGGATACCAGTGAAATTTATATTCCAATGTCTCCTCCCTCATAGTATTTAAATAAATGTTTGAAAAAGTTTCTATACATATATTCAGTAAATGTGCAAATGACAACATGTCAATTTTGATTTTTTTTGAACATTTAATTGGGTTAAAGCCTAGATGTGTAGATGCAATTCTCCAATTTGCTATTTATATTTCTAAACCCTCGGCATTAGCGTCAATGAACAAGGATAACAACATACATAAAAACGAAGATCTGAAACGGTAGGACAAGCGAACATTAATACTTGTAGAGTGTCAGAACTGAATAATCAGAATAAAACGGTATGAAGGTCGAAACAAAATTGTATTTTAATTTGTTGTAAAACTGCTTAAATACAGGAAAATGTTTAAGTACTTACATTTTTAGAAATTGATTATTGACATGCTTCGCTTAAAACATTGTAATTAGTTGTCCTAGAAATCAGTATACAAATAATCGAATCAATCGAATAATCGAACATAAATCATAAATCTAATTATACAGTGTGTTTTTTTTATGAGAACTTTTTTGAAAGCAATTTTACCCCACTTATAGTTTATAAACAGACGTTGTGCCTGTTTACAAGCCAAAAGCCTAACTCTTTTAAAACAGGATCTTAAGACGATAAGACAATGGACGATAAACTGATGCACATACACAATGATGATAAACAAAATTAACCCTTCTGCTGATTAAAATCATTACCTAAACATTATTATTCGGACACTACTAGTTTACAACCAACCATTCGCAATTTAATAAAAAAGTACCCAAGGAATGAGATAAAAGTTGTTGGTACCAGTTTAATTTACAGTTCAATGTCCCCTCCCTCCCTAATCTTTCTATTAAATTTGGCCTTTCTAATTCTCTTTTAATCTATCTATCTATTTTCTAACTTATCTATTTCTATTTCAATCTATCTATCTATCTTTTAATTTATCTATTTCTCTTTTAATCTATCTATCTTTTTTTAATGTATCTATTTCTCTTTTAATCTATCTATCTTTTAATTTATCTATCTCTCTTTTAATCTATATATATAGTATATATCTATCTCTCTTTTAATCTATCTATCTAATTATATCTCTTTTAATGTATCTATCTCTCTTTTAATGTATCTATATCTCTTTCAATGTATCTATCTCTCTTTTAATGTATCTATCTCTCTTTTAATGTATCTATCTCTCTTTTAATCTATCAATCTCTCTTCTAATCTATTCATCTATCTATATTTTAATCTATCTATCTCTCTTTTAATCATCTATCTATCTTTTAATGTATCTATCTCTCTTTTAATCTATCTTTCTCTTTTCTAATCTATCTATCTCTCTTCTAATCTATTAATCTATCTTTTAATGTATCTATCTCTCTCTTTTAATTTATCTATCTATCTATCTCTCTTTTAATCTATCTTTCTTTCTATACCTCTTATAATCTATCTATCTATTTTAGCAAAATAGCAAAGGGCATAAATATCAATATAATAAAAGGAAGTTCGAGTCATGTTTCTGTCAATTTAACTCCAATTTAACCCTACTACTCCAGGGATATTAAGGGATAAGACAATGGACAATTAATTTATGGACATCATCCCAATGATTATAAATTATATAACCCTTTATGTGGATTAAAAAACAGATTTATAGTATAGATGTACATATGTACAGATAACTTCCTTCCTTCCTTTTTCAATGACCTTATTCGTCTACTACCAAATTGTTTTCTGCTACTTGGCTAACACACCTTTGGTCGATTTTCAATGACCCAATTGAGAGTGGGCACAAGAACAAAAAATATAATTGGCCATTTGTTTATTTTTTATTTTTTTACTTTTTTTCAATTTTGCTTACAATGGATTCGTAATATTTTTCTGATTCTAAAGGTATATATGAACCCATATTTTTTTACCAGTGAAATGATAAAATTAAGTTCAAAGTTTTTATTCTCGTGGGTTTTAAAAAAATCAATTTTTTCAATAATTACCTGACAAAATTCAAAAAGTAAGGTGTCAAATTAAAGATCTTACTATTTTTGTACATAATGGACATTTTCTTCCTTTTTTTTGTTGCGTTTTAGTACCTTAAAATCGACTTAATCTTTTTTTTAAAAACTTAAATTACTTAAAAAATAAGAGGTCTATGGGGAGATACAGTTATTTAATTCTTGCCCGTTCTAGTGTTTTACTCTAATGATTAAAAGTAGGATTGGACCGGATATCCAGCATTATAAATTAGCCTGATATCCGTTATCCGGCCCAGCCCTAACTAAAAGTATTGGTTGACCAATCAAGATTTAATAAAAGGACCTAAAGTAAGCGAGGTAGAGAGTTAGTTTATAAAAACTTTGGGTACCTTAATAATTTACAGTACAATGTCCTTTTCCTCCGTGTACACTGTACAGTACCACATTAATTCAAATCAAATTCTGAACTTTTTGTCGTATCCTATAATACACAACACAGCTTTTTCTAACGGAGGGAGGGGACATTTGGCTGTTTGTATTACACTAGTCCTCAAAGTTTTATGATTATCTTTTTCGTAGGCTTAACAACTTCGGGTGCTTTATTGAATTTTGATTGGTTGGTTTATTAAGTTAAGTGTCTAAACGTTTCAACTAATTGTAATATACAGAATAGTTATTTTTATTAATCATCATTCGGGATTTATATCAATTTTTCGGCCATTATGTTATCCCTTTAGATCCCTGGATTTTCTACAATTAGAACATTTTTTGCACAATTTTTAAAATATTTAATCTTGATTTTTCAAAGTTATACTTATAAAAAAAATTCTATTTAATATTCGTGGAAAATGATGTTTTAGGTTTAAAGCCATACTGGAAATTATATTAAGATTTTTAAGTTGTAATAATAAACTAACCCGACATCAAGAAATACAAAAGCAAATTGTAAATTATAATGTACGATACAGGGATGGCCGCCACAGACAACGTCAGCCGCGCGGCTATGCAAGCAAACCAATTAGTTTCACTGTCAGCCGCGTGGCTTTCTTAGCCACCCAATAAGCCTAACACTCTGTCAGTCACCCTAAGCCGCAGCAAACCTCAGTTATCGCCACATCCACACTAATCAACGGCTGTGCGGATGACGACTCTTGGTTAGATATACATTTCTTGTTGAATGTGTGTATCAAAGAAATACTGAATTGTTATTTGTCTAAATATTAGAGTTAACATTCTAATAATTAGGAGTTCTATATTTGTATAAAAGTAGCAGGATGTGTGTCTGTGTGTACCAAATGATTTCGCTAATCACTGAACCGATATGGTTCTCCTTTTCTGTGAAGCTTCTTATAGGGCAGGTTTATAAATATTTCTGGAGCTGGTACCACTACCCAGTTCCGAATGCTAGGGCCACCAAAACTGGTATTAATTTTAAGATTTATATTTCATTATTTGTGAAAAGTTGTCTATAATACGAAACCATGCATGATTTTTTAGTTATGGCTAAGAACCGGTTATTAATCGGGTTCAAAGCCACACTATTCTCTCTATCCTATATCTAGATAGCCTGATATCTAGTTGCCGAAAGTGTACGCAGTTTCCTGGGTGTTTCCTCATCCTCGCTCAATATTTACTACTAGCTACAAATCTTCAAACTTCCCTTAAAAAAATCAAAATTTGAATGTGTAAACGATTTATACAATATACATTATAAATTTGAATTTTTTAAATTTTGATTTTTTTTTTTTGAAGTTTGAAGCTTTTTTAGCTAGTAGTAAATATTGAGCTAGGATGAGGAAACACTCAGGAAACTGCGTACACTTTCGGCAACTAGATATCAGGCTATCTATATCTAATATTTCTCACGGAGGGAGGGAACATTGAGCTGTTTATTGCACTAGTCCCCAAAGTTATATAATAACGTCTTCATATAAGATGACATATCAATTAAATGTTGATTGGTTCATTAAGTTGAGTGTTTAAACTTTTCGACCACTAATTTTAATGTACAGCCGGAGTAATTTTGTGCAGTATCACAGGGGGTGTACATTAATTTATCGGCCATTGTCTTATCCCTTTAGATCCCTGACTATTTGTTCTTTTGTGTGTGTCAGAATAATTTTGTTTAGTCTGAATGTCAGTGTCAAAATTTCCCACAACAAATATCGGGGTGTGTAAACAATTCCGCATATGGTTTGCCATATTACCCTAGAAATCTTCATGGTTTAGACAATGGACGATAAATTAATGTACAATTCTCTCTTAAATATAAAAGAAATAACTTATTCTATGGTTTAAAGTTATTACTCTCCTCTCCTCATCCCTCATTTTTATGACGTCAGAGTTTTTTTGAGAGAGACTTTCTTCGTCTTCTAAAACGTTGATTTATGATAAATATCCTAAAATTATAATTATCTACACATAGAGTAGATTTCATAGCAGCTTTAGCTCATTGATAAAGCAAATTGTTTCAATGAAAGTGAAGCTTCTTAAATATTTAGGTTCGGCCCATCTTTTTTGACCGTTAATTAACAAATGTTAAAATAGATGAAAAACCTTGCATGAAGATTCCAGAAAGAATTAGGTACAATCTGGAAAGCTTATCTACTCTATAATTGTTACAAGAAAGTATGTATGTTCATTTGAAACTTGTTGGTTCTTATTTAACTGTTTTGATTCAATATTTTATGTAAGATTATTTCCGTATGGATTTTATATTTTATATGTTGAATTTTTAAATTTTTATTAAAACAAGGGGTTGGGATTAGTGCTCGATAGGTACTTTCAGAGAAAGAACCAGCATTGCCTTTAATGTAAGTTGTCATCCTTGTTGCATTATTGTATATAACTGTCACTCTAACTATCACAATGTAGTAACAACCCTGTATGTAACTGTCACTCTAACTATCACAATGTAGTAACAACCCTGTATGTAACTGTCACTCTAACTATCACAATGTAGTAACAACCCTGTATGTAACTGTCACTCTTAATATCACAATGAAGTAACAACCCTTTATGTAACTGTCACTCTAACTATCACAATGTAGTAACAACCCTGTATGTAACTGTCACTCTAACTATCACAATGTAGTAACAACCCTGTATGTAACTGTCACTCTAACTATCACAATGTAGTAACAACCCTGTATGTAACTGTCACTCTAACTATCACAATGTAGTAACAACCCTGTATGTAACTGTCACTCTAACTATCACAATGTAGTAACAACCCTGTATGTAACTGTCACTCTAACTATCACAATGTAGTAACAACCCTGTATGTAACTGTCACTCTAACTATCACAATGTAGTAACAACCCTGTATGTAACTGTCACTCTAACTATCACAATGTAGTAACAACCCTGTATGTAACTGTCACTCTAACTATCACAATGTAGTAACAACCCTGTATGTAACTGTCACTCTAACTATCACAATGTAGTAACAACCCTGTATGTAACTGTCACTCTAACTATCACAATGTAGTAACAACCCTGTATGTAACTGTCACTCTAACTATCACAATGTAGTAACAACCCTGTATGTAACTGTCACTCTAACTATCACAATGTAGTAACAACCCTGTATGTAACTGTCACTCTAACTATCACAATGTATTAACAACCCTGTATGTAACTGTCACTCTAACTATCACAATGTAGTAACAACCCTGTATGTAACTGTCACTCTAACTATCACAATGAAGCAACAATCCTGTATATAATTGTCACTCTAACTATCACAATGTAGTAACAACCCTGTATGTAACTGTCACTCTAACTATCACAATGTAGTAACAACCCTGTATGTAACTGTCACTCTAACTATCACAATGTATTAACAACCCTGTATGTAACTGTCACTCTAACTATCACAATGTAGTAACAACCCTGTATGTAACTGTCACTCTAACTATCACAATGTAGTAACAACCCTGTATGTAACTGTCACTCTAACTATCACAATGAAGCAACAATCCTGTATATAATTGTCACTCTAACTATCACAATGTAGTAACAACCCTGTATGTAACTGTCACTCTAACTATCACAATGTAGTAACAACCCTGTATGTAACTGTCACTCTAACTATCACAATGTATTAACAACCCTGTATGTAACTGTCACTCTAACTATCACAATGTAGTAACAACCCTGTATGTAACTGTCACTCTAACTATCACAATGAAGCAACAATCCTGTATATAATTGTCACTCTAACTATCACAATGTAGTAACAACCCTGTATGTAACTGTCACTCTAACTATCACAATGTAGTAACAACCCTGTATGTAACTGTCACTCTAACTATCACAATGTAGTAACAACCCTGTATGTAACTGTCACTCTAACTATCACAATGTAGTAACAACCCTGTATGTAACTGTCACTCTAACTATCACAATGAAGCAACAATCCTGTATATAATTGTCACTCTAACTATCACAATGTAGTAACAACCCTGTATGTAACTGTCACTCTAACTATCACAATGTAGTAACAACCCTGTATGTAACTGTCACTCTAACTATCACAATGTAGTAACAACCCTGTATGTAACTGTCACTCTAACTATCACAATGTAGTAACAACCCTGTATGTAACTGTCACTCTAACTATCACAATGAAGCAACAACCCTGTATGTAACTGTCACTCTAACTATCACAATGTAGTAACAACCCTGTATGTAACTGTCACTCTAACTATCACAATGTAGTAACAACCCTGTATGTAACTGTCACTCTAACTATCACAATGTAGTAACAACCCTGTATGTAACTGTCACTCTAACTATCACAATGAAGCAACAACCCTGTATGTAACTGTCACTCTAACTATCACAATGTAGTAACAACCCTGTATGTAACTGTCACTCTAACTATCACAATGTAGTAACAACCCTGTATGTAACTGTCACTCTAACTATCACAATGAAGCAACAACCCTGTATGTAACTGTCACTCTAACTATCACAATGTAGTAACAACCCTGTATGTAACTGTCACTCTAACTATCACAATGTAGTAACAACCCTGTATGTAACTGTCACTCTAACTATCACAATGTAGTAACAACCCTGTATGTAACTGTCACTCTAACTATCACAATGAAGCAACAACCCTGTATGTAACTGTCACTCTAACTATCACAATGTAGTAACAACCCTGTATGTAACTGTCACTCTAACTATCACAATGTAGTAACAACCCTGTATGTAACTGTCACTCTAACTATCACAATGTAGTAACAACCCTGTATGTAACTGTCACTCTAACTATCACAATGTATTAACAACCCTGTATGTAACTGTCACTCTAACTATCACAATGTAGTAACAACCCTGTATGTAACTGTCACTCTAACTATCACAATGAAGCAACAATCCTGTATATAATTGTCACTCTAACTATCACAATAAAGCAACAACTCTCATAAGGAAATAAAAATTAAATAGCCTAATTTAATTCTATTTTATAAAAAAAAAACAAGGATACTTCGGTTCATGAGCAGTGCAACGAAAATAATTCTGATATAAAAGTAACAGGATGCCTTGGTGTTTGTCTGAACTGATTTAATTCTCCTTTACAATGAAGCTTCTTATAAGTCCTGGGAAGGTTTAAAACAATGTACGGGGGAGTTTACCACCACACTCAAAGAGCAATCGCCCCTAGAAAAAATTGACCCTTCCCCCGAAAAATATGTATCTATACATAGGGGAGTATAATACATATATTTTTATTTACTACTGTCCCATCCCCGTATTCGAACAGAATGATCGACAGACATACGGACATACTTTAGTTTTAGAGCATCTACGCTATTGATAAATGTTAACAGCTAGATGAAAGGCCAATAAAAGAACCGTAATTAAAGCCTTCAAAAAATATCACAATATATAACAGGGATATGAAAGGATAGGACAATGGACAATAAATTTACACATATCCTCAATGATTTTAAACATAATTAACCCTTCAGTAGATTATGAATAATGGTTGAAACGTTTGGACAACAATCACAATTCGATGAAAGTTACCAAATTAAGTAAGCCAACAAATAGGATAAAGTGGTTATAAAACTTTGGGTACCAGTGTATTTTATTAGTACAATATCCCCTCCCTCACTGCAATAATTCACATTTTGACAGCAAACTTTCTACATATGGTGTTTGTACGTTCGTCTGTTGTTAAAGAATCCTAAGCCTATAACAAATTGTATGATTCGGCTATGTTTAGTTTAGCTACACTTACCCAGGGAGGGAGGGGACATTGGAATGTTTATTACAAGAATCCCCAAATTTATATATTACCGTTTTTTTAATCGTTGGGTTAACAACTTCTGGAACTTTTATTGCATTTTGATTGGTTGCTTCATTGAGTTTAGTTTTTAGATGTTTCAACCGCTAATTGTAATGTAGAGAAAGGGTAATTTTATGTATCATCATTGGGGATGTACATTAATTTATCGGCCATTGTTTAATCCCTGAAACTTTAAATAAATTTGTGGAAAGGTTATCTATAATACAAAGTAGAATGATGTCTGTCTGTCTGTCCGTCTGTCTATCTGTCTGTCTGTCGGTCCGTCCGTCTGTCTGTCTGTCTGTCTGTCCGTCCGTCCGTCCCTTTAGATCTCGGTAACCTCTGAACCGATCGGATTCTACTCTTCAGGGAATATACCTACTGGTCCTGTGGTTGTTTTATGCTATTTTCTTGGGGGGTGGGACACCCCTAACTCCCCCAAAACAAAAAATCCCCTCCCCATTTTTTTTTTTTTTTTGTAGGGGATTTCCTTGGTCCTTTTACGTATTTCGCCCAATTTTTTTTTTCACCTCTTGGGGCAAAGCCCCTAGAGGCTAGGGGCGAAGCCGCTAGCTCTATAATACAAAGTAGAACGATGTCTGTCCGTCTGTCTGTCTGTCCGTCCGTCTGTCTGTCTGTCTGTCCGTCCGTCCCTTAAGATCTCGGTAACCACTGAACCGATCGGATTTTACTCTTCAGGGAATATACCTACTGGTCCTGTGGTTGTTTTAGGTTATTTTCTTGGGGGGTGGGACACCCCCAACCCCCCAAAAAACAAAAAATCCCCTCCCCATTTTTTTTTTTTTTTTTTTTATAGGGGATTTCCTTGGTCCTTTTACGTATTTCGCCCAAATTTTTTTTTTATCACCTATTGGGGTAAAGCCCCTAGAGGCTAGGGGCGAAGCCGCTAGTTTCCTATATTTTAACAAATATCCTTGGTATGATAGAATTGTCCTATTGATTTAAAATAAGTGAAACTATATAACACAAATACCACATAATTTGACCAGTTAAAAAAAGAAGATACACAATTAAAACTTCCTCTTTGTATATCTTTACTTGAGATTTTTATAATCGCAACGTACATTTTAAAAGTTGACAAAATCCTTACATCTAATAATAAACAATCTACGCTTAAAACAATATTTAGAAATAAACAAATATCTTAAGGTCAAACCTTTTTTAAAATCTTTATTGGTTGGTATAAACTAGTAGTTACATACAATGGAAGGGGGGGGATTAAAGAGTTGATACCCCTTCCCCCCTTACACCCCATAGAATTTTTTTTTGTTTTTTTTCATAGTTCAAAGTGCAATTCTGACTGGCAAGTGGAGTTGTGTTCAGTGGCGCAAACAACAACATTTTACTATCAACAACAATAATCACGACATCCATAAGTCGGAAAACATATACAAATATTGATGTACTAACTTTTTTGTTTTAATAATAGAATATAATCTAGAATGTATATATTAAATACTAAATTACAGTGTAACTTGAAGGCGCCTAATAGCTATTTATCGCATCGTATTATAGACAGCTTTAGCGGATATTGAAATTAAAGATAATAGGATTGAAACCAATTTTGTTATGAACTTTGAATTAATTTTCATTGGAAAATACGCTGGTATACATACTTTTTCGTTATGACTGAGAACCGGTTCTAATCCAGCTAATATTAAACGGTTTCTATGCCATACTGGAAAAAATAACTTATTAGTCCAATAACATTAAATAATACATTTAGCTGTTCACTTATTCCAAGTTTCCCAAAAATTAATTGTTAAAAAAAATTTACTAAAATACCTAACCCCTACTTACAGACGTACAGAGCAGCGTACAGAGTCTAATTGAAGAAAAGCTTCGCTTTAAAAACAACAGCGCAACAACACTTTACTACTCACACAACAACAGAACAACAACAGTTGGCCTGCAACAGCCATAGTAGTGACAACAACATTATTAAAAAACATAATAATAAAAAGTGCATTTTTTTAATAATTGAAATGAAGAGTTTAAGTGAAAAATCGTCAAAGATGTTTGTTTATGTGTTTTTGTTGGTTAAATTAAGGTATTTTATTAATAGTGAAACTTTTCTATAATTAGTGTAGGTCAATCCGTCCGTCGTAACGGTTAGCTGTTTTTGTGAATTTGGACATGTTAGAATTGTCCTATCGATTTTAAATTTGCATGATGATTCTCAGACCAGTTGAGTAAGAACTAGGAAGGGTATTAACTCTTTATTAGATAACAGTAATATCGTAAGTCCATTTAAATCTTGCTGGTTTTTAACCTTTTATACTGTTCATCTCATTTTTATGTTATGATTTCTAGGATAACTTAAGGTACAATAGTATAAGCGAAGCATCTCTATAATCCTAAAAGTATGTACTTTTACTGTATCCTGTATTTACGCAATTTGCAACAAATTGGTGTGCAAATTGCTTAGACTAACAAATTGATGTTCTGACACTCTACAGCGAGTTAGTGTTCGTTAGAAATTCCTTGTGATTAGAGGGATTCGCCCATGGAAAAACCTAAAAGCTCTATATCAACTTTCTTTAATTACATAATTCTGAAACCTTTATAACCTTTATTCGCAAGAAAGGATTTTCTTAAGTAGAAAATTAAAATGATATAATCATTTACGTTTAAAATGAAAATAATAAGGATGACAATATCCATAAAAGCTCAACAAATTTATGGGGCTTATATTCGCTTTGGGTTTAAGACCTCTCCACGCACCTTGAAACATACGCCGCGTCTTAATTGCGGTGTTAAGCGTTCATTCGCCCTATAGACAATCAACCCTCTTTAATTGCACGACCTTTTTCTTAGAAGTCCTAACTATGCATGGTAATGAGTTGCGCCTGTTTTGTACTAAATATGATCAAATACATTGTGGAGATTGAGCCACAGATATCTAAACACTAAAACCTGTCTTAAAATTGCTAAAAATGCAGCATGCTTTATTATATGTACATAATATAAAATAACGTTTATTGCCATGTGTGCCTTGTCATCTAAGTAATCATCATTTAAAAAATTCAGTAGAAATAAGAAAGTAATTGGTTTTTAATATGTTTAAAAACAAACTCTTTCTTAATCATACTTAATTGTTGGAGTAATCCTCATGCAATAACAATATAGTTATCCGTTACAATACGGACTGACGTATTTACGTATTAAAATTTACAGTTAGGTGAAAAAGTATTTTACATTAAGCTTTTTATTTCACTTAGTTGTAAAATTTTGATTTAATTTTCTATGATTTTTTTCTTTTGTGTTCTAGACACGACACATTAAAATATAATTTGTATCTTTCACAATTTTTAGTTGCAAAGCTACTTTATAAGAAATCATGTATGACTGTCGCACTTTTCTTTTTTTTCCATTTGGAGGGGGAGTTAAACTATGTAAAAAAAACTTATTTGTAGAAAGAAAACCTAAAGGCTTTGAACCAAAGGATTTTTTGGAAGACGAAGAAAGTCCCTCAAAAAATCAGCATGTTACGTCATAACGAGAAATTATCCATCTCTTTTTTTTAGGGATTTTCTTTCCCACTCCTCCTCTCCCAATCCCTCATTTTTATGACATCAGAATTTTTTGAGTGACTTTCTTCGTCTTCATTTTCTGGTTTGAGCACATTTTATGAGTGTGGGGGGGACAACCTATTAATTTTTACTTTAAATCTAAGGTGGGTAATTCCCCCATTAACCATACCCCCCCCCCCTCTTAATCTTTTGTAGCAAGTAGATTATAAACTTATAATTACTAGATTTTGTACTTTACTGTATAAAAATGAAAACTGTGCCACCTAAAACGTAAAAAATGGCACACTAAAAACAATTGAGAATTCTTTCCTAATTATACCCAGGGATCTAAAGGAATAAGACAATGGCCGATATATTTATGTACATCCCCAATGATGATACACAAAATTACCCATTCTATAATTACAATTAGTAATTGAAACGTTGGAACACTAAACTGAATGACGTATTCCTCCTTGTTTTATTTTATTTTATACTTTTCATTATATCCCCCAACCAAGTGTTTTACTTTGAAATTTGAATTTAAACTCTAATGAAATGAAGGATTGCATGCGAGCAGGGAAATGCTTCCCTAAGAAAAAATAATCAGTTTTAAAAGATTGGATCAGCCTTCTTATTGAATCCTAACTATAAAATGGAAATGACTTACAATATCATATAGTAACAGATGTAGAATATACTTGGATATTATGATAGGGGAAAAATTTACGTCAATTTAGCTTGCTTACATGGAACTCGTTTATTGGTTAGTTTGTTTATCCAGTAGGAGAGGAGGGGATGTTGTAAAGGGGGTGAAAGGAGGGAATCGTTAGTTTAGCCCGCTGCAAGTTTCACTATAATAGAGAACATGAAAATCTGGTGTAAGATCCAAGTAATAAAATATCCATTTATATAAACGACATAAAAACAATCGAAACTGTATATCAATCAGGGATCTTAAGGGATAAGACAATAGACGTTTATTTCATGTAAAACCACAATGATAATAAACAATTTAACCCCTTCTGTAGATTAAAATCATTGGATTAAAAGTTTGAACACTTCTAGTTTGAAACTAACAAATTAAAATTCAGCAAAAATGCCCGAAGTTTTTGAGCCAAATAATAATATAACGTTATTATAAAACTTTGGGTACCAGTATAATTTATAATCCAATGTCTCTTTCCTCACTAATATCAACAGAATGCCATTTATTTTAACATGGTGGTTCTAGAATTTTTTTTTCATGATAATTTTTCATTTTCCCGTTTGCGTGTAGAAAGAAATACAAATAACAATTTACAATTGACGCCTGGCAGGGAGGGAGGGAGGGGACAGTGGCCTGTAAATTACACTGGTACCCAAAGTTTTATCACCACGATATCGTAGTCGTTGACTTAAAACTTTAGGTATAATTTTATTGAATTTTGATTGGTTGGTTCCAAACTAGTAGTATTCAAACTTACTACAGAAGGTATGAATATGTTTATCAGCATTGGGGATGTATATCAATTTATCCCGTCCATTGTCTTATCCCTTAAGATCCCTGACGCCAGGCTAGTTAAATTTTCGTGATATGCACACTTTTTAAATTGTTAAAAGTGAAGCTTTTCTTTATTTATCGTGTGTCCGTTCTTCTTAACTATTTTAAACGTTGATTCTTGTAGCAATTCGGTACAATTTAGATGGCGTAAAACTGTATTCTTTTTCCTTAGTTTTAGCAGGATATAATTATCACATAATCTTTTGGAATGGTGATTGCTAGGAAAATTAGGTATATTGTTAATGCAAGTTCCTACTCAAATGTCCTTAAAGCAGATCTAAGTCGAATTTTCATCAAGTACTAACACCTATAAAGAATATTGTTCGTTTGTCTGTCTGTTTTGTTGAGTCTCACTTTGTTTACTATTTATAGTACCTATAAAAATGACGTCATAAAATACACAGACCAAATTATTAATGGCAGGCCAGTATACATTTTAATTGACCAATGCTGGTAGGCCAGAATGACGTCATTATTTATAGGCACTATAAACAACATCGAAAGGGTCAATTTTGTGAGTAAAGAAAGACAATACAAACAATATAATTTGAATAAGTATATACAATACTAATTAAAATTCTTTTACATACTCGAATGATTCTACAAATTAATAAATGTATCTTAAATTTTCTAATTATTATACACATACAATATAATTATCCTAATAGCATGGGTTTTATAAATGTCTATATTTTCTGTTTTTTTAAATGAATCTAATATATATACTATGATATAAAGTAGTAAGTTTTTTTGTCTGTAGCTTAAGATCTACATAACTACTGAACGATTAAATTATCCCCTTTTGGAAAGCTACACATTCAGGTTTGGGATGGTTTTTGGCTGTTTTATTATAGATCTAGGTCTTGGTATGGCTAAATCTATTTTTCTGCACTTCCTTACCCCCCCTCCCCCTCCAAATACACCGTCCTAGATGCTAGGGACGCATCTCTTAGTTTAACATATAGCAAAATGGTTTTCCTTTACTAGCAAAGCTAATTTATAACTAACTTTGTTCGTCTGTCGTAGGAAAGAAATTAATTTTTATTGACTACTATAACTACAGACTACTTATTTTTTTTATTACTACAAATTACTTGCCATTTAATGTTAGAACTTCCAGATAATTATCGTGATATAAAAGGGTCTGCTAGGTTTTTGTCGACTAAATAATGTTAATATGATATCTAGAATTATATAAGTATGGTCAGGGCTGACATATTATCGACTTCTTTCTTTTAACATTATGACTACATGCTTATTTATTCATGTATATATTACAAGATCTAAAGAGTGGATGTTTAACAGATCTATAGTATAGATGTATAAATATACAGACAACTACATCCCTTCATCTTTCAAAGACCTCTTTCGTCTGCTTCTAAATTATTTTCTGCTACTTGGCTGTGTTAATATAAGCGACACCATTGGTTGATTTTAAATGACCCAATAGAAAAGTTGCACAAGGTGGTTGAGATGTGGAGATACAGTTATTTAACCCTTGCTCCCTCTTGTGTTTCAGTCAAATTATGTTTAGAAAAACAACTAAAAGATTTCGTCAATACATTTCGTTGTTTAGCAAAAACATAAATTGGCATTATTTTTCCTCCCTCGTTTCATGGTATCCGAATTTCTGATGGCAGGGCAATTCCTGATCCAATTTTGTACAATTCGTATTCTGTACACCATGGTTTTTCTTGAATACAACAAATATTTTTAAAAGGGTTTGGTTTCGCAAAAGTAATAAAAGATTGATATAAATCCAAACAGTATTTTTAAAAGCGAAGCTTTTCTATAATTAGGGTCGGTCTGTCCGTCCGTCCGTCCGAGATAGATAGCTTTTATTCGTTAATTTAGGCATGTTAGAATTGTCCTATCGATTTCAAATTTTGCATGATGATTCCTGTAGTAGTTAGGTACGATTTAGAAACCGTAGCAACTCTATAATCATTACCAGAATGTCCATACGTCCATTTTAAACATGTTGATTTTTCTACTTTTTTAACAACAAATTTTTATGTGATCTAATTATCCAAATGATCTGATATTTGGTATATTGATTCCTGGGACAACAAAGAACAATAGTATAAGCGAATCAACTCTTTAATCAAGTCCTAAAAATGTAAGTATGTCCATAAACATTATCCTGTATCAAGCATTTTTCCAAAAAATTTACTTAAATTTTGCTTCGACTCTTTCGATACTTTTATATTCTGATTATTCAGTTCAGACACTATACAAGTGTTAATGTTTGTTTGTCCTACCGTTTCAGTGCTTCGCTTTTATGGATGTTGTCATCCTTGTTTTATTATATTTAGCCTAATAATACTGTAATACTTGTGTACATTCTATGGCTACTGGGCATCTGTCACCAAATGTACGGAAACGGATCTAGATACATACTAGAGCACCCACGGAGTTTGGCCTAGTAAACTAGAGAAAACAGACTAATTGAAATAGAATATTTAAAGATAATGTTTGAGTTCTATAATTAAAAAGCAATTTTACTGCTGCCAAAAATGGACAATAAACAAAATTTTGATGAAGAGAAGTGTTTTCAAAAATTATTAGTTTTAGAACTTTTGTACTATCATTATATTGTCCTGTTTCTATATTTTAACATAGCGAAACTATGGATCCCCTAATACATATGGTAATCAATTAATGTATTCTTTATGAATTTTTCGCATTTAAAATGTAATTAACACAATAACAATAACAAAAATTCTAAATTTCATATGTAAAAGTATATAAATACATTAAACAACATAAAAAAAAAATTTTTCAAAAACTAATACAAGTTAATTTTTTTCAACGAACGGACGGAGATACTACAATTATATAGTAGCTAGCTTCGCTTTTCTATATAGATTAAGAGCTAAATAATTCTAAGCTGCCATATAACTAGGGTTGATTCTGCAGTTTCTTTATAGCTAAAGGATAGAAGCTAGAATCTTTTAGAGGATTTTAGTTTTACATATTATCTTTCAATACTTTTAAAATTACAGAAACATCAAAAAGCTTTACAGAGTCATATATAGTGATTATCTGCCAAATATTGTAACAATTTATTATCGCCGTGATTAATCTTATTTCGAAGTAAGTTTTAATGTTGAATTAATCGTCGAAATTAGTGGTGTGCAGAGGATTTTACCAGGGGGATGCGCGAAGCGCATACTAAAATATTGATACTCACCAAAATCGAAGGGGGTGTATTATAGATATTAAGAGGGGTGTGTTTGAGTGTCAGTGGGGTTGATGGATACACTCCATTCGATGGACATCCAATCAAAAAAAATAGTTTAAGGGGGTTGCGACTTTTTTCCCTGACACCATTCAGGGCTGTATTTTTTTTTTTGGGGGGGGGGGGTGCATTCGTGTGGTATTTATCCTTGTCAAGGGGACGAACGGGTTTGGACACCTAGGGGGGGGGGGGGTTTCCACCCCCTTAATTTTGACAGGGAGCTGAATTTACCCCCCCCCCCCTCTTATACACGCCTCTGGTCAGAATTCTAATTCCCTTGTTAAACATATAATTACATATATTTCTTTCTTTTTAATATTTCTGAAAAATTACCAGCTCTAAAACAAATAGACAGTACAAAAGTTATAAAAAAAAATGAAACAATAGAAAACCAGGGGATCTAAAGGGATAAGACAATGTACTATTAAATGGTATACATACTCAGTGATGATTAATTAGATTAGAATTATTGGTTTAAAAGTTTAGACACTGCTAGTTTCAAAATCAATAAAAGTAATCAGTAAAGTAAATCTTTGGGTACCAGTGTAATTTTCTTTTCAGTGTCCCTTGCCTCTCGGAGAAAAGCATGAGATTTCATATTAATCTATACAAAAGTGTTTCCTTTAAGACAGTCAAATTTAAGAGTTGTTCTTAACCATTCAGAGACTTATATAGAGCTCTTCGTACAAAAAACCTAGCTACCACCATTTTTTTAAAGATCAAACATAAGGTTTTAATGATGAGATGCTCATGATATATAATGTAGTAAGACTATTCTTTTTTGTTTGTCCGTTAAAATCTCTAACCCCTGAACCGATTTGTTTTTTTTGTTTTATGAAAGCTTCACAAATGGCAAAGGTTTGTTTAAAGCTGTACCATTTTTTACTTGAGATGGTTTTAGGCTATTTTTCTACACTTCCTGTCATAGTGTTAAAGACAAAGCTAATAGTTATAATTATGTATAATATGTATAACTAGCAGGTACGCCCACTAGAGTCCTTTAGGGGCACTGGAAGGTTTGAAGACAATTTTTTCAAAAAAAATTTCGAAGGGGGGGGGTGATTTTCCTCAAATTGTGATTTCTCTTGGGAGGGTGGTTGTATAATCCCTAAAATAGCTATTAACCTTCCACAGGAAAAGCTACCCTGTACAGGAGAACCATATCGATTAAGCAGTTAGCGAGATCCTTCGGTACAGACAGACAGAGCCATCCTGTTTCTTTATTATATGGATTAGCTAGTAAAAATTTGCGGTTATTAGAACCAATACCATCTATCCATCCATCAATCTTGTGTAGTTGTGAACTAAAGTAAAAACATGTTGTTAATTTAATACAACACGGATATTTATTACAAAAATTCGTTATCGCGTCGTATTATGACAGCATTCCGCGGATAGTAAAAATTATAGAACTAATTCCAGTTTTGTTTGTTCTAGGAGCCAATACAACTGAAATTAACTTTTTATGATTTTTATTTTATACTTCGTGGAAAAATACATGAATTTAAGTATGGCTCGGAACTGGTTTTAATCCAGCGGATATTAATCATCTAGGGGCTCTATATTCGAAGCGATATGGAATGGCAGAAAAATAGCCAAAAACTATACTCGACTTAATATAAAAAAAAAACCAGAAACCTTACTGTGAAGGAAGTCCATAACGGTTCACCAGTGAGAGAGATCCTTCGCTAAAGACAAAAAAATCTTACTACTTAATATGATAGAATTACAAGTTTACTTTAGAGTAACTCCGCTACGAAAACAAAAAAAATAATTGCAATTACTAATGAACATTCTGTGTAAAAAAATGCAATTAAGATGAAAAAAAACATGTAATTATTTCTGACTTGACACATGTATAATTAGTACAATTTTTGAATAAATAATTTATCCTATTTTATGAAGTAATAAGCTTTTTTTGTCTGTGCCAAAGGATCTAGCTAACCGTTGAACTGATATGGTTTTCCTTTTCAATGAAGCTTCTTATGGGCCCAAGGAATGTTTTGAACTATTTTTGGGGTGATATTTTTAGATTTAAGTCTTGGGAAGGTTTAGGCTGTTTTTTTTATTTCCTATCCATTTTATGCAGATTTACTGGATACTAGGGGCGCAGTCACTAATCTAATTTTTAAAGTAGCAAGGTTTTTGTTTGTCAGTTATCACAAAGTGTAACCACTGAACCGTTTAATTTTCCCATTTTAGGGAAGTTTTCCGTGTGTCTCTTTTTCACTTTAAACAATTTCATTTCTAAATCTTACTCATATGCCTCTTTTTTACTTCAAACCATTTTATTTCTAAATCTTACTTTTTGGATGGTTTTAGACTATTTCGATCGACATTAAAAAGTTATTTTCACAATTTTAATATTCTATAATCTACATATTTGATATCATTATAAATTGAGATTTATTATGTGTAAGAAATCTATTAAATTATATTTGTTATAAATATAAAAATAACAGTTAATTTTATATTGTTAGTAGTGAATACCAGGGATCTAAAGGGATAAGACAATGGCCAATAAATTGATGCACAACCCAAATGATGATACACAAAATTACTCCTTCTGTAGATTATATTTAGTGGTTAAAACGTTTAGACAATCAAATTATATAACCAACCACTCAAAATTGCAATAAAAAGTCCCCAAAGTTGTTAATCTAACAAATAAGATAACGTTATTATAAAATTTTGGGGACTAGTGTAATAAACAGCCCAATGTTCCCTCCCTCCCTGGATAAATACGTATTATGATTGATTTATCTAAATCTTAAATAAAACAAGGATGACAACATAAAAAAGAAGCCAAACTTATAATTATAACAGTTCACTAAAAAGAACTAGATCATCTAAACTAAAAAAATCATTCATGGTGTAAAAAGACGGACAAACGGCTAAAGTGGATTTGTGGTATTCGGCAACCCTAGGCCATGGTTTTATGGCAACCCTGCTCCCGACTTGTAGGAGGTCTGAGGGACCTCCCTTGAGTAGGGGGGTGGGTACACTTGACCCCTCCCCCATGCATTAAATGTATTTATAGTTTTGACAAGCCTATTGTGGTTAATCTGATTTGCTTGGTTCCCCACCCCTTTCCAGGGATGGGGGATAATTATTGCCTATTCTGTTTATTGTATGTATATATATATTTAACCTCTGATTTAGTATTAATTATTCCAATCTGTGTATTGACTATTTGTTGTATTATAAATCAGTAACCTTTAGACTCTGAATAAAGTAACACCCAATTAAATTCTGTTTGTTATTTGGTGATACATAGAGAAACCCAGCTTCTCTATAATTATACTTGTCCACGTCTGTTCACACTGCCGTAATACCCGAACTTGGGAAGCGGCTGATAAACCGCGGCCGCTACCACAGATTGAAGAGTAGGTGTTCTTTTGTCTTTGAAATCTTAATTTAAAAAAATAAGTCATCTAACTTTTATAGCTGCTGAGAAAAACATGTTTCCACTAGGCTTAAATGGTATATTAACGGATTGACGGACAGATGGACATATTGAATTGTGGAGTAGCTAGACTGCAATTATATATATTTATCAATTAAATTAACTTATATGTAAATTAATATTCATATAATTAAAACTATTATTGTGACGTTTAATATCAAAATATAAATTATATTAATATTGAAACTAATAAACTATGAAAGGTTATTTTCAATAAAAATTCTTGTTAGGGAGATATTGTATCGTCAAAAATTTCTTCGCTCGTATAAACATTATAAACAGCTTTCCGCGGATATAAAATATACAATTATAAGATTAAAACCAGTTTTTGTATTCGTAGAAAACTGGATATAATACGACATCATTATTCCGTATGGCTGAGAACCGGTTCTAATCCAGCGAGTATTAATCGGTTTTGAAGCAATACGGGAATAGTTATTTCTAGCGATAATACGATGCTAGACATAGTTTTTTCACATGGATGAGAACCGGTTCCTATCCACCGGATTCGAATGAACACTAGAAAAATTTTTACACTTGAAAAAATTTAACTAAGACATAAGATTAATTGAAAACATAAATTATAAACTGTTAAGTTGTTTTGATTAAAATAACTAATTGATGCAACTTCATAAAACAGTATTTTTAAAAGCGAATCTTTTCTATAATTAGGGTCGTTCCGTCCGTCCTTACGTCCGCCCGTCCGTCCGTCACAAACAGATAGCTTTTTTTTGTTAATTTAGGCATGTTATAATTGTCCTATCGATTTCAAACTTTGCATGGTGATTCTTGTGGTAGTTAGGTACGATTTAGAAAGCGTAGAAACTTTATAATCATAATAAGAATGTCCGTACGTCCATTTTAAACATATTGATTTTTTTACTTTTTTGACAAAAAAATTTTATGTGATCTAATCATCCGATTGATCTGATTTTTGGTATGTTGATTTCTGGGACAACAAAGTATAATGTTATATGCAAAGCAACTCTATAATCAAGTCCTAAAAATGTAAGGGTGTCCAAAACATTATCCTGTATCAAGCAGTTTTTCAACAAATTTACTTACATTTTTGATTCGACTCTTTCGATACTTTTATATTCTGATTATTCAGTTCAGACACTATAGAAGTGTTAATGTCCGTTTGTCCTAACGTTTCAGTGCTTCGCTTTTATGGATGTTGTCATCCTTGTTTCAATTAAAATGTATTTTATAAAAAATAACTAGAAAATAAATACGTCGAGATACCATTTTAATATTTAGTGTACAAAAATTTCATTAAAGTATTGTTATATGAAATACCAACTTCTACGCCTCTAGAGACATCTAGTTGCAATTGAGGTGGGGGTAAGTTGTCAAAAAATAGCTATAAACCTTTTAAGGACCTATGAGTAGCTACATTGTAAAGGAGAACCATATCGGTTCAGAGGTTAGCAAGATCCTTCGGTACACACAGAAAGACAGACATAGACTAACAAACAACCTGTTACTTTTAATAAAGGACCTGTCCCGAAGCTTTTCAAAGTGTCTTTAAAAATCAGCCATGTGACGTCATAAAGTTGAGGGATGAGAAAAGAAGTGGGAAAGAGAGAAAAAAGATATTGAATACAGATTATCCCTCATATTACCTCACATGGCTGATTTTTTTTGTAAAGCTTCATTTGTCAGCCATGGCCACTATTTTACATCATAAGTCGACATAATAATTGGGTAGTAAAACTTAATCATTATAATTTTTAGGTTTGTCATGTCTCGAACCTTTGACCCCAGCAGTGTGGAGGTTGTGAGGGGACAAGGACAAGCGCTACCACCACTACACCTGAGAAACCAGGGATCAGCAGAGAAATTCAAGTAAGTACTAGGGATAAGACAATGGACGATAAATTGATATGCATCCCCAATAAAGATAAACAAAATGACCATTCATCGATTAAAATGATAAAGTTGAAAAGGACAAAGACAAGCACTGCCACCACTACACCTTAGAAGCCAGGGATCAGCTGAGAAATTCAAGTAAGTAAAATTCAAGTAAGTACTAGGGATAAGACAATGGACGATAAATTGATATAGATCCCCAGTGATGATAAACAATTTACCCATTCATGATAAAGTTGAAAAGGACAAGGACAAGCCCTACCACCACTACACCTAGGGAGCAAGGGATCAGCAGAGAAATTCAAGTAAGTACTAGGGATAAGACAATGGACGATAAATTGATATACATACAACCCCAATGATGATAAACAATCTAACCAAGTTGAAAAGGACAAGGACAAGCCCTACCACCACTGCACCTAAGAAGCCAGGGATCAGCAGATAAATTCAAGTATGTACTAGGGATAAGACAATGGACGATAAATTGATATACATCCCCAATGATGATAAACAAAACACCCATTATTGCTTAAAAATAAACTTCCACCCTGCATAGTACTACCTGCTACCTATCTATAGTGTTATCTATCTTTGTAATTCCCTATTTTTTTTTTTTTTTTCTATATTTGAGAACTTATCAGCATCTAACTATCTATAGAGCTATTGTTTACAAATTTGTTCTATTATCTGCATCTCAAACATTTATCTATATTTACAACTACCCATGCATATACATGAAGGGTTATCTTTGTTTCGACCTAACTATTTCTATACCTACCTTCTTCTGTAAATCTATCTATAGGCCATATTTATCATATTTATCTATATATCTGTCTATCAAACACGACAATATGTCATGACTGGGTGAAATTATTTCATGCGAGATTTGTTGTTCACACAAAACAACAAAAACAAAAATTAGCCACAAGTTACCATGAATTTCTTGTGTGTTTGTACATTTGAAAAATTCAAAAAATAAATGTATAGTATGTTTAACCAGACAAATACCTGGATCCCCCTGTTGTGGACCTTATTTGTCTGCTAGCGAATTGCTTTCTGCTCTTTTGTAGCGACTTGGTTGTTTTAATATCCCCGACGCTATAGATTGATTTTCAAAGACCCAATTGAAAGTCGTCACAGGGTCCTCGGGAATGGGACATACATTTATTTAACCCCTTCCCCTTCTATTGTTTTACTCTTATATTTAAAACATAAATGGTCTGTTATTAATGAAATATTTATGTTACAAAAATATCATATCAATTAATTTATTGGCATTACCTGCCGAAATTTTTTCGTAAACATTTTTTTTACTGTTTTAATTATTTGTAGCATCCTGTTATCGACAGTTTTCTGCGGATAGTAAAATGAAAAATTATAAGATTAAATCCCGAGCAAATTAAACTATTATTGACATCAAGACTTTTATTTTATTATTCATGGAAAATTGTCTATAGTCGATATCAAAGCCATACTGGAAAATTCTTAACAGTTCTCTATAATAAAAAAGGAACAATATTAGTTGTTGCTACAATTCTTTTAACAAAATTATAAGTTTTTTTAAATTTTTTTTTATTTCGTTTTGTTGTAACATACATATTTTCATGGACTGACAATTTGACGGATTTTTTTGCATTTATATGTTTGAGGGAAGTGCATTTTTTGATGATATGCATCTCTAAAAGTGTTTTTTTCTTTTTATTTAATTATCTTTCATGCTACTTTTAGAATTTAATTGAATTTACTAATATAATCAGCTGTAATTATAGATGGATGTCTAAAACTTTTGTGATTTTTAAAAAAATAAAATTTATTTCTTTTTTATTTTAGCTCTTCTTTGGTTATTTTCATCATTGTTTATTTATATATTTTTAGAGTCAAATTATTTACATATAAATATTTCCTTTTCTTTATTCTAATAATTACCTTTTTAAAGGATTTATCAAAATATTTTTTTTTTCCTTATATGTATATGTTATTTATATATTTAACCCTTAACGGTCGGGGGGGGGGGGGCGTTGAACGCCCCCCCATCCGGTTTTTTCTATCTCATTTTCTGTGTGTGAAAGATAAAGAGCCCAAACTGCTTGACTTTTTAAGTATGGGTATGACACACAACTGAGAGTTGGAATTTTTTGAATATCTCCATCCTGGCGGGCACAGGATGCCAGCAAACCTGGCAGGGTCATTCAGGTAAAGAGCAAAAATATTTTTTTGACTAAAACAAAGCATTTTATCATACCAAAACACTAAAAAATCCTCTAGTAGTACATCCTTATATGAAATACAGGTGTTCAAGTCACTTTCAGGTTCCAGGTATGATCCTGCAGGTCCTGATCCTCCAGGTCTCCAGAAATCTTTAAAAGGCTCCTGTGGCCGCAATTTTTGACTTAGAGACTTCAAATTTTAAACTTAAGCTTTTCTTACATGTCTACATAACGTATCAAAATTTCATGAAGATCCGCCGCCGTTTTCCCGCCGACCGCCGACTGCGGCGGCTGGCAGCTGCCAAGTACAGCTGCGGCCGCTGAAATTTATATTTTGATATTTCTAATGTAAAATTTACATAAAAATAAACATTTTCTGGGAAAAAATTTTTCTTCTAGCTTCAAAAATAAGAAAATTACAGCCGTTTGAAATTTTTAAATAAAAAAAGACCTAAAAACAAAGGTTGTTAAATAAAAGGGTGAAGGAAGCGAAAATTGACTTAGACTTATAAAAGGTCGGAAATTCATTATCAAACAGGGGACTTGCACAAAAAAAATTAGCCCTCTAGCTCTAATAGGAACTGAGATAATTAGGGGGGGCGTTGAACGCCCCCCCCCCCCCCGACCGATTAAGGTGCGGCAAGGGGCCCGACTGTAAAGGGTTAAATAGTTAATGCATAATGCAGGTTTTTATATTTAAAGCTATTGTATATCTTTGGCTATTATATGATTATTTTTATTTGTCTAAATTATAGAAAGAAAGAAATAAATATAACTTTAACAGACATACAGAAGGAAGAGCAGACTTACATACAAATCAAACTTAGAGAGGCACCTTCAAAAAAAAAATAACCAAACAATTCAATGGAAGAATTTGAGCCCACAAATATGTGATTATAAAACTTTGGGTACTAGTGTAATTTTCATTCTAAAGTCCTCTCCCTCTCTGATTTATCTATTTGGATTGCAAACAAGGAGGCCTGTATCCATCTATCTATCTATCTATCTATATATATATCTGTTTATCTAGCTATCTATCCATATATCCATCTATCTATCTATCTATCTATCTATCTATCTATCTATCTATCTATCTATCTATCTATCTATCTATCTATGTATCTATCTATCTATCTATCTATCTATCTATCTATCTATCTATCTATCTATCTATCTATCTATCTTTCTATCTATCTTTCTATCTATCTATCTATCTATCTATCTATCTATCTATCTATCTATCTATCTATCTATCTATCTGTCCATCTATCTATCTATCTATCTATCTATCTATCTATCTATCTATCTATCTATCTATCTATATATCTATCTATCTTTCTTTCTTTCTCTCTATCTATCTATCTATCTATCTATCTATCTATCTATCTATCTATCTATCTATCTATCTATCTATCTATCTATCTATCTATCTATCTATCTATCTATTTAGATTTCAAACAAGGAAGCCAGCATCCAGTTTTTCCCAGTTCCAAGATGGTGGATTTCAGCCAAGAAAGAATCCCTACCCTCGTGTTCAACAAAGGAATATTCATAGACTTTTAAAATTAGAAAAGTGACTTCATATTCTGTAGGCACATCAGGCATAGACCAGCATTTGAGGGTAGGGTGTAGAAATAAATGGATAAGTATGTAATGGATATAAATAGAATATATCATATATAACATAACATTTATTTAACTTTTGCATGGATATATTATGACAGGGAAAAAAAACGGTTGTGTATTTTATAGGTTTATACATAGATATAATTTATAGGTCAGTTTGTTCTTCCAATAGGAGGGGTGGGATAAAGAGGGTGGATGGTTGAATTAGCCAGCTAAAATTTCACTTTATTAGAGTACATTATAATCTGGTGTAAGATCAAGGATATAATAAATCAATTATAGAAAAACATTCCATAAAACTATCTGCCCCTCATGCTGAATGCTCAAGAAATTGCAGAACATTCTTTACTCCTAAAAATTTTTGCTTTTTCACTTAACTTTAACTTACCAGGATTACTGTCGTACAATTAAAATATTCCTTTCGTACATTGTAAAAATAACCATATTGGATTATATTGGTTATCGTGATCCTTTGATACACACAGACACCAATATAACCTGTTACTTTTGTGTAAGGATTCAACTCATCCTTTAACATTTAGTGTATTTGTCATATCCTGATAATAAAGTAACAGGATGTTTGTTTGTCTGTTTATTTGTCTGTGTGTTTGTGTGTATGTTTGTACCAAAGGATCTCGCTAACCGCTGAACCGTTCGGGTTCTCCTTAAAAGGGTAGCTTTTCATAGGTCCTGGGAAGGTTTATTACTATTTTGGGGGAGAGTACTCCCGCCTTCCCAAGAGAAATTACAAAATATCTTTAGAGACTTCAACGCAACATAGAAATTAGACATATATATTTGAAATAAAAAAAAAACATTTAAAGTGCCACCAGAGGTATCTAGGGGCGTAACCGCTAGTAAATAATATTACATTAAGGAAAATATAAGGTAAATCATAACTATATTCATATGTGTATGAATATAATTCAATGAGATTAAACAAGTTCTTATATTCTTTGAAGTTTAGTTTTATACATGTACTGTTGTATTGTTTATAATATTTTATTTTATAAATTTTGTCAGAACAAGAATGACAACATCCATATAAGCGAAGCTAAAAAAATGAACATTAACACTTGCAGAGTGTCAGAGCGTAATAAGTAGAATATTTATTTAGGACTTGATCATAGAGATGCTTTGCTTATTTTGATGTACCTTGTTGTTCTAAGAATCATCATTCTTAAAATCAGAATAATAGGATAATTATTTCAAACAAACAAAAAAATTCTAAAAAGTTGATCAGTATGTTTGAAATGGACATACAAGCTTTCTGGTAATGACTATAGAGTTACTATACTTTCTAAATCATACTGAACTGTTTAGGAATCACCATTAAATGCTCAAAACGATAGGACAATTCTAATATGCCTAAATTAACGTCCCCACCCCCTTAATGTGTACCTCCATGTTTATAGATCTATTAAATGACAAACGGACGGACATACACCAGAGTATCGAGTAGCTGCCCTACTGAATAAAATATCTCCACTTCCTCCTTCTTGACTTGTTTATCGCAAGTTAATGACGTATGATGATAATAGATAAGAAACATTTAGATGCTCAAACTGGTTAAATAATCCGGAATTCCTAGCTTTCGAACTCGTTTTTTTAAGACATTATTTCAATAATACAGAAAAATATTTTTTGATGATATAATTTGCCGACAGCTAAGAAATTCAACTATTAATAGCTGACTTATTATATATAGTTTTGTCATATGCTTCACATTATACGAGGGATGACATTTTTACACGATATAATTTACCAAGAGAATTATAAGAGAAGAAGCATATTATGAACACTTTTTTCGTAAATCTGACAAAAGAACTCCTTCAGCTGACAAAACACCTTAAAATTTTTCGAGTATATAATTTCTAAAAAGCTAACTTTATATTAAGGAATTCAACCATTCATAGCTGACTTATTAAAGGATTTGTAATATGCTTTACACTATACTAGAAAATAAATTTTTACACGATATAATTTACATGAGAAAAGCTTTATCTTAAGAAATGAGACTATTTACAGCTGACTCTTTACATGAACAAAATAAAAAAATATATGCCCTTTCCTTTTACCCATATGTGTACAGTAGGTAATTTCAAAAAAAAAAAATTTTGGTCGCAGTTCAAATACCTGTTCTATACATAAAAATAAGCAATTCCATGAATTTTTTTGGTTCTATCTTGATTCTAAGTGGTAGAAGGTAAAATCAAGATTTTTTGAAAATACGCGAAGAATGAATCTTTAAACCTGAACATTAAGGTTATCGGTTACCGGTCTTTAAGCTGTCCTAAGGGCACCGGTTTGTCATTTTAGACTATAAGTTCAAACGGTAACTGCCTTTCATTTGCCTTGCCATTTCTAAAAATTTGTCAAACCAAGGATCCCTTTGTACTCTAAAGTCATGTATCGAGAACTGAAAAACATCGAAGTTTCAACCTAGTTTTTAAGACAATAACTCTAAAATTGGCCACAGATGAGCTAGAACAATGTTCTTTAGCATTTTAGTAATGGCATTGGATTCTACTAGGAGGTACCATTTGAACATATATTCTGAAACGACATGAAAGGTTGCATTAAAGTCGAGAACTGAAAATATTTTAAGATTCTTGGATTTTGGTAATTATTGGGTTAGTATATTGGCCATAGAATCAGTTCTAGGTGTCCAAATCACTTCCAAAGGTGTTTTTGTTGTCAGGGTAATATGCTGGGTCAGATATTTTACCTAAGACCAATAAAACTGACCCTCTAATGACTTGACTTGGCTGTAAGAGATAGAGTATGTCAGTTAGTATGTACTAAGACATTTATCCATTAGTATCTGTATTCCTTTTTTAAAGATAGTTCAATTTTGAAGCGTTTTACAGCAAAAAATGAAAATGGCAAATTATTGCAAATTTTCATCAAACAAGGATGACAACAACCATAAAAGCGAAGCTCCAAACTGGTAGGACAAACGAACATGAACACTTATTTAGTGTCAGAATTGAATAAGCAGAATACAAATGTATAAGTTGAAAAAAATAGTACATTGTTGCAAAACTGCGTAAATACAGGATACTGTTTAAGGACATACTTAAATTTTAAGAACTTGATTATATACATGTTTTACTTATATAATTGTACCTTGTTGTAAAAGGAATCAGTATTCCAAAAATCAAATGAAAAGGATATTTACATCATAAAAAAATGGATATATGGACATTTTGGTAACATTTGATTTATAAAGTTGCTACGCTTCCAAAATCATACTTTACTGTTATATGAATCATTATGTCTAAATTAACTGCCTTGGAAAAATGGACAGTCGGACCGACCCTAATTTTTGCAAGACTTTTGCCCTTCTGGTGTAAGCTGGGTGAGAGATAGACTTTCAGCCCTTAAAGTTTTCTCTTTGTTATGATAATAGCTCTCTATAGACACATTAACAACAAAGATTGGTCTACTGTCTTTAGCTCTCCAGGCAGACCTGGCAAAGTCAAAACTTGGATTTTGAAGGCGAAGGTGGAACATTGAAATTTTTTTGGTTACCCGTCTTCAGGGTACGAATTTTAGACTAGGCATCCTTTAATGTTATCTCCTACTCACAATAAGACCTTTCTCAAACACCTTAAACACCATTCTAGCCCAACTCTAGCGGGATAAGAGCACCTGTGCCAGCAGGCAGGTTGAAAGATGGACTTTTCGAGCTCCATGGTTTCAATCTTTCAATGGAGCCTTGGTAACACTTTTTTTCAGATCTCAGCTCACAGAAGGACCAGAAAGACGCTCTTAAGCTTTTTAGAAATGGCAAGAAGAATGAAAGGCAGTTGCCATTTGAACTTATAGTCTAAAATTACTTTAAGTTACCTTTAGGGCAGCCCAAAGACGGGTAACCAAGAACCTCAATGTTTTAGATAATTTGCGTATTGGCAAAAAAAATGCAAAATCACCTTCTACCACTAAGAATGCTTCTAGACAGCTAAAATTGCATATATAAGCTTATATTTATGCATAGAACAGGTATTTGTACCGCGACCTTTGATTTTATTCATTTGGTTACATTATGAAATTACCTAGTGTACAGTGTATACACAGTACAACGCTAGGTCCTGTTGAAAACGTAACGAACGTACTGTTGTATTGCTATTTGTTGTTATTTTATTTTTATATAATTTATTTCAAGGTAAACATGAAACAAACTATGAATTTATGTATTTTAAATGTTTATAATAGATACGAATTACAATTTAAAGATTATAAATCATGTACATTTGAAGTCTGAGATATTATTTTTTTGTTTTCATAGAAACTCAAGAAAAAAATATGATTTTATTAACTTAAATTCATAAATGGATTTTTATTATTTTATAACAATTGCAATAGATAAAGCATATTTATTATTAATGCACAGATAAAACATAGATGTGAAACTACAATATGAAGGCAGTACTTCACATAATGGACTTGATGCGAAATGTTTTGGTAAGCTCAAAATGTGTACACGATTTCAACTAATGAGATTTCATGTATGCTCCGATGCGATTCTCCTATTGGCTCAATCAGACATTACCTCTCTTTCTTGGTACCTTTATTAATTTACCCTATTAAAGATATATTCAAAAACAAAACTCCTCATTCTGCGAACGAAATAAAAATAACTGCATTTTGTAACAAAATATGTACACTTTTAACCACTAATATGGCCGAATTGTTCATTCGCCATTTTTCAATTGGCCGATTTACAGAGTATGTATCTAGATTATCTATATTCATATGCTACACATTATACGAAACAAAATATGTACACTTTTGACCAATAATAAAGCCAGATTGTTACTCCAATGTTATCCTATTGGCAGATATAAAGAGTGTGGGTCTAGATTATCTATATTTATATGCTTCACATTATACAAAACAAAATCTGTACACTTTTGACCAATAATAAAGCCAGATTGTTGCTCCAATGTTTTCCTATTGGTAGATATAAAGAGTGTGTATCTAGATTATCTATATTCATATGCTTTACATCATACGAAACAAAATATGTACACTTTTGACCAATAATATAGCCGGATAGTTCCTCCAATATTTTCTTATTGGCAGATATAGAAAGTATGTATCTAGATTAGATATATTTATATGATTTACATTATACGAAACAAAATATGTACACTTTTAACCTATAATATGGCCGTATTGTTCCTTCAATGTTTTCCTATTGGCAGATATAGAGAGTATGTATCTAGATTATCTATATTCATATGCTTTACATTATACGAAACAAAATATGTACACTTTTAACCTATAATAAAGCCAGATTGTTACTCCAATATTTTCCTATTGGCAGAATTAGAGAGTATGTATCTAGATTATCTATATTCATATGCTTTACATTATAGAAACAAAATATGTACACTTTTTACCTATAATAAAGTCAGATTGTTGCTCCAATGTTTTCCTATTGGCAGATATAGAGAGTATGTATCTAGATTAGATATATTTATATGATTTATATTATACAAAACTAAATATGTACACTTTTAACCAATAAAAAAGCCAGATTGTTACTCTTCTGTTATCCTATTGGCAGGTATAGATATTATGTATCTAGATTATCTATATTCATATGCTTCACATTATACAAAACAAAATATGTACACTTTTAACCTATAATATAGCCGGATAGTTCCTCCAATGGTTTCCTATTGGCTGATTTATTGAGTATTTATCTAGATTATCTATATTCATATGCTTTACATTATAAGAAACAAAATATGTACACTTTTAACCAATAATAAAGCCAGATTGTTACTCCAATGTTATCCTATTGGCAGATATAAAGAGTGTGTATCTAGATTATCTATATTCATATGCTTTACATTATACGAAACAAAATATGTACACTTTTAACCAATAATAAAGCCAGGTTGTTACTCCAATGGTTTCCTATTGGTAGATTTAGAGATTATACATCCATATTATATCTATTAAAATGATAATAAAAGAGCTAAATAGCTGAAACTGCGACGAATTAAAATGCTTTGTGTTTTGCTTCAATTCGAACCATTTGATCTAATGGCAGTATTTAGGAACTTTAATGTGATCTTAAAATTCACCCACCTTTTTGGGGCTTTTCTATAATTAGGGTCTTACGTCCGTCCATTTGTCTGTCCGTAACGGTTTACTCTTTTCGTAAAGAATTGTCCTATCGATTTAAAACTTTGGATGATGATTCGTAGCGGGACAAAGTGTCTCAAAATTCAGCCATGCGACGCCAAAAAATGAGGGAGATGAGAGGAGAAGTGGGAAAGAAAAACCTTTTAAAAAAGATGGATAATCACTCATTTTTATGACGTCACATGGATAATTTTTGAGACACATTTTTGCTACGATAATTCCTATAGTTGGGTACGATTTAAAAAGCTATATATATATAGCTTTGCTACTAAAAGTAGTTTTAAGTTCAAAAAAGGGTTTATGTTAAGAAAATAAAACAGGATGTTAACCGATATAGATCTCCTTTACAATGCAGCCTCTTATATAACTATTTCGAGGGAGGGTACACTGCCATCCCAAGGAAACTTTACACCTTCTAAAACATTTATCTTCTTTAAGTAAAAATAACCCCCCCCCCCCCCATATCAAGAGGTGTAGCCGCCAGTGGGTCTTTTAACTGCTTATCTTGACATAAAAGGATAATATCAAATGATTTGTTGTTTCAATTTTAAGCCATTTGATCTTTCTGTAACAAAAAACAAGGGTAATTATTCTTTGAGTAGCGTAACAATTTTGCTTAAATAAATGTTGATAAGATGATATTAAGTAAAATCACAATTAATATCTAGAGGTCTCTAGGTGCACTTAAGGTGGGGTTGGGGGTTAAATCGACATTCCCATTTTTAATTTTAGTTTTTTAAGTAAAGAATATATTTTTGGAGGGTGTTGGTAACCTGCCCCCAAAATAGTTATAAACCTTTCCAAGGACCAATGAAAAGCTACATTGTTAAGGTTAAACATATCGGTTCAGCGTTAGAGAGATCCTTCGTTACAGACACACGAACACACAGAAATCGCTGCACTTAGTATGGACTTTTTGGTCATTGTAATCCTTATAATAAAGTAAAAGAACGCTGAACTGATCAGGTTCTCCTTTTACAGGGTAGCTTCTAATAGGTTCTGGGAAGGTTTATAACTATTTTAGGTGAGGGCACCAACGCCCCCTCCCCCCCCCCCAAAAAAAAAAAAAAAATTCATCTCCCCAAATTTTTATTTTCTTCTTCTTTTTAAATCTAAAATAAAAAAGTTATCAAATTCAACTCTCCCCTCCTTAAGTGCCCCTAGTGGCTTCTAGGGGGCGTAGCCGCTAGTTTTAAAAATACCGTAATATCAGACAAGAAGAAATAAACTTTATTAAGATTGTGTTACGTCTATTAATTTTCTATATGGTTGAATAAATTTGCTATAAAGTCAGATGCGTGCATAGTTTTTTGAAGGGGGGGGGGGGAAGTTAAAGAATTTTTTGGTACCACCCCCCCCCCCCCCTAGATATACCACACTTTTCTGGGATCTTGCTGTGTCAAGTAGCAACTGTTGGGAATATCAAAGGATGACTCCATGCAAAATTTGAGCCGGATCCGGCCAAAACCGACCGTGAATTTGATATAAAAAAAACCCGGAAAAGTCTAAGAAGAAAAAAATCCCGGATTGGATGAAGCACGACGTCGCTGCGCGCCGTCAAAAATCGCTTGTCGGCTCATTTTGCCCCCTCAAACCCTCACCTCATGCCATTTTTCTGTGTAAAGATTATAATTATAATCTTTTGCGTCTGATTTTTTTTCCTAGACCTCACAAATATTAAGACTTAGTTTGGGCATAAGGTCCCGTAAGATTATCTCAAACCGTTTGGGCGTGACGGCCCAAAAACCGCAAAAAATGGCTTAAAAATTTACCGGCCTGTCATTTCATCAAAGAAATCCATCAAAAAATCACAATTTGAAATTTTAATTAATTAATAACTTTTTTCTCATAAGAGATAATGACACAAGACTTTCACTTGGTAAAAATTCAGCATTGTGGGCCGCCTAGACTTTATATTTAGGGACCCTGGGGTCACGGGTTCAGTGCCCCCCACACCCACGAAGTGGGCACTTTTTTGAAAATCACGTTTTTTCAGTTTTTTCCCTTAAAGGAGGGGAAGGAGTCGTTTTAGAGACTTCAAGCATCTCTTTGATGTCGATCAACTTTTTGAGGCGAACATTTCTTTACTTATGTTTCATTCGCCTCCGGCTGACCGTTTAGCCGTTATTCGCTGCCGAAGGCGTGATTTTTGGCGATTTTTGCCGTTTCTGAAGTTTTAATGGACATTAGGAGGGGAAAGAGTTGTCCAATTAAGTTAATGATGAAGTACATTTTTGTAGGCAATTGAATTTGCTAAATTTCATGTGAAGTAAAATTTTTTGTACCTCCAACCGGTTAAGCTCCAGCTGAATCGATTTACATATACCCCCTAAAAACCGGATCCGGCTCAAATTTTGCATGGAGTTATCCTTTGATATTCCCAACAGTTGATACTTGACAAAGCAAGATCCCAGAAAAGTGTGGTATATCTACCCCCCCCCCCCCATCACTAATAGATAAAGGATGTAGAGGGGCGAAGTTTGAATGTGAGGGGGAAAAGAGAAGAAAATCAAACTGAAATATTGACCTATTTTCATCATTTGAAAAAGGGGGTGCCAGCCCTCCATTAGAAACTAGGGTCGCTGCTTGCATTGCAATATAGTGGATACGCTCCTAGAGGCATCTAGGGGCACTTGTTGGTGGGTAATTCAACCCTCCACTTTCAATGTTAGTTTTTAAAGTAAAAAAAGACCTTTCCTGAAGATATCTTACGAAACAGACACTTTTATATACAGATTTTTATATCCTCATAGAAAAAGCCAGGACATTTGACTGTCTGTTTGTTTGTATCAAAAGATCTCACTAACCGCTGAACCGAAATAGTTATTCTTTACAAAAGCTTCCCGATAAAGTTTGTTAATCTACTTTGGGAGAGGATACCACCCAAGACAAAATTACCCTAGTAAATATTATCGATCCACCCATCCTCCAAAAATATCATATAAAAACATAAATTTCATTCAAGTATGAAAAATTTAAATTGGCCTTAAATCATAATTCTTTATATTGTAATGTTTTAAAAAGAAGTTTATTAAAGTACTGTAAATTTTAAAGCACAATAAAACAAGGTTGACAACATCCGCGAAAGCGAAGGCCAACAGAATAACAGCGCTTAGATATTAAAGTCCACTCTGTAAACTCCTAAAGATCTAAGTATTTAATTAAACAGAATCCATTATTAACTTATGCATTAATATTCTACTTATTAACTTCTAAAACTATGTAAATGTTTTTACCTTTTCAGAGCTTCGCTACTTACAGATGTTGTCATCCTTGTTCTGTATATACTTCAGTTTTAAAATTTAATAGCAAAGATTCACACAAACCGATTACAACTACTTTCATATATTTGTTATAGCAACTGAACATCTGTTCTATAACTCACTTTGTACGTTTGTCCATTTCATGAACTTTTGTGCTTTGCTACTTATGGATGTTGTCATCCTTGTTTTGTATGTACTTCAGTTCTAAAATTTAATAGCAAAGATTCACACAAACCTAATACAACTACTTTCATTTATTTGTTATGAACATCTAATCTCACTTTGTCAGTTTATCCATTTCATGAACTTTTGTGCTTTGCTTCTTATGCTTCTTGTTTTGTAATGTACTAAAATTTATTAGTAAAGATTCACACAAACCTAATACAACTACTTTCTTTTATTTGTTATAGCAACTGAACATCTAATCTATAATTCACTTTGTCAGTTTATCCATTTCATGAACTTTTGTGCTTTGCTTCTTATGGATGTTGTCATCCTTGTTTTGTAATGTACTAAAATTTAATAGCAAAGATTCACACAAACAATTGCGGAAACTAAGTTTTTGCAAAACTGCGCATTCATAGCTAGCGGCTTGAAGATGGTTGGGGGAGTCTACCCCCTCCCCCCTCTCATAAGAATTTAAGTTTTAAATTTTGGTGGGTTGGGGGCCATTTTTTTCTATGAAAGATTTCTCTTAGATCGGTGATGACACCCTCCCAAAAGTAGTTATAAACCTTTACAGGACCTATAGACAGAAGCTACATTGTAAAGGAGAATCGTTTCAGCTCGACAGTTAAAGATTCTTTAAGAGATAAGACTCTAGGGGGCTAGGTGTCGCTTCGGGTACTAGACCTCTTCTCCACGCACCTTGAAACATACTCCGCTTATGATTGCAGTGTAAAGCGTCCATTCACCCATCAGACAACCAACTCTCTGAGATGCACGACCTTTGTCTGAGAAGTCCCAACTGTGCATAGTAGCGAGTTGCGCCTGTTTTGGGCCAAGGCATTCCCCCCACTCTAACTAATTACGTCGCGCATCTGACATAGTAGCAGTGGGAACCATTTTTAACGTCTTTAGTTATGACGCGGTGTCTGACCGAGATGTGAACCTATCACCTTCCCGACGACGAGCGGATGCGCTACATGTTGGGCCACGGTCGCGAGATCTTTTAGTACGCATAGACAGACAGACAATAACGCACACAGACTCTAGATATCTTGTCATCTTTATGGATATTGTTAAAAAAGGTGCATTACAGAACATGGCTTTAAAAAAAAGTCAAATATGAGTATTTCTATTAGTTATTTGACAAAAATAAAAATCTAGATTTCTTTACTTAATTGCTATAGTTTTTGGAAGAATTTTTTTTTGTTATGGGTGGGACCTTTTATCTGTTTCTATCCGGACCAATGATTTACTTCCCTTAAAATTGGGAATGTGCAGTATTTATACATTACACCTAGAATCTTGCAATTTTGGTAATTAGTTGTTGTTTTGTATGATAACTTATTACGGAAGAACTTTGCAAGAAAAACTACTAAATAATAATGTACAAAAAAATTAATACAAAAAAAAGTTAGTATGACTAGTAATATTTATTTATCGCATCGTATTATTGACAGCTTTCCATGGAAATTAAGAGGAAAAAAAGATTAAAACCAGTTTTGGTAGTCCCGATATTAATTGTTTTTTTCCTACAAAAGAATCCATGTAGACTACATTTCTCTAATAAAAGTCCCATTTCTTAATCATTTGAACACGAACCTTTAAGATTTATTAGTACATCTTAAATAGCAACCAAGTAAATCTAATTTCACCCAATATGTTGTAACAGACTAACGAACGGAGGAACAGGAAAAAAAGAGTTTCTAAAGAATTTTTCCTTCTAATTTTTAAATCATGAATGATGTACAAAAAGAATAAAATGTTCTAATTAAGAAAATTTATGTCAAATAAATAACTTCATTAATTAAATTTAGTAAAAAATTTAAAAAGAAATTCTTTTTTTTGGGGGGGGAAAGGGAGGGGGGTTGCATCTAATGAGAAGTTACATTGTAAAAGAGAACCATATTGGTTCAGCGGTTAGCAAGATCCTACAGTACAGACATACATACACATCATAGACATCCTGTTACTTTTATATAAGGATTATACACTGCTTCTAAGTATATTATTTTGTAAATAAATTATTAAGTACAGTTTTTTTATTATATAAAAAAGTTACTGCATTTAAAAGTGTTTTCACAATACAACCAATTGGTGTTCAATTTAAAGTCACAATAAGAAATCAGACACTGAACAAAAGCCAAAAATAATCTCAACATCTATGCGAAGTTTGAAAAAAGAGAACTCAATCACTTCAGTAGTTATTGGAAAAAATTCTTATATTCTGTATTTTGAACGAATAATCCTGTTTTTTACTGACTTAAAACCGGTATGATTCCGCATTAATTTCACGAAAGCAAGCGGTAAAAATCTTTGACATATCGCACCTAAATGTGGGTTTTACACTAAAAAAAATTGGGGTTAGTAATATAATTAAATTTTTAAGGGATTATTTTACTTCCCATCCCAAAAAATAAAAAAAGCTTGAACTTCCTTGTAGGCAAGTGTTGTAAAAAAATAAGTAAGTGCTGTTGTTGTAATAATATACTGATTAGGTATTTTTCTGCTTTTGCGGAATTGATGAGACACCCCTAGCCATCTGGCGTTTTAATTAGGATCAGTTTTTTACACGATCCATTTCCAACTTACAAGATGATTCTTGTATAAAAGACAATATGATCTTTTTAAAAAAGTAACGTGATGTCTCTCTTTGTATGTCTGTCTTGTGAGTTATTTATTTTAAATCTTGCACAAGGATTCCTACGACAGCTAGGCATAAAAGCGATAAAGCATTAGTTAACTATTTTTTAAATTTTTCTTTCAAGACTTATGTGCCTTATGTGCCCTTAGATGCATAATAGATTTGGGTGACTGGCTTCAAATCTTTTAAAATGATTCCTGTAATAGTTAGGAATAATAGTGATATAGTAATGGTGAATTACCAAGACAAAATTTACTTTTACAAACAAAATAGGCTTTTAATCCTATAGTAAGACTTTAATTATTCGGAATGTAAGAAAATTGCAAGGTTTCAATAGTTGCTTCATGATTTTGAGCAACGGTCTTAGAATGAAGGAAGTATGTTTTTTATTAAACAGCAAACAAGAATGGCTTCTACCCTGTCAAAAACAGTTTGCATTTTAGATGCTCTTTATTGTGCCTATAAAAAATGACGTCATTCAATACAAATGACCAAACACAGACTAAATTACCAATGGCAGGCAAGTATACAATATTTTAATTGACCAACGGTAGACCAGTATGACGTATTTTTTTATAGACACAATAAAAAGCTTCCAATTTTAACAGGGTTTACGTCAACTAAACAGCTTTAATCAAAAGTGGTCGTGGGTGACATAATAACGACACGCTAAAAATATCGATGACAGTGGTTTAAACAACCTATAATAAATTTTACAAATTAATATAAATTACATCTTGTAGATAAAGGTTCTATGAATAAAATGAACTAGGTTTACTTCTGGTGAAGAACTGGTCTACGGTCCTCCATTAGGTATGCTATGACTTTTTTTTTACTTTTTCTCTGTTGCTATTAGAGATAGCTGGCTGAATATTTTGTAAAGATTTCTTTGGCAACTGAGCATCTATTTTTTGGCTATTTTTGTCCCTTTGTCTCAAGTGCTCTACAGAATAATTTATTTGCTTTTCTCTGTTGCAATTGAAGATAGATGGCTGAAACATTTCTGATAATTTCTCTTATCAATGCGCATCTACATATAAACATGAAACATAAAAAACATTTATTCAGTGACAGATTACGCCCCGTCTTACGAAGCAGTACATACAATAGTACACCAAGCTACTGCTTAGTACCAGGTGTACTTTACAATTTTTCATAATATTTATAAATTTAAATTGCATGACTAACACTAGATGTTATGTGTGGCACTGATTAGGCTTCCCTAAGAGTAGGAATATGCGTATCCGAGATGTTTGCATTGCCTTTTTTAGGTTGGCATTAAGTTAATAAGAAAAATAAGAAATAATAATGTCAAAATAAATATAGGTAAAATTAAATGGACAAGGGAAAAAGGGAAGGAAAGAAGGGTTACAACAAATTTTAAGGCTAGTTTTTCTTAAATTTTAAAACCATTTCTGTAATTAATAATGTAAGGTTTTTAATAAATCCAGGCAAATCAATATATTTTAATTACATTCATTACATTCTTCAATATTACATATAGATTTAAAAAGTTCATCTTTAAGATTTAATGCAAATGTTTTTTTAGGAATATTCTCATTTAAAAGATCTTTTTCATGACAAAAATTATTCCATAGTCTTTGAAATGAAAATAATGGAAACCTTTCAATTTTTTTAAATTTGGCTATTGGAATATAAAACTCACTAGAATTTCTTAGTTGTCTCTGATTTCTTAGATTATTTCTAATCCATACACCATCAAAAGAATTTGGTAGCCTCCAGCGAATAAAATCATAAAAAAATAGTAGTTTTGTATAAATAGATAGCTCCTTAATAGGCAAAACATTAATTTTCCTAAACAAAGGTGGCGTATGGCTGTTATAAGCGGATTTGTGTATAATTCTAATAGCTTTTTTTTGTAGAACTACTAAAGGCTTAATAGATGATTCTAAGCCACAGCTCCATGCTGGCAAGCAATAAGATAAATGGCTATTTATAAAAGAGTGGAATAGTGTTACTAAGGATTTTTCACATAATATATGCTTAACTCTATTGATTAAAAACAAACTTCTAGATATTTTTTTCCTTAAATATTCAATATGGTATTTAAAGTTAAATTGAGAATCAATAAACACACCCAAAAATTTAATTGCAGGAATTTCACTCTGTTGGTTGATATAACCCAAATATCTAATTTTATCTGTATCATTCTCATTTTCATTATTAAAATCTAATTTAATTTTAATTTGTTCCCAAGTTATGGAATCCTCCCTTTTATTAAAGATCATAAATTTAGTTTTAGTTGGATTAAGAGACATTTCATTGCAACGAAACCAATCACAGATATTTTTAAGTTCAATGTTGAGTATTTCAATTATCTCATTCAAATCTTTTCCTGATATCAAAAAATTACTGTCATCTGCAAAGAGTAGTGTCATTAAGCTAGTACAATTTTTAATATCATTGATATAAACTAGAAACAAAATTGGACCCAAAATACTTCCCTGTGGGACACCCTTGCTGATTCCTAATAAATCACTTATTTCGCCATTTGTATAAACAAACTGATTTCTATTACTTAAATAGTTTTTAAACCATTCTAATTCTAATCCATGTATACCAATTTTTTTAAGTTTTTTTAATAAAATTGTATGCGAAATTGTATTAAAACATTTAGCAAGATCACAGAATACCCCTATAGTAATTAAATTTTCATTTTTTGCTTGTCCTAGATAATTCAAAAGGTGAATCATAGGATGTAGTGTAGATTTTTTTGCTTGAAATCCATATTGATGTTCATAGATAATTTGATTAAATTCAAGATATCTTGTGAGTTGTTCAGATACAATTTTTTCTAACAATTTTGAAAAAATAGGTAGCAAACTTATTGGACGATAATTGCCAGGGTTACATTTATCCATTTTAGAGCTGTTACTATATTTAAAAATTGGCAAAACTTTAGCAATTTTTAATTGTGAAGGAATTTGACCTGTTTTAATAGATTGGTTAATAATGTGAACAAGAGGTACGGCAATACTATTTATAATTTGTTTTAATAAACAATTTGATAATCCAAACATGTCAAAGCTCTTTTTATTTTCCATTTTTTTCACTAAATTAAAAAGAACATGAATATTTATTTCTCTTAGCTTAAATACACTGTCTGTATCAGGAATAAAGTCGCACGGATTAAGTGGGGAAGGGTTAATTTGGCTGGCAATTTCATCAGCAATTGAAGTAAAATAAGTATTAAATTTGTTAGAAATATCATGATCATTACTGTAAGATGTATCATTGACAATTATTTCATCTATACACGATGTCTTGTCATTTGATTTTGAGATTACTTGTCTTAAGGTTTGCCAGGTTTTTCTTAGATTTTCTTTATTTTGATTAAGTTGTTCCCTGTAAAAAAATTTCTTTGCATCTTTTATTGCCTTATTGTAAATGTCCCTATATGTTGTATATGCAATGTTATTTTCTGGTGTTTTATTTTTTGAATAAATTGTCCCTAGCTCAAGTTTTTTTTGTCTAGAAATCATAAGCCCTCCCGTCATAAATCCCTCTATTTTATGAAAATTTTTATTAAATTTAACTTCTTTGATGGGAAAATGTAAATTAAAAGCACAATCAAAAACTTCATGAAAGTTTTCAAAACTAATTTGTGGGTTTAATTCATTAAGAACATTACCCCAGTTGTTCGTGTTTAACATTGCATTAAATTGAATAATTTTTTCACTTGTTATATCCCTGCTGATAAATGTTTTAGGCTTTTCTGTTTTTTGTGTTTGAGAACTAACATGAAAAATAGGGAAATGATCAGAAATTGAGTTCAGAATAACGCCAGATTCCAATGTATTATTGCAAGAATTAGATAAAATATTATCAATCAATGTACATGAAGCATGTGTAACTCTAGTTGGTTTAGTAATTAAAGGCAAAAACCCGTTAGATAAAGTGTTCTCTATAAAATCATTTGTTTTTAAATGAGATTCAAATTTAAGGAGATCTAAATTCAAGTCAGACATGATGTAAGAGTCACCTTTATAAGATGACATTGCTGCTTGTAAATTTGATATTTTATCAATGAAATATTCCATCTGATCATTAGAACTCATGCCTTGTATTGGAGAATTAGGACGATAGACACAACTAATTATATTGCTTTTTTTCTGTTCAGTAATAACTTTCAATGTTAAAGATTCAAAAAGATTTTCTTCAAAATATGATAAATCATCAATTACAGTAAATCTATGTTTTTTATGAATATAGATTCCAACTCCCCCTCCCTTCCCCTTTTTTCTAGATGAGAATACAAAATTATAATTTTCAAGTTTATATAGATCTTGATCAATAATTGAAAATATTTCTTGAATACAAATTATGTCAAAATAAATGTTGTTTTGTAGAAGAAAATTGATATATTCTTTAAATTCATCAAATTTCGAGGGTAAGGAACCAAGATTCCAGCTTAAGAATTTTATCTTCCTGCAATTCTTAAATTTATTAATGAGTTGTGTGTTGTCAAAATAGGAACATTTTAAATCTATACTGAGATACGGGCTTTCAATTTCGTTTTGATTTGCACTATTTAATTTATCAGCAAAACATTCATTTAGATAATTAATAAATGTCAAAATTTAAAGAAAAAATAGCACATAAAAAATGTTGTAAAATTTTTGCGTGAGAAAATTTAGGAATTTTATTGAGGAAGGGAAGGAGAGAGGGGGTGAGAATATTTTAACTTCCTGTTGAAATAAGATATTTTGGGTGTATGAAAGGACAAATTTAAAAATTGAGGGGAAAAAAAATAGCGAGAAATACTATTTTGAATAAAATTCAATTACTAGTTTAATTTAGAAGGTTAAGATTAGGTCATAATTACTATTATATATACTAACTTTGAGCACTATTTAATTGTTCATTAGTTCATTGCATGATTTATCAAAAAACTTCACAGATTGTATCCTGTCTCCTTCGTTCTTAATATATTTGATCACTCTACCATCCAGGTGCCAGCATTTAGAGAATTGTTTACTTCTGATCAGTTTCTGCATTGCATCATACCTCATTTTGGTGAGGTCGGCGCTTATCGAATATCTCTCTACACCATTTTTGACGTCAATTTCTCTTATAGGCAGATTTTTTTTGTTTGAGAGGATAAAATCTTTCAATGGGCGACTATGGAACCTTACAATTATAGGTGGAACTTTGTATGATCCATTCTTGTCTTTCGGTATAGGCAGAATATGGGCATTTTTGATGAATTGACCTGGTTCAGTGGGCATTTTGAGACGGTTTTTGTTCGCCTCTAGCAGAGGTTTGAGGACCTCTTCAACTGCTTTCATGGCTGCTTGATTGTGGCCAAGGGACTTTTCCAGATCTTTATCAACTTGTACACCATTGATTCTTACACACTCGTTTCTGCTGTGTTGTTCTCTGTCATCAAGCTTGATTTTTAGCAATTTGATTTCAGATTTGTAGCTCTCCATCTCTGTCTTCAAATTTGTGTTAACAACCTTTATGGCGCTAATATCCTTTTCAATTTGTGGAAATTTTTGAATAAGGGGTAGAACCTTCTTGTAATTTTCCTCAAGGACATAGACCCTTTGTATTAAATCATCCAGGCTGTTGAGCTTATCCATCACTTGCTTGTGGTCGGAGGATTGTTTTTCCGTAAGCTTAGTAATAGCCTCCATGATATCTTTGGAGATATCCTCACTTGTCAACTCAATAGGAAGATTTGCAAAACGGTTTTTGTCCGACATTTATTAAAACAAATTTTGTCCCTTCTGGCTTGAACTATGTATTAAAAGCGAGACATTTACGACACGTCCGCTCAGTTCAAGCAATCTCTCTAAAAAAAAAAAAAAATGAAACTCTTTGTATCTGTCTGAGCATCCATAAAGAGAAACTTGATTTTCTTGCTGCTTTTTGAAAATTTTCTACGACCATTTTCTGTGTAATTTACTTTGGCTGTTTAGCTTTGTATTTATTTGCTTCACTACATATGAAAAAATGTGTAATTGTCCATACAGGTAACAGGATGTGTGTAAGTCTGTCTTTATATCTGACTTAGTGTATATAAGGATATCGATAACCACTGAACCGATATGGTTCTCCTTTACCATGTACCTTCTTATAGGTTCTGGGAAGGTTTATCTATTAATAAGAGGTACATCTCTTAAAGAAATAACTCCCTCTTGAATATTTTTTTTTACTTTTCCTTTTAAAAACTAAAATTTTAACTAAGAGAAGCCTAACATCAAATTCCCCTAGTGGCCGCTAAAATGGTATATTGTAAATAATATAATTTATATTATATTTCAGGAGATATAATGAACATATCCTTCGACAGAAAAGGTCCCATTCAAGTGTAAGTGTTATTTTATATTTTTTTTTGCAGTAATCGGTTTTAAAACTTTAAACTTTTATAAATTGTTATTTTGTAATATGAAAATGTAATGTCTAATATATGTATTTTTTTGTCATATAGTCGAAATATAATGCTGTTCGAAAAATAGCATAAAAACATTATGCAACAGAAAAAATCAACTATCGAACAAAGAGCCGTTGACCACTGTTAACCCCCCCCCCCCCACCCATTCTCATTTTTGGAAAAAATTTAAATGAAGGGGTAGGTGTAGTTTTTATATGCGTGACCCAAGCAGGGTTCCTTAATCCTGCAGGTCCCTTAACTGATGTACCTTAACTTTACATAGCTATATATTACCTTATAGCCTTATATCCATCTTATTTTTAAATTATTTCACGGTGAGGAGGGGGGGGGGGGGGTTGTGCTCAACAAGGCACTTTGAGAGAAAACACAAACTTGCAGTGTTAAAAATGAGTAGAAAAAGTATTGCAAAAGCAGGAATATTGCAAAAGTATTTTAGCATATTAAATTTTAAAACTACTTATTGATGTTGTCATCCTTGTTTATTTCCTAATGGAATTTAATTACTCAGGGATCTAAAGGGATAAGACAATGGCCAATGAATTGATGTACATCCAAAATGATAATACACAAAATTACCCCTTCTATAGATTACAATTAGTGGTTGAAAAGTTTGGACACTCAACTAACAATCAATATTGAATGAAATTCCCATAAGTTGTTCTGTATTCAAATAAGAAAACGCTATTATAAAACTTTGGGGACTAGTATAATAAACATTCCTTTGTCCCTTTCTTCCCTGGGAATAACTGCTGACATAACATAAATTAAAAATAGATCAGACAACAGACCAAATATACTACCTTCAATCAGGGAGGGAGGGGACATTGGACTGTAATTTTTTCTTGTAGCCTAAGTTTTATAATATCAAAACTTTATTTGCTTTTATTAAATCTTGATTATATTATACACACCTATAATGTCAAAACTTTTCCACCATTTATTTTAATTTATTTTATCTTCAAATTCTTATCCTTTAAATTCCCTGCTAGCTATAAACATGTAGAATCCAAAGTAGGGGACCCTTTGCTTTGGCCAAGTTAAACTAAAAAACCAGACGAAAAATTATGAATGTTTCTATTTTTTTAATTAGTGAATTAATGTCTCCACGGATTTTGAGAAAAGGTTGTTGTGTAATGCAGAACCATTTCTTGATATAGAAACAATAAAGAAATTGTAATGTTCATACAAAATTTCTCATATGAGACCCTTTTAAATTTGTCTCTGAGTTTTCCTCAAAGCTAGAACTTTTTTTTATCCAATTTGCCTAATGTAAATTGATTGAAGAAGCTTAATGAATAACGGTTGTTTACGTGGGTTGACCTAACCCTGCGGGGCTACAAAGTGACCAAAATTACCAAAACTATCCTGAGATAAAGCAATAAACAAACAAACGAAAAACTAACCACTTCCTTTTTTTTCAATTTCTTTATGATGGTGAAGGGGTATTAGTGCTCAACAAGGTTCTTTGAAGGAAATCGCCTTTTATATTCTTTAGTCTGTTTTCTGATCTTGAACCAGATCCATTTCAGAGGTACTCTACTACAAATATAGAATTGTAGAGTAGACAGGGTCAATTAAATTATTCATACATTTTAGCAAATTTTTTTTTTTTTGGTTATGTTTAAAAAAAGGCATCTTTTTGTCTTTAAAAGTGTACTGGCATCTACGCTGAAGGCATCTAAAGGGGGGTAGGGAGATAACCAAATACTTTTAATTTTAGTTTTAAAAGAGTTTTTTTATGTACCTTCTCTAAAATATAATATGCTTCACTGTAAAGGAGATCAATATCGGTTCAGCAAGATTTTCTAGGCTACAAACAGAAAGACATTATACTATTTTTGTAGTATTAAAGTTAACTTCTAAGTTTCTAATGATAATGATATTCTGTTATTTCCTATATTATGGATGGCACTGTCACTCTGTAATTGTTGATGCTCGTTTGTCTAACTGTATATAAATGTAATCTTTCTTATTATTTTTTTCCTTTCTTTGACAAAAAAGAACATTATTTGTTTGTTTTGTGGTAACCCCAACAATTAATTTGATTTCCGCTGTGTTTTACTTCTATTTATATGCTCATTGATTTCATCAGGCTGACGGAAACAAGGATGACAATCATCTCTATATAAAAGTAACAGGATGTCCATCTGTATGTAATAAAAGATCTCAATAACCGATATTGTTCTTCTTTGCAATGTAGCTTCTCATAGGTACGGGGAAGGTTTATAAATTTTGTAGAGGAGGAAACCATCACCCTCCCAAGAGTAATCGTCCATAGAAAAATATCCCCCAAGTCCTATTATATTATGTAGTAAGGTTTGAACCTAGTAATAGTGTCTAACTTTTTATCTTTGTGACGTAACAAAATTCGAAGGATAAGAGGGGAGGTGGGAAAGGAAACCCCTAAAAAAGAGATGGATTTTTGTTACGTCACAAAGATAAAAAGTTAGACACTAAAACTAGGTTCGTAAGGTTTCTACTGAACCAATTAAGTCCTCTATTTTAGGGAAGCTTCACACCGGTAAGGGGGTGGTTTTAGGATATTTTTTCTCTTCTATACCCCATTCAATACAAAGCTCCTTAATGTTAGTGGTGCAGCCGCTATTCCTATTAAAATATGACAAATAAAAATATCTGGAAAAACTTATTTTTTTAGTATGTAAGATACCTTATTTAGATTACATACTTAAATAATAGAGTAGAGCTCGATCTTTAAATCGTTTATAGGTGATTTAAACCGGGGCGATTCATTTGGCGCACCATCAAATTATTAATATCAATCTTTAAATCGAATTTGCATGGGCGATTTGAATCGGGCAGTGGCGCGGGCCCGGCGCGGCAACGCCACTCACCGAGTGGCATTGCCGGTTTAAATCGGGGTGATTTATTTAATAAATAAATATTTTTTTTTAATTACTTTAATATTTTATTGCAAAACTATTGTGAAAACATTTTTATGGTTATTTTTAAAATAAATTATTTATTAATGTTTTATATAAAATACCATGCTGACACGGAATTTTACATAAAATGCCTTACTGACACGGCTTATGTAATAAAGTTGTACTGGCGCGGATCGATATTTTATTGAGTGTCGCAAGCGATTTAACAACACCGCGCCGAAAATCTTTTAAATATCAATGTTTTATAGGCGCGCTGTGGCTAACCACCAGCGCACCTACAAATCACCTCTGAATCGCCCCGATTCAGCGCACTATAAAAACGATTTAAAGATCCAGCTTAGCTGTACGCTTTAAAATGTCAAAAAACATTATTTCCTCTTGTTAAGTATTTGATAAATAAAACTGTTATAAACTATCAAATATATTATATAATGTCATCAATTAATATGGTATTAAATTTGTATTAAATTTAAATTTGTATTAAATGTCAAAAGTATTATTTCCTCTCGTTAAGTATTTGATAAATAAAACTGTAATAAACTATCAGATTATTATATAATGTTATCAATTAAAATTGTATATAATTTGTTGAAAAATACTACATCTTCTAATTAATTCCTAGAATTTTTTTTCTTTGTATTATACTATTTGCTTCGCCCCTATCCACTATTGAGAGTGGGAAAGGTCAGAAAAATAACCTAAGACCATCCTAAGAAATTTAGAAAAATCTTTAGAAAAATATAGTCCATACAGAGCAGAAATTTATGAGAAATTAATCTTCGGGCAAAAAAAAAACCTTAGGCACTACTTCATATTTTAGAATTTGGATTTATTATAGACCCTTGTCCGCGAGGAATAAAAAAATGTCTAGTTTGAGTTACAGCAGGGACGTCCAAGCTTTTTATTCGGATAGGGGTGAAATGAGGGTTTTCAAAGGTTTTACTCCCACCCTTGGACGTTTATGATTTGTAAATAAAACGCACATAAAAAGCAGTTGCCGAGCCCTATCATTATATAATAATTATAAATTAAATTTGTTTAAAAAATTAAAAATCAATTATTGAATCATAACTTTACAATTGCATTTATAGATTTTTTATCTAATTAAACTAAATTAACTATATTCTATTTACGATCAGTGGTGTGCACAGCGATTCACCAGGAGTATGGAAACCCATTGAGGGGTGAAACGGATAAGGCATTCTTTCCTTATTTAAATTTTAGGGTTGGGTGTTGACATTCCTCTACATCCTCCTAACACTCGCCACTTTTTCTTATTTTTTGTATTTTTACAAATATCTTTCTTTCTCTATTTTTATCTATCTCTCTCTATTTATTTATTTATCTTTTTTATAATTTTTTCTTTTTTCCATCTCCATCTCTCATCCCATCTATTTGAGTTTTTCCATTGTTTATTTCTTTCCATCTATCTATAAATCCATCTTTTTATCTATAAATCTATCTGTCTTTCTATCTATCTATCTTTTAATCTATCTATCCATCCATCCATCTGCCTGTCTATAAATTCATATATCTATTCTCTAATCTATCTATCTATATCCATCCATTTATCTTTCAATCTAAGTATCTATCAATCTATCTATCTATAAATCCATCTATCTATCTATAAATCCATCTATCTATCAATCTATCTATCTATAAATCCATCTATCTATCTTTCCTTTAATCTATGTATCTATCAATCTGTCTATTTATAAATCTTTTAATCTATCTATCAATCTCTCTATCTATTTATCCCTCCTGCCCTTTCTAACCAACTATTAGTAGCTGCCAAAACTGTGTGCAATTAAACAGTTTCAAATATATAATTACATCAAAATTTCAATAAATAAATGACATAATATTTTTTATTACAACTGTTCAAATTACACAATTTATCAAAAGCAAAACTTTTTACATTTATTGTCGGTCTGTCTGTTCGTTCGTCCCAAACGGTTAGCTCTGATTGTTAAATGTTACTTTATTATTTTTACTTTTTATGATGATTCTTGTAAAAGTAAGGTACAATTTATAAACTTAAGAATTATCAGATTTTTATACTATATTTGATTTTGAAGTTTGGAGTGATTTGTATGACGTTTAGGCATAAAATTAAAAGCTAAGGATATCTAAAAGTAAAGAATCATGTATTTAGGCAATTCATCGACAAATATACATAGAATATTTGTTAAAACTTCTCCCCAATGATGATAAACAAAATTGCGCCTTCTGTAGATTAAAATTATTGGTTGAGAGTTTAGATACTTCTTGTTTGGAACCAACAAAACAAAATTCAATAAAAGTACCCAAAGTTTTTGGACTAACGAATAACTTAGCATTGTTTTAAAAACTTTGGATACCAATTTAATTAACAGTCCATTGCCCCCTCCCTCCTGACATTTAATAAGCTGCACTTTAATGGATGTTGTCATCCTTGTTGTTTAATGTCACATGCTGTTTAGGGAAGTTATTGATTTGAGATTAATTAAATATTTTGGCTTGTCCAATAAAAAAACACTATCCGTACAAGCATTTTTATAGTAGCGAAGCTTCTCTATAATTTGAAGTGTCCGTCTGTATGTCTGTCTGAAACATTTTTAGGGAAAGGTGATTTTCTCGCCTCCTATTTAAGATAGAAGGCTGAATTTTTTGGGAAGATTTCCTACACCAATGAGCATCTATTTATGCTACAAGAAATATCCAAACTTTTCAAACAATAATTCAAGGTTTCCATCTGACTTAGCTCAATTATTGGAAACCAATTTGTTTGAACTAATAACTTTGCATATTAAACCAGGGAGGGAGGGGACATTGGGCTGTTCATTACACTTCTCCCAAAAGTTTTATTATAGCGTTTTCTTTACTTTGGGGACCTTATTGAATATTGAGAAGTTGGTTATTTAAGTTGAGTGTACTAAAGTTTCAACCAATAATTTAAATCTACAAAAAGGTGACTTTGTTAATTATTATTTGGAATGTGCGTCAATTTATCGCCCATTGTCTTATCCCTTAAGATCCCTGCCCACACACACCCTCTTAGCAAAATTAAGTGCACGAGCTTGTTTATAATAATAGTTATTTCTCGTATCGTATTATAAACGGCTTTCCGCGGATATAGAATGTATAATTATAAGATTAAAACTAGTTTTTTAGCCCCGAGGTGCCGAAAGCACCGGCTAAAAAAACTAGTTTTAATCTTATGATTGTACATTTTTATATTCGTAGAAAGCTGGATATAATACGATGCTAGACATAGTTTTTTTCGTATGGATGAGAACCGGTTCATATCCAACGGATTCGAGTGAATACGAGAAAGATGTTTTATACTTTGTTCAGGGACTATCAAGGGGTAAGACAATGGACGATAAATTTATGTACATTCTCAATGAAGATAAACAGTATTATATTACCCCTTTTGTAGATAATAATTATGAGATTGAAAAGTAAGGACAGTGCTAGATTGAACCAGATTTGATAAAAGTAACCAAAGTTAATAAGTCAATGTGTTAATAAAACTTTGGGTACCAGTATAAATTATTGTCCCATATCCCCTCCCTCTCTAACTTTATTTTTGCATAAATGTATGGCGTAGAAATATATTATCTTGTAATAAAGATTTATTAAAAATATAATGCATTATAAATATAGCGTAGCTACTCTATAGCAAGGGTATGTCCGTCCATCTTTCTCTATTAATTTATTAACCTTTTAAATTGAAAATCCTCCCCAAAAGTATTTTTGAAATTTCATTAACCAATGATAAGATTCACTTTATCGGAGAACCATATCGGTTTATAGCAGTTAGCGAGATCGTTCACTGCATACACAAAAACATAGACATCCTGTTACTTTTATATAATGATATTGTTAGAAAATTTTTGTCCTTGTTAAAACTGTAATGCATTATTTAATTTTTGTATGCAGTATATATTATACCAATAAGGATAAATGCAAGAAGCGAAACAATAAATAAAATATTTATAAAAAAAGTTAGTAAAGTGTTATACCATAAAGATAAGGTTCTGTTGTTAGGTATTTTCATTAAGATTTTAAGTGCCGCCGAAAAGAAAAAAAAGGTTATGCCCAATTTATGTAGCTTAGTCAGATAAGTGGACGAACTAATAGACTTTTGCTATATAGTAGCTTTGCTACTATAAGTGCATAATTTAATTATGTAGTATGAAATATAGTTAAGAATTTTTCCTCCATAAATAATAATCTTTTATATCTATCTATCTATTTATCAATGTATCTAACTATCCATTTATCTATCTATCTATCTATCTATCTATCTATCTATCTATCTATCTATCTATCTATCTATCTATCTATCTATCTATCTATCTATCTATCTATCTATCTATCTATCTATCTATCTATCTATCTATCTATCTATCTATCTATCTATCTATCTATCTATCTATCTATCTATCTATCTATCTATCTATCTATCTATCTATCTATCTATCTATCTATCTATCTATCTATCTATCTATCTATCTATCTTTCCATCTATCTATCTATCTATCTATCTATCTATCTATCTATCTATCTATCTATCTATCTATCTATCTATCTATCTATCTATCTATCTATCTATCTATCTATCTATCTATCTATCTATCTATCTATCTATCTATCTATCTATCTATCTATCTATCTATCTATCTATCTATCTATCTATCTATCTATCTATCTATCTATCTATCTATCTATCTATCTATCTATTTATCTACGCCAGAAGAGTGGAGCAATGCCCTACAGAGCAATGTATTTAATCAGATACAGTCAGCCCTGAGCAGTCTGGAACAATATATATATATATATATCTATCTATCTATCTATCTATCTATCTATCTATCTATCTATCTAGGCCAGAAGATTGGAGCAATGCCCTGCAGAGCAATGTATTTAACCAGATACAGTCAGCTCTGAGCAGCCTGGAACAATATCTATATAACTATCTATCTATCTATATAACTATCTATCTATCTATCTATCTATCTATCTATCTATCTATCTATCTATCTATCTATCTATCTATCTATCTATCTATCTATCTATCTATCTATCTATCTAGACCAGAAGAGTGGAGCAATGCCCTACAGAGCAATGTATTTAATCAGATACAGTCAGCTCTGAGCAGCCTGGAACAATATCTATCTATATATCTATCTATCTATCTATCTATCTATCCATCTATCTATCTAACTATCTAGGCCAGAAGAATGGAGCAACGCCCTGCAGAGCAATGTATTTAATCAGATACAGTCAGCTCTGAGCAGCCTGGAACAATATCTATCTATCTATCTATCTATCTATCTATCTATCTATCTATCTATCTATCTATCTAGGCCAGAAGAGTGGAGCAACGCCCTACAGAGCAATGTATTTAACCAGATACAGTCAGCTCTGAGCAGCCTAGAACAATATCTATCTATATAACTATCTATCTATCTATCTATCCATCTATCTATCTAACTATCTAGGCCAGAAGAATGGAGCAACGCCCTACAGAGCAATGTATTTAATCAGATACAGTCAGCCCTGAGCAGCCTAGAACAATATCCTGATCATGTCCTTAATCCTGAGAAGTTTGAAAAGTTGTAAGTTTGTTTTTAGGGCTCTTTTCAGAGAGAGTGGGGCTGTTCCCAATGTTTTACTTTTATATTGCCATTTTCTTATTCGTTGGCTCAAAAACTTTGGGGACATTACAAGGGGTAATTTTGTGTATCATAATTGGAGATTTGCATTAATTTGGGCTCTTTTACACAAAGTAACTTGTTGAACATTAATACCCCCCACCCCCCTATTTTGAAATAAATTGAAAATAAAGGAAAGGAAATCAGGTTACATAACATTACATTGGGTACTGGGTAAACCAGTAGGGTTAGTTCAACGTAGGTATAGGCCAGTAGGGGTTAGGCATAGGAGAAAAAATACACCATCCTTTTTTAATTGATTTTGAAAATAAGGGGGGCGGGTGTTATGAGTGCTCAACAGTCACTTTGTGTAAAAGCACCCTTCTAGTATCACAGCTACTCTATGACTTGAGCATGTCCGTCCTTTTCGCCGAGTTGCTGGATTAATCAAACTTTTTGCTGGCTGCTATCAAAGATAAAAGTCTTAATTTTTGTCTGTGCATGAACTTTATGGGCATTGCATAATATTCGAAGTTGACTCAGACCAATCCTTAACTTTTTGGCCATTGTTATATCAATATACTAAAAATCAATGTTTGAAAGTAACAAACAAAATAAAAAATACTTTTCAACCCCCCTAATTTTTTATATATTTCAAAATTAAAAGGTGGGTTACAATTATCGACAAGGCACTTTAAATAAAATTACCGATGATTCCATAATCTATAATTCTTATCTTTGTTATGATTTAGAAATGAAATAGAATTAACAAGACCGTCAGAAAAAGTTGTTTATCAGGTGAAAATCAACAACAAAATTTTCTGAATCATCACAGGAAATAATAAGGAGGATGACAACATCCATAACAACAAAGCAAATATAGAGTAATTATACATAAAGAGATTTTTAGAAGGGACTCTTAAAACCCATAAATATATCGACCGACAGACAGAGTAAGTTATAGTGTAGATGATGACTGGTCTTAGATATCTTAACAAGAAACTGTAGAATATTTTTTTAATTTTCAACCAAGAAAATCACATTCTTAGATAAAAAAAACTCTTCATTTTAAAACTGGTTTTATTTGTTAGTTTTTTTTTATTGTAAAAATATTTCAATGATTTTTTAAATCCTCCAACTTTTTTTATTTTTCGAAACAAAAAATATTTACTCCTTTACATGATAGTGACTACAAAAAAAAATATATTTCTCCTGGGCATAACGGATTGACAGACAAAGTTAGTTATGTATCACCTTACTATTATTTAATCAATTTTCAATATATTTTTAGAAGCCAGTAGTGTTTGAGAACTATCCAACCCACATTGTAGATCCTGGCCTTGTTAAAAAGTAAACTTTATTTTAGTCATTACCCAGGGTGGGAGCGGACAATGGACTGTAAACTACACTGGTACTCAAAGTTTTATAACAATTTTATCCTATTAGTTGAATGTAAAACTTTTGGTAATTTTATTGAATTTTGATTGGTTGGTTTTAAACTAATAGTGTCCAAATTTTTCAACCAAAATTTATAATCTAACAGTTAGGGATGTTTTTAATTTGATATGCATTGTCCTGGCCATTACCATAGTTTTGTTTTCTATTGGGTTATACCTCCGAAATAAATTACCAAATTATTATCTTAAAAGATTTTAAATTTTTTCCAAACTAAGAAAAATGCACTATAACCAACAAATGAATTAATTCGAAAACTATATTATCAAAGGTTTTGTGATTTTGTAGTAAAAAGGCGTACTTTTTATCTGCCCCCCAAATATTACTTTAGATTTAATTTTGCTTGCTGGCTATACATTATTCCTGAGAAAAATACCTAGACATATGAAAAGTGAAGAGGGACAAAGTGTCTCAAAAATAAGCAATGTGACGTCATAAAAGTAAGTGAGATGAGAGGAGAGGAGAAGTGGGAAAGAAAACCCCTAAAAAAGAGATGGATAATCCCTCAGTTTTATGACGTCACAAGTCTGATTTTTGAGACACCTTGTCGCTCTTCATGAAAAGTTAGTAAATATTTTGTTTAGATCCCCAGTTTCCTTGACAAATTTATCTACCCTAGTTGGAAATAAGGTTAGTAGCAAAGATACAGGGAAGGGACAATGGGCCATTTATTATACTAGTCCCCAAAGTTTTATAGTAGAATTCTCTTATTCGTTGGCTTAACAACTTTGGGGACTTTTACTGAATTTTGTTTGGTATGTTTATAAACTTGAGTGTTCCATTGTTTTAATTTTAATCTACAGAAGGGGAAATTTTTATGTGTCATTATTGGGGATGTACATTAATTTTTCGGCTATTGTCTTATCCCTTTAGATCCCTGTTATAGTAGTGTCTCAGGGTTTAGATATATATTCAGTAAAGGATTCAAATCTAGGGTTATTTCCAAAGTTAATTAGATCAGCTATATTAAAGGCAAGAAACTGGAGGAATTAATGTTAAAGCATTAATAACAAAAATTTCATTTATAATAATGTAAGAAAAGTTATTTATTATATGGATAGCTTTCCGTGGATATTAAAATAAAAATGATAAGATTAAAATTAGTTTTGTTAGCCCCGAGGGGCCAAAGTCCTGGTCTAACAAAACTAGTATTTATGTTATAACTTTTATTTTAATATTCATAGAAAATTGTCTGTAATACAATGCTATATGTACATGATTTTTTTGTACCGATTCTAGTCTAGTGGATATAAATCGGTTTGGAAGCCATTCTAGAATACAATTATACAAATTGATAAGGAAACTGCAAATATATTTAAAAGTTATTTTCACCAAATTTCAACTACTTATACATTCACGCAACTTCCCCTGGTTGTGTAAGAAGGGGATTATTGAGTAAGTTTGGATACTCAATAGTCACGTACATAATATCAGTACTACCCTTATCCCAAGCTCCTCTAAGGTGAGCGTCATTCATTACGGTGACTTAATTTGGGACACCTGCCATACTCGGCGAGGGTGAAGTAATAATGAGTAGCTCTCATGAGATAGCGGGTCAAGTCATAATGTGCTTGAACGTGGAGCTTTATAGCCCTAGTGGCTAGACAAAAGTGTCTCAGCCTACTCCATGACTACTTAGGTCCAAACCCTAAGAGACTATGGCCAATCAATCAATCAATCAACTACTTATAAATAGAAGCATCCCTAACCCGTGATATTAATCTGCTTAGTTTCTCCTTAGAAAATAAATAATCTAATAATATTATGTGTCATTCGTTTTTACATTATGACAAAAATATATGAAGGACTTTTTGTTAAAAATACTTAATAGATAAAAAAAAAAGATAATAATTATTCAGTTTTTAATCTATTCTATTTATGCTAAATATTTTGACAAGAAGATGAATTCTAAAGTAGAAATAATAGTATTTTTGTAAAAACATATGCAAATGTTTATGTCCTGACACGTGGAGGAATTCTATCTTAAGAACCATATTATAGATTTAAAAAATCATGATAGCAACAATAAATCTTATTAAATATAAAAACCTATTTCCTGTATTGCTACTAAATCAATTTATATCCGTTGGATTAGAACCGGTTCTCATCCATACTATAAAATTATGTCTAGCATTGTATTATATCCAGTTTTCTACCATATATAAAAAATCTACAACCATAAGATTAAAACCAGTTTTCTTACAATTGTACATTTTTATATCCGTGGAAAGCTGTTTATAATACGATGCGAGAAATATCTCCACCAATTAAATATTTCAGAATGGATTAAGACCTGTAACAACATGGAAAGGAGAAAAGCTGGAACTTCCCACCCCTATTGTTTATACAGTAATCTTCTTTTTAGCAACATTGTTCATTTTGGGGTTTCTTTATTTCGATCCTTTGATAACTTTGACCTATCAATCTATTGCTTTAATTTATCAATATAATTTAATGCTTTAGTAAATTGCTTAACTCTATTGCTTTAATCTATGGCCTTAATTGATTGCTTTAATAATCACTTTTATCTATTGCTTTAATCTATTTCTTACAATTGCTTTAATCTATTAATTTGCCTATTGATTTGATTTTCCTATTTCCTTGGTCTAATTCTAAAAATTAATCTTTTTATTCTATCCTATGAATTTTATGAACTATAGGTTTGATCTAAGGCTTTGATCTAATAATTGGTTCTTCTTATTTAAATCATTATCATTTGCAAAGTTAACTCCAATCTACGAGGCTTTACAAATTGTGTCTCAAAAAATTAGCCATTTGACGTCATAAAATTGAGGGTTGAAAGGAGAAGTGAAAATTAAAACCCCCAAAAAAGATAATCCCTCATTTTTATGACGTCACATGGCTGATTTTTTTAGACATTTTGTAAAGCTTCCCATTCTACATCTACTTATTTAGAAAGCCTACATGGAAAAGTTGGCAGCTATGAGAGATCAACAATCAAATCTTGTTGTAAATCCTTCAGGAAGAAAATGCAAAATAATAGAAAACATATTCTTGTATTCATTTGAAACTGATTAATATCCGGTGGATTGAAACTGGTTCTCATACATACAAAAAAACTATGTCTAGCATCGTATTATATCTAGTTTTGTATGAATTAAAAATGTACAATCATAAGATTAAAACCAGTTCTTTTAGCCCGTGCCTTTGGCATCCCGGTGTATATCCGCAGAAAGCTGTTTATGATACAATGCAAGAAATAAATATTCTAAATATGAAATATGAGACACTTAATTAGTTTTGATAGTCACACTTCACATTTAATAAAAAATAATCTTTTACAGTCTCAACAAGGTTATATTACACTTGTAATGAAACCACTCAAAGTTTCAATTGGACACTCATTTTTATATTTCTTGGTTAATAAAATTTAGATTTGTTAAAAAATTGTTAAATATTTTTGCATTTCTGTTGTAGCAACAAGTTTTTCACCAAGTACCTGGTTAAATATCCGACCTGATTTGGTCAGAAACCGTCAACAAAATCCTCCAAAACTGCAGGTATGAAATCTAAATTTTGATTTAGATTAATGATTGGTAATTGATAACTTTTATGTACGTTATTTTTATTTCAAAACGATAAACTTTGCTTAGGGGCAATTGAAGATGAATTAATAACTCTTCTTAATACCAAAGATATTACATTAAAGTCTAATTTATCCTATCAGTGTATCCCTGAAATAATCTTCAACCTTCACAATAAGGAAATTAAGAATTCAGAATGCATTCTTTAAATATTGGTAATCTTGGGTAATCTTATTTTCACAGAACTCTTTTATCCCTCAAATATAATCATATTCTTACAAGCTGCACACAGGGTAGAAAGATATCTTTAATCCCTCTAATCTTCAAAAAATGTATTTTTTGGATCATGGATAGAAAACAGAGTAGTGGGTTTCGTCGTATTTTGATAGATTATTTTAGGTAGGTTAGGTTAAGTAAATTTTAGTCTAGAAATAGGAGAAAAGCTACTTTGAAAATAAAATTAAAACCTGCTACTTTATTTTCTTTCCATAATCATTTTTTTCCATCTAAAATCCTGAAATGATAACATTTCTAGTACAAAATATTATGCTTTCTTGAATATTATTATCTCCAATATTACATTGAAGTAGTTGAAAAGAATAGTTTAATCAATAACCTCAAGAATTACATTTTTAATCATATTGCAGGATGAAGTAGATATAATTACAATTGATAATGTGTTGTCAACCCTGAATCATGCCCAGCGTACACCGGAAGTGTACACTTTTGAGGTGAAGACAAGCTACAATGCGAGAGATGCAGTCAGATCAGTTTAAAATTTATAAAGCAAGTGATTATGGTTTACAATCAAAAGTCGCCATATAGTAATGAACAAATTTTCATACAGTTATAATATTTATTTAAAAAAGGCAACATTTACATTATGTGAAACATTTTTATTATTTAAATTTTAGATTTTTTATAATACACTTAAACACTTAACATTTAACACTTAATCTGAAGGCATTGAAGTTCTTATGTACCTTAATTTATTAAATATAAATTTATAATTTTTTTCTATTGTATATCTAACATGTAATATTTCATTGTTTTTTCTTTAACATTATTTGGACAATAAACTATAAATCAATTTAGTTTTATTACTTTCTTAAAGGTTCTCAAACTTGAGTTAACGAAAATTGTAAGAGAATGATGAAGTAGGTAAGAGTTACACTAAAAATAGAAACCAGAGTAGATTTTTCCACAGTAAAATAGCCATGTGCTGTAAATGGTCCTTGCTCTAAGAGACTGTCCAAAGCTTTAAAAAAAAGAATTATTTATGGCTTTACAATGAAAATTATTAGGATAAAGGAGGTAAAATTACTAGTTAAAATATGTATGATTAATATTACCTTTTTCAAGTTTTTCTTTTTCAAATCCATTTGCATTTAGAGAAGCCATCCTATCAACAATTATAATAATTTTTTTTTCTATTCTTTGGAACCCACTAGAATATAAACTTTCAACTTAAATATATCATTACAGAGGCATAAGAAATAGGCGTTATATATACTTTTAGAATGAGAAAAATATTACAAATCCATTCTAAGCAAAATTGAAATAAAAAGTTTACAAAATAGTAAATAAACTACGAGAAAAGAAATTATATGAAAATATTATATTATATTATACAGGCAACCATCTTAATCCCTTTAAGAGTAAAATCATTGAGAGTAAAAATGGGAAGGGGGTAAATAGGGGGTAAAGTAATTGTTGCCTGTACAAAATAATATGTTAGGCCATTTTTTTTATTTTCTTTTTTTACTTTTTTCAATTTTGCTTACAATGGATTCGTAATATTTTTCTGATTCTAAAAGTATATATGAACCCATATTTTTTATGCCTATTTTAGGATATATTTATGTTGAAAGTTTTGATTAAACCGAGGTTTAAAAAAATTTATTTTTCAATAATTACCTGACAGAATTCAAAAAGTAAGGTGTCAAATTAAAGATCTTACTATTTTTGTCCATAATGGCTATTTTCTTCTTTTTTTATTGCGTTTTAGTACCTTAAAACCAACTTAATTTTTTTTTAAAGCTTAAATTACAAAAAAACCGATTGCATATCTGAATTCTATTGAAAATTTTACATCTACTACTTACTAAAACACCGACTAGCTATTAAAATGAAAGTTAAGACACCTTCTTTGCTAAATGATTTTAGATTGATTAGATAATATAAAACTGTTATCCTTATAATAAAGTAACAGGATGTCTGTCTGTCTGTCTGTATGTACTGAGGGATCTTGCTAACCACTTAACCAATCGGGTTCTGTTTAACAGGGTAGCTTCTCATAGGTCCCGGAAAGGTTTATAAATATTTGGGGGGAGGGTACCACCACCCTTCCAAGAGAAATCACAAAAAATCGAGAGAAAAAATGTTCACCTTTAGACTTCAATGCAACATTAAGAGGTATCATAGAGACTTGATTGCAAAAAAGATAGGTATCGTAGAAACTTGATAGCAAAATAGATAGGTATTGTAAAGACTTGAACCAAAAAAAATCCAAACATTTAAAGTGCCGCTGAGGCCTCTAGGGGTGTAGCCGCTTGTTAATGATATAGAATTGAGAAGAAAAATGTAACCTTAAAACTTGTGATCCTTCAGTTAGTTTGTTGTAGCACATCTGGCATGAAGTACAGAAGTAGTAGCATTGGTTGCCAATGATAAGAATATCAATTACATTGTCCAAATACTCATTTTCAGGTGCAGATTGTGTAAGCAAGTACACACAGCCTATAAGATTGCCTAAGTTGACGCTAAAACTAACCAACAACCCTGGACCAAAACCAGTCTGCAAGGAAACATATGTATATATCAAATTGTTGTAACTTTGTGCCAAATCCTCAGTTCTTGTTTCCTTGCATTGTTCAGCCATTTTACGGAAAGATGAGAAATACAATTCAACAATCAGCCATCCTAATAGTCTTCTAAAAACTAATAATATTTTTGAGACTAGCATGAATACATTGAAAAGTTTTACACCTCCAATTGTTGAAAGGTAAATCAAATTATAGGTTTCCATACTAGATGGTAGAATAGTAAATATTGCAGAAATTGTCAATAGTAGCCAGCGCTGAGGTCTTTTAATTTTCATGATACTTATCTTTGCTGTGCTCAAAAGATAGGCCAATGAAAATGACACACTGATAGTAATTATCCCTTCTGAAGATTTTTTTATTACATAAGAGAACCAAAATACATAATCTTTTATAATTAGTTTCTCTGTTTTTGTTTCTTCTCCACGTTCATCTTGATATAACAGAAAGTTGATAAAATAATCAATTCCAATTGGTATAATTTGCCAAATGACTAGATGAACCAAAAACTTCCATGATATAATCCGAAACACAAATCTGTTGGTTTGTTTGTTGAAGCTAGCTGGGATAAGACAAAGAATTGTGCAGAGCTTTATCATCTTAGCCCAAATAGATAGTTCTCCTGTAATTAAGTTATGATAATAATTGGCTTTCCTGCATACTCTTAATTTGATTTTGTGTTTTAATAAAGAAGACAAAATATTGGGGGTTGTTATATAAATCTTTGTCATTATGGCACCTCTATCCAACAAAACTGGAATTCATTGGATAAAATTTTAGTTTCCTATTAGTCAAAAATTGTCTATAATATTAAGGACTAAATAAATGTGTTCAGGCTATAATTCCCCCCTTTCCACTAAATAGCCTAAAACCTGTGATGAAGAAAAACTTAACTTCTAAAAATCATGGAAAAGACTTTTGGCAGTGACCTAACATATATTCAGACATATACATAAGCTAATAAATTGTCTTTAAAAAAGTGAACAAATATTAGAATGTTTGGTCAAACTATTCCATTTGCAGTCATATTACTGTAGAAGGGAATATGACATCAATCAGGATTGTCAAATCTTGATAAAAAAAATCTGAAAGCTATCATATGTACCTGTCATATCAGCAGCAGTATCAGATTCAATCTCTCTCTCAAGAGGTTTACTTGGAACAACCTTCATTGTAGAACAATTTTCTACTAATGAACACTTCAAAGCCCAGGATCAATATTGGCAAACAAACTTTACTGCAAGAGGTATATTACTTGATTTACTTTTTTTTGAACAAATCATTTTAATTTTTTCGGTATGAAATTTTAGATTATATATCATACATGAAAAAAAAATGAAAAGTTTACTATTAATCAAATGGTAATAACAATTATATTTTTAGTCTTCCTCATTTTGAAGTATTTTCTTTTAAAAATACACATTAGGGTTAAATAAGTTTCTACTAGGTAGTATCCCTTTTTTGAACAAATAATAATTATGTTTTAAAATAGTTTACTTAACGTAAACCAATTTCTAGCTCAAATGATATATAATTATTTTTAACAATGTTTACCTTCTTATAGATTTACATTACTTTTTCTACCTTAATTATTTATTATTAAGTCCAACTTATATAGCAAATTTAAATAAAGGGGTTTACATCTATTCTACCCTTTCTTAGGATAAATCCCATATAGTCTATGGACAAAGCAACTATGCATGTTTCATTTTAGTGGGTAAAATGCTTATAAAATAAAAAATAATAATAATATACAGAAATAAATGAATGTTATAACCCTGTTATGTTACATAAATGTATTACAAAAAGAAAATTGTCGAATAAAGAGCTTAAAACTTTTATTGCAAAGAATCAATTCTTTTTTTTAGACAATATTGTGCTTTTACACAAAGTTATCACTGATAACCCCCCCCCCCCCCCCCACCACATAAGTTTTCAAATAAAGTGAACCAGTACCAACAAGTTAACTGACCTCCTTTATTTTCAACAATTTTCAAAAATAGGGGGGAGTTTTTAGTGCTCCAACAAGATACTTTTTGTGAAATCACCAGCAATATTCAGATTGCTTGTAATAGACAACTTTAATTTTTAGTGAAAATTCCTATATTCTATTCATTTTTTGATTCAACTTTTTGTTGACAACTGTACATTTGCTCTATAACTCACTCTGACAGTTTGTCCATCCATGGTTTTCTGCTTTGGTAATTATGAATGTTTTAATCCTTGTTTACTAGGAAAAGAGTTTACAAAGATGAAAGAAATTCCTTGTATGATCATATACAGAGAAGGGGTAATACATCAACTATTCAGAATATGCTCTAATAAAATTAATTAAAATCCAACTTAAAGGTGATTTTAGCCATTTTCATTCAAAAGTATTTTTAGTAATAATTAATAGAAAAAAGGTGCAGATTTGTGTAAATATTGTGTATATATGAAATAAGAAATAAAATGTGTTCAAAATAAACGTAAGCAACTAATTTTGTAAATTTGAGAAATCAAGATAGTTCAATTTAAAGACTTTTATTTTATACCTTTCTCAAATATTGGCAATTTTTTGTGCTTAGTATGCTCATCTCTTTCTTTGTGTCAGAGCTTACAAAAGTTAAACATGGAAAAGTTTTTCTAACTTTTGTTATAAATTAGTTGGCAAGTGAAAATGATTTCATCTTTATACCTGTGTAATATAACAGGGGTACCTCATCATGTTTCTTTGTTAAAAAAATACTGATTTCACCACTAGAGGCCCATAGGGGCACTTGAGGGAAGGTTGTAAGATGGTGTAAATCAATCCTCCACTTTCCATTTTAGCTTTAAAAGAAACAGCAGATTTTTTAATTAAGGGGGAGGAGTCATTGTTTTCTATGGGCGATTTCTCTTTATAGAATGACTGCACCCTCCTCCAAAATATCTATAAAACCATATTGGACCTATGAAAAGCTTCACTAAAAGGGTTATTATTCTTCTTCTGTTATTTAAAACTGATTATCATTAATGGAAAAAAGAATTCCAATACAGTTGTTCTTATCATTATGAAGATTTATTTTTAAAATTTCTTAATAAAAAAAATGCGCGCACCCAGCCACTCTGTTGTAAGTAATTTTCAGTTGGGAATAACAATTTGGACAAGTAAGGTTAGAGTAGATCTCTTTTATTACCAGCATCTCTGCAGTTTTTATCTGTTGTAAAAAAAAGGAAAAAATAAGCCTGCAATATGAAGAAATGTACTTTGCTTATTTTATTCTAAAAATGCAAAAGTTATTATTTAATGAAAAAAGTTTTGAATAATAGGATTTATTTAATATAAATTTAATAAGTTCAAGTTAGGTTAGGATCGCAAGGTCTAGGCCCTTTCAAAATTTGGGGGCTTGGGTGTAGACAGTTATATTAGTTCAATCCTGTAAGGTTAGAATGGAAAATAAAAATAGATCTAGAAAAAATATTAATCAAATAGTAAGACAAACGAACATTAACACTTGTAGGTATATATATTAAAAATTAATAAGCATGATAGAAATTCAAAAGTATAAACGAAATAGTATTAAATTTGATGCAAAATTGCTGTAGTACAGGATACTTACCTTTTAGGATTTGATCACAGTGCTTTGCTGATAATGCTGTTGTACCTTGTTGTCCTAGGAATCATTATTCCATAAATCAGATGAATATGATAATTATATCCTAAACAAAAGTTGTTGTAAAATCTGCATTTTTAAATAGATGTACGGACGCTTTTAGAGTTGCTATGCTTTTTAAATTGTACCTAAATGTTACGGTAATTACCATGCAAAGTATTGACCACTTTTATTTATGTTTATTGTAATGTGTGTAAAATTATTTGGTAGATTTAATGATTCCTACCTAACTTGGCTCAATTATTGGAAACCAATTTGTTTCAACTAATAACTTTGCATATTAAACCAGGTAGGGAGGGGACATTTATCACATTAGTTCCCAAAGTTTTCTTATTCATTGGCTCAACAACTTTGGGGACCTTATTGAATATTGATTCGTTAGATGTTTTATTAATTGAGTGTCTAAATGTTTTAACCACTAAATGTCATGAAGGGGCAAATTTGTGTATCATCATTAGAGATATACATCAATTTATCGGCCATTGTCTTATCCCTATAGATCTCTGATATTAAACACTGAGTGCAATTTCTTGGCTGCAATAATGCTCTACACAATATTAGTTTCAGTATTTATAATTGTTTTCATATACACAATTACTGTGCATCTTTTTAAAAGATTGCAGGCATGTACATGTATCTTTTTATAAAAGTAACATGATGTTTGGGACTCTCTCTGTCTATCTGAGTGTCTACCTACATGGTTCTCCTTTACAATGTAGCATCTCATAATCAAACCAACGAATATCAACAAATAGTATCTGGGCATATAACATTATTTAATAGTCAGAATTAACAAAAATTTTATAAACACAAAATCACTCAATTACAGGATGTTTTTTATACTTGATTATAGAGATGCTTTGCCGCTCGCGTATAACATTGTGGTTAATCACCCAAAAATCAATATTTCAAAAAACAAGACAGTCATAACAAATTGTTGTCAAAAAGCCATAAAAATCATCAAGTTAGAAATAGACATATTGAAGTTTTAATAATGATAATAGAGTTGCTAAAGTGATAATTTCATGCAAAGTCAATAGGACAATTTTAACAATTTGAAAGTATGAACAAATAAAGTAAATTATAATTTTAATCTTTGTGTTCTCCTGTTATAAAACAATATATTTTTATATAATTTTTGATATCTTGTCTAATTAAAGAATTCATATAAAAGTTAACATCCAAATTTGCAAAGTTTTTAGTATTTTCATAAATTTTCCTTAAAATAAAAAGATATCTCAAACTGATTACTTGGGCTCGTAAAGAATATAAATAGGTATATTAGGTCGAAAAAGGTCTGTACAGGTTTTTGACAGAGTTGTGGCCAAATAATGATGAAACATATAATTATTGAGCAGACTGCATAGAAATCTTACAAGTCTGTCTTATCCTTATACTAAAGTAACAGGATGTCTGTGTGTTTGTCTGTGTGTTTGTACCGAAGGATCTCGCTTACCGCTGAACCGATCGGGTTCTCCTTAACAGGGTAGCTTCTCATAAGTCCCGGGAAGGTTTATAACTATTTTGGGGGAGGGTACCACCACCCTCTCAGGAGAAATCGCCCCTAGAAAAAAATTACCCCTCCCGAAAAAGAGACTTCAACGAAACATAAACCAATTATTTCTGTAATTTGATATTTTAAATAAAAAAAACATTTAAAGTGCCACTAGAGGTCTCTAGGGGCGTAGCCGCTAGTATAATATATTTTGATACTGCACCAATCCAAGATATTAATCCTAGTTTTTCCTTGCGGGTGTTCATCATTTATTACTGATTTTTAGTTGCGTAGCTACTCTTAAATTCACTTGTATGTCCGTCCGTCCACCCGTTACGCTATTGCGGAGACGTAATTTTCGCAGCTGCTTTTTAAGATAGATAGCTGACTGTCGGTCATGTCTCAAAGGACAGAGTAAGTTGGTTATTTATAGTAAATTCACTCTGCACCGTAACTTACTTTGAACGTTTGTTATTCTTGTTTTTCTTCAACTTGAATTTTGTAAATTACTCTTTATTAGAACTTATTTCTCAGTTAATTACTTCTTTTAAAAGTTTTGTCGTCAATTTAGGTTGCTAACATGGACATCATCTATTGGCTACTTCGTTCATCCAGTAGGAGGGGAGGGGATAGGGTAAAGTGGATGGATGAGGGTGGGGGAATAATCTTAATTTTAGCCAGCTACACGTTTTACCTTATTAGGGTACATTATAATCTGGTATAGATTCGCATGGAAGGTTGGTGGTACCCTCCCCCAAAACCGATCAAGGACCTATGAGAAGCTACCCTTTATAAGGAGAACCTTAATGGTTCAGTGGTTAGCGAGATCCATTGGTGCACAAAAACAGACACACAGATAGAGAGAACCCAATTACTTTATTATAAGGATAGTATAAGTAGCAGGTTTTGATTATAACTTATTCTGTTACATTAATGCATACTCTTTTTGTAAGAAAAAGGAATAGTTATTTCTTTCATCGTATTATAAACGGCTTTCCGCGGATATAGAATGTACAATTATGAGATTAAAACTAGTTTTTTAGCCCCGAAGTGCAAAAGGCACGGGCTAAAAAGAACTGGTTTTAATCTTATGATTGCACATTTTAATATTCGTAGAAAGCCGTTTATAATACGATGCTAGACATAGATTTTTCGTATGGATAAGAACCGGTTCCTATCCACCGGATTCGAATGAATATGAGAAAAGAAGATACAATAAAAGAACATCTCTGCAATAGATATAGAAGAACTAGATGCATCATTACTGAATCAGCCAATAGAAAAACAGCGGAGGAACAATTACTGGTTCGAAAGGGAAACTATTTTTTTCTCATTTCATTCCCATAATGAGTCAGCTTAAAATATTCGCATTTTTTTTAGGATAAAATGTTGCTTGGGTTAATGATATCATGTAATATAAAATTTAAAATGTCAATGCTCGTATGAATTTTACTACTATGAATAAAGTAACAGGATAACTGTCTGTCTGTCTGTTTGTACTGAAGGATTTCGCTAACCTCTGAACCGATATGGCTTTCTTTTACGTGGTAGCTTCTCATAGGTCCCGGTAAGGTTTATAACTATTTTAGGGGAGGGAACCAACGCCTTCCCAAGAGGCCTCTAGAGGCGTAGCCGCTTGTATAAATATAAATAAACCAAAGGGTTCGTCCAAAAAGAATCCCTTTTTAAGTTTGACGGATTATAGGACCGGATTGAGCATCTAGTTCTTGTATTTCTATTATGTCTACATATATCAGACAGGTCAGTTAAATTTGAATTGCCGAATGTGTACACAGATTCTTCGGTGTTTCATCATCCAATCTCAATTTAAACTTCAAAAAAAATCAAAATTTGAATGTATAAACGATTTATATATTACACATTCAAAATTTTAATTTTCCAAAGAAGGTGTATCAACTTTTTTTTATAGCTAGCCGGTTCTTTTAGTAAGTAGTAGATGTAAAATTTTTCATAGAATTCAGATAAGCAATCGGTTTTTTTGTAGACCTCTTATTTTTTAAGTAATTTAAGTTTTAAAAAAAAATAATTAAGTCGGTTTTAAGGTACTAAAACGCAACAAAATAAAAGAAGAAAATGACCAGTAAGAACAAAAATAGTAAGATCTTTAATTTGACACCTTACTTTTAAAATTCTGTTGAGTAATTATTGAAAAAATCTATTTTTTTAACCTTGGTTTAATAAAAACTTTAGACCTAAATATTTAGAATCAGAAAAATATTACGAATCCATTGTAAGCAAAATTGAAAAAAAGTAAAAAAATAAAAAAATATAAAAATGGCCAATTGTATTTTTTGTTCTGGCAACACTATCGTCTTCCCTTTTTTACCCCCTCTTTACCCCCTCTATACCCCCTTCCCATTTTTATACCCAATTCAAAAGTTAAGACGTTGCCTGTACAATATAATATGATATTTTCATATAATTCCTTTTATTGTAGTTTATATACTATATTGTAAACTTTTTTTTCAATTTTGCTTACAATGGATTCGTAATATTTTTCTGATTCTAAAGGTATATATGAACCCATATTTTTTTATCTGTGAAATGATAAAATTAAGTTCAAAGTTTTTATTCTCGTGGGTTTAAAAAAATCGATTTTTTCAATAATTACCTGAAAGAATTGAAAAAGTAAGGTGTCAAATTAAAGATCTTACTATTTTTGTTCATAATGGCCATTTTCTTTCTTTTTTTTGTTGCATTTTAGTACCTTAAAATCGACTTAATTTTTTTTTTTTTAAACTTAAATTACTTTAAAAATAAGAGGTCTACAAAAAAAAACGATTGCATATCTGAATTCTATGAAAAATTTTACATCTACTACTTACTAAAAGAACCGGCTAGCTATAAAAAAAAAAGTTGATACACCTTCTTTAGATTTTTTTGGAAGTTTAAAGTTTTTTTAGCTAGTAGTAAATATTGAGATAGGATGAGAAAACATCAAGAAAACTGTGTACACAATCGGCAACTCAAATGGCAAGACCATCAGACATTATCATTATTAATGTAGAATCATAGGATTACATTAATAGTTTTATCATAAGTAGTTTTTTATATCCTATTTTATGTATGATTACTAGGAATCAAAATATTTGTTTTCATAAAGTACTTGGTTAATATTGTCATCTGTATAAATGAATATAGAATATACGTGGATATTGTGACAAGGGAAAATTTGCTAACATGGTAATCATTTATTGGTCAGTTCGTTCATCTTATTCGTTTGGCATAACAATTTGGAAGACTTTTAATGAATTTTGTTTTTTTTGGTCCATTTAGATAAGTGTCCAAACGTTCCAACCACTACTTGTAATCTACATATGGGGTAATTTTGTTCATCATCATTGGGGATATGCATTAAATTACCAACCATTGTCTTATCCCTTTAGATCCCTGGTAATGAATACTTTGCATAAATTTCTTGTTTTATATTTACGTCTGTTGACCTAGGAATAAGGAAAGTATAAAAATAGAAAATAAATTAAAAACAAGGACGAATATGTTTATCCAATTTTATACCAACAATATTTTGAAGCACTGGAAAGTGTCATGGTTGACGTCATAAAAACACGACTATTATCCATCTCTTTTTTAGGGGTTTCCCTTTCCACTTTTTCTCTCATCCATCCTTTTAGACGACTTTTATGATGACACTTTCTAGCGCTTCCAATTTTTTAGATGGGAAAAGGAGCCAAAAACTATGAAGAACCAAATCCGATTTTGTGTTATATAAAAAAGCATTAGGGAACCATTTATGTAACCCACGGTATTAGAGTGCTTGTTTGCTTATAAAGAAGGTTTCGGGTCGAGTCTTGACCTCACCTCATCGTATTAAGAAGTTAAAAATGGTACCTACTGCTAGTATGCCTGGCACGTGACAATAATAGTGAGAGTAGGGGGTGCCTTGGCCAATAAACAGTCGCAACTCATTACACTGCACAGTTAGACTTTCAAAAAAAGGTCATTCAATCAAATGGTTGATTGTCTGTTGGATGTTACTTAACCTAATATCCTAAAGTGGGCGTTAGAGTATCGCTTCCCAATACAAGCTAATGACGCCCTGGCTTCTCAAAGACAAAATAGAGAAAGGAAGAGAAAGAGAAAAATAGAGAGAGAGAGAGTGTGAGAGAGAGAATGAGAGAAAGCGAGAAAGGGAAAACTGTAAGTTAAGAATTAGATTGCAGAATTTTAATTCTTGCATCTGTATTATAATTTAACATTTAAAAAGTGAGAAAGATGGACGTACAGACATACCCTTATCAAAGAGTAACACTACTGAAAACATGTTTTCTTGGAAACATACTTAGAAAGTTAAACAAAGATAATACTAGCAAAATAAACAATATTTATTTTTAGATATCAGAAAAATGTTTTTTTAAATATTTTATAAAATATTTTCAAGAAGGTACCTTTCAAAATAGATTTTAAAAGATAAGCTTTAAAGAAAATGAAACAATGGACTAGTTATTTCTCGCATCGTATTATAAACAGCTTTCTGCGGATATAGAATGTACAATTATAATATTAAAACCAGATTTTTTATCCCCGAGGTGCCGAAGGCACGGGCTAAAAAACTGGTTTTAATCTTATGATTGTACATTTTATATTAGTAGAAAGCTGGATATAATACGATGCTAGACATAGTTTTTTCGTATGGATTTTCCGCTGATATAGAATGTACAATTATAAGATTAAAACCAGTTTTTTAGCCCCGAGGTGCCGAAGGCGCGGGCTAAAAAAGTTTATTATATTACTTTATTATAAGGATAGTATAAGTAGCGGTTTTTGATCATAACCTTTTCTGTTACATTAATGCATACTCTTTTTGTAAGAAAAAACAATAGTTATTTCTTTCATCGTATTATAAACGGCTTTCCGCCTTCGGCACCTTGGGGCTAAAAACTAGTTTTAATCTTATGATTGTACATTTTTATATTCGTAGAAAGCCGTTTATAATACGATGCTAGATATAGTTTTTTCGTATGGATGAGAACTGGTTCCTATCAACCGGATTCGAATGAATACGAGAAAATATATTATTGTATTTCCCTAAATAACACAAATAACCACCAAATTTCTTGGTCTAACGAATAGCAAAACGAGTATTTAAAATTTTTAGGGGTGGGTAGTGTGGTTTACAGTTTAAAGGACTAAATTACACTGGTACCCAATGTTTTATAACCAGATTTTCCTATTCGTTGGCTTTGGATACTTTTAATAAATTTTGGGTTTTTTTTTAACTATTAGTGTCTAAACATTTTAACCAATAATTTAATCAATCAATCACCCATTATCTTATCCCTAAAAATCCCTGTTGGTTCTAAACTTTGTAAGTTGTAATATTTTATGTAGTTTGACTTTAAAACTACATTTGATAGACATTTATCTTGTAACGTCGCACGAATGAAGATATTTTTAAAGCGAGCCTTTTCTATAATAAGGGTCGGCCCGTCGGCTCTGTAGCTTAACTTATACATGTTAGAATTGTCCTATCGATTTCAAACTTTGTATGATGATTACTATAACAGCTATGCACAATTTAGAAAACATGCAGATTTTTTACTGTTTTACAACAATTTATCATATGATACAATTATCCTATTCAATAAGTTGAGTGTCCAAATGTTTCAACCACTGATTGTAATCTATAGAATGGGTAATTTTGTGTATTATCATTGGTAATTTACAGGCCATTGTCTTATCCCTTCAGATCCCTGAATTATAACTTTTATTTTGTAAAACTATTATGAATGATGAAATATAAGGTGCGTTTAATATTATTAATATTTGCAAAACGTATTTTCTCAGATATACATACATAGAGTTATAAAAGAATATTGTATAAGTGTTTCTGTACATATACCCTGTGGAAAATAAGGTTTAATCTTAAGGGATAAGACAATGGATGATAAATTGGTATACATCCCCAATAACAATCAAGAAATTACCCCTTCCATATACAAATTATTACTTGATAGTTTATAACACTAAAATTAACTAACAAAACTGTAAACGCTTTTGAGACTACGAATAAGATAACGTGGTTATAAAACATTAGTCAAGGGACATTAGACATTTTTCAATGTCGCTCCTAAATTACAAATAGCACAAAAATGGTACTTATATTTCCAAAATCTAGACTTTATGTCAATTCCAACGGTAAATAACATATTTTCTACTATTAACACAAGCCGCGCAGTTTGAATTTAGAAATGTACGCATTTTTTCCACAACCTTGAAATTGGTCATTGTCCAAAAATCTTCATAAATAAAGCCTTTGGGGAAAAAACGGTTCATAAGGCATACTTTTTGTTGTAATAATCATTTTAAATATTTAAAACATGAATGTCCCTTAACAGATTTTGCAAACATGTAAAGCTTTTCAATAATTGTTTTTCGTCCTGTGCATAATTAAGTTTTTAAAAACTCATTTCTCTCGAAACACCATGTAGAAAAAACGTGACATGAATGTTGACAGGGATTTGCTTTTATGTTATTATTTCTTTACAAAATTTGTTGTAATTGACAGCTTATATTCACTCTAACCACCTACTTACTAACTGAATTTAATCAGGGATTTAAATGGATACGACAATGGTCAATAAATTGATGTATATCGCAATGATGATACACAAAATTACCCCTACTGTAGATTTAAATTAGTGGTTGAAACATTCGAACACTCAACTTTATAAACCAACCAATCAAAATTTACTGAAGTCCCCAAAGTTGTTAAGCCAACAAATAAGAAAACGTCATTATAAAACTTTGGGAACTAGTGTAACCTACAGCCCATTGTCCCCTCTCTCTCTGGGATTTAATAATAACAAGTTGGAAATTAATATAAGAGAGATAGGACCTTGGAGATGACAACATTCATAAAATAGGTATAATAATGTACAATTATAAGAGTTAACCCAGTTTTTTAGACCAAAGATACCAAAGGCACAAGCTAAAAAAACTGGTTTTAATATTATGTTTGTACATTTTTATATTTGTAGAAAACTGCTACGTTACGATACATTATTTTTCAGTGTGGCTGAGAAAGGTTCCTATCCACCGGATATTAAATAGGTTTTGAAGCTGTACTGGAAATAACTATTATGTTATCATTTCTTTTTGTCAAAATTTATGTTACACAGGATTTGTTAATAATAACAAGTTGCAGAATACAAAAAGAGAAATAGGAACTTGGAGTAAACAAGGATGACAACATCCATAGAAGCTCTGAAAGGGTAGGCAAACTAATATTAAATCTTAGAGAGTGTTAGATATATAACTGTATCAGTTTTAACAAAATAGTAAGTTTATTGGTTGCAAAATTGTAAAATACAGGATACTGTTGAAAAGAAATTCTAACATTTTTAGGTCTTAAATATAGAGATGCTTCGCATATAATATTGTACTTTGTTGTTTTAGGAATCAGTATTCCAAATATCAAAGGTATAGGATAATTACATCACAAAATTTATGTCTAAAAAGTTAAAAATCAAAATGATTTAAATGAACCTACGGACAAGACATTCTGGTAACAATTATAGTGTTGCTACGCTTTCTAAATCCTACCTAACTGCTAAATGAATCATCATGCAAAGTTTAAAAATGATAGCTCAATTCTAACTGTCTAAATTTACGAAAAGAGCTAACCGTAACTGACGGACGATCTTTATTATAGAAAACCTTTTTTTATTTCAGGGATGTAAAAGTTCGATGGGAGTCTATTTCTGTACATATTACATATTAAGAAGACTGGTTGACACAACAATAAACTATGTTTTGTTCAGTATTTTTAAAAGCGAAGGTTTTCTATAATTAGGGTAGGTACGTCCGTCCGTACGTGATAAATTGCTTTTTTCGTTGATTTAGGCATGTTAGAACTGTCGTATCAATTTCAAACTGCATAATGATTTCTGCAATAGTTAGGTACGATTTAGAAAGCGGAGCAACTCTATAATCTTTACCAGAATGTCCGTACGTTTATTTTAAACATGTTGATTTATAACTTTTTTAACAACAAATTTTTATGTGATAAAATCATCCGATTTTTGGAATAATGATTCTTAGGACAACAAAGTACAATGTTAAACTCTATAATGAAGTCATAAAAGTATAAGTATGTCCTTAAAAATTATCCTGTATTTAAGCAGTTTTTGACCAATTATGTTTCTATTTTTGTTCATTTATGATCTGATTTTTCAGTTCTGAAACTTTACAATGTTCGTTAGTTATACTGTTTTAGAGCTTCGCTTTTATGGATGTTGTTATCCTTGTTTCATTTAGATTTCTTAATGTTTTGTATAAAATCTGGTATGCAAAATATTTACATCCATTTTTTTTCAAAATACGTTCTTGACCCAATAGTACAAACATAATTGTTATTGTAAATCTCTTTCTCGTATTCATTTGAATCCGGTGGATAGGAACCGGTTCTCATGAATACGAAAAAACTATGTCTAGCATCGTATTATATCCAGTTTTCTACGAATATAGAAATGTACAATCATAAGATTAAAACTAGTTTTTTTAGCCGGTGCCTTCGGCACCACGGGCCGGGGCTAAAAAAAACTAGTTTTAATCTTATAATTGTACATTCTATATCCGCGGAAAGCCGTTTATAATACGATACGAGAAATAACTATTCTCGTATTCATTCGAATCCGGTGGATAGGAACCGGTTCTCATCCATACGAAAAAACTATGACAGCATCGTATTATATCCAGTTTTTTACGAATATAAAAATGTACAATCATAAGATTCAAACCAGTTTTTTAGCCGGTGCCTTCGGCACCTCGGGGCTAAAAAACTAGTTTTAATCTCATAATTGTACATACATTCTATATCCGCGGAAAGCTGTTTATAATACGATGCGAAAAATAACTATTATCTTCTCGTAATTTTAAGATGACGTTCAGAAGAGGGGTGTCAACCAACCCCTTCGCAAGGCATCACAGTTAGAGATTTTACCAAAAAATTAATTGATGTGCATTTCCAATGATAATAAACAAATACCAATCATGAAGATTAAAATTATTTGTTAAAACGTTTATCCACTTCCAATTTTGAAATAACCAATCAAAATTCAGAAAAAGTATCCGAAGTTTCTGAAACAGTGTTTGATGTTAGGTCAGAGTGTCGGTCAAACAAACCCTAATTATAGAGTAGCTTTGCTACTAAAAAGTGGTAGATTAATACATTTATTTAATGAATCACAATTCTACATATAATCACAGTAGTAAGTAAGAAGTTATATCATTGTAATAATAATAATCGATTACAATTTTTGAAACACAAAATTATAAGGCAAAGTCGAGGTGTTTTTTTAACAACTTTCTAGAATGGCTTTAAAACCGATTTAAAATCAGCTGGATTAGAACCTGTTTTGAGCCATCTGAATTAAAACATTGTAATTGTGTCATATTGTTAACAATTTGTCACGATTAATAAAAGAAAAACCAGTTTTATTGGCCCTGAGGGACCGTATGCCAGGTCCAACTAATCTTATATTAACTTATTACGTTTCAATTTTACTATTCGCGGAAAGCTGTCTACAATACGAAACATAACTATTTTTTTGTCTTACTTTGAAAAAAATCCTATGAAGAGTTGAAAGTCAGTATAAATATATAAAAATCATAAAATATTTCATACACAAGCCTTAATTAAATCTGTAATCTTTTTCATCAATTTATTTTTTACAAAAAATCATGATGCACATTCCTTTGTAGGGGATATTAAGGAATAAAACAATGGACGATAAATTGATAGACATCCCCAATATTACAATTTAATAATCAACAAATGTTTTGCGAAAGTCAATAAATACTTTAATTGCATTGATCTAAAAAAATTTTTTGGAATAGTTGATAAAAAAAGCATTTAAAAACAGCATAATTAATTACATAATATCCAAATATAAAGAAAAGACCTTTAATTTACAACCTTTAACTAGAGATTCTTTACTTGCAGTGCTTTTTTTAACCCCCTCCCCCCTCCCCCCCCAAAAAAGTATGTATAATTTATTTTCTCGTATTCATTCGAATCCTGTGGATAGGAACCGGTTCTCATCCATACGAAAAAAACTATTATATCCAGCTTTCTACGAATATAAAAATGTACAATCATAAGATTAAAACCAGTTTTTTAGCCCATGCCTTCGGCACCACGGGGATAAAAAAATGGTTTTAATCTTATAATTGTACATTCTATATCCGCGGAAAGCCGTTTATAATACGATAAAAGAAATAACTATTAAGATTGGCTGTGAAAAAAATCTAAAGATTAATTTTAAGACAATTCTTTTTAAATGATGGATGTAGAATATACGTGGATGATATAACAGAAGAAAAATTGGCATTTAATTAATAATTAGGTTGTAATTTCTCCCCGCATTTATTGGTCGGTCCGTTTATCCAGTATGAGAAAGAGTATATGACTAATACAAAGCTTATTTGAAAAGTATCCCATAATCTAATTGATTAAACACACGCACATCATATTACTTTTGTACTAGAATTACAATACATATTCAAACTAGATGAAAAAAATAAATATGGTGGACATTTTATCGCTGGCTGGCCGAAGACACAATGGTGAATATTAGTGCATGGCTAAACAAAACGCGCAATAAAAACATCCTTCATATATGCAACTTAACAAAATATTGCTTTCTAAGATTTGATGATATTCAATATTCATGTTCTACAGAAATCTTAAGAGATAAGACAATGAACGATAAATTGATATACATCCTTAATAGTGATAAATTTATTACCCTTTTCTTTAGATTAAAATTATTGGCTGAAATATTTTGAACCAGCCAATCAAAATTCAATGAAAGAAACCAAAGTTTTGAACAGACAAATAAGATTACACAGTTATAAAACTTTGGGTACCAGTGTAATTTACAGTCCATTGTCCACTCCCTTCCTGGGTTCATCTGGTGGCTACAAACTGACTAAACTTACTGCTACTGTCCTAAAATATAAATAAATGTTTTAAATTAATTAGACAATTCTTTTTTTAAATGACACTCAAAATGAGATATTTCGTATGTTATGATTGTCCTATAAATTTAATAGAATTTCTCTGATATTTCATTCATAATCTTATAATGTTAATTTCTTAACTAATGTTATTAATTCATGTTGTACTGTAATTATTATAATATTATTTTTGCATCTGATTCTATTTTTAGTTCACTTACTCTGTCAGTCAGGCGGGAAGACACACGGACGGACCGACGTAAAAATAGAGTGGCTGAGCTACTACAATACAAACATGTTTTGCAAGTGCCAAATTTTACACACAACACAATAACAATAGATGTAGAATACGTGGATAATTTGACATGGGAAATTTTTGTCCTAATTCATGTTGCTAATATAGTTCTCAAATATGGTTAGGGAAGGGGAAGGGGATATTGTAGGGTCATTAAGGGGGGGGGGGTATAGTTTTAATAGCCACCTGGGTGAAATATTTTAACAGGGTATGAGAGAATCTCTCACAATATCCACATATTCTATATCCATTATAATTTTACATCCAACACAATAATACAATTTTTGAATGAATGCAATAAACATTCAATTTATTGAATTACCCACATCCAACACATTCAAAATATCAGAGACCTTGAGGGATAAGACAATGGATGATAAATTGATGTACTTCCTAAATAGTGAAAAACAAAATTACCCCCTTTTTAAATAAAATTTATTGTTGAAAAGTGTGGACACTGCAAATTCATGTTGATAAAATAACAGTAAATGAAAAAAGTTTTCAGATTATTTTTAACAATCAATATTTGCCAACAACCCAAACTATAAAATACATTAACACTTTAGAGGATAAGGGGGGGGGGGGGATACACACACCCAAAAATAGACCAAAAATAACTTTTTTGAAATAGACATAGTCTTATGCTGTTTTTGGGGTTAGGTTAGTTTCGTGGTTAGAACATCCATGCAGTTTTTCTTTTTCATAATTGAAAATAATAGCTTGGCGATGAAGTTTCGGCGGTCTTACCACCCTCAGGGGAATGAGAATAGACTTATTAATCTAGACCTATCCCTGTATACCTGATACTATTCAAATATTTTGGTAACCTTTGTTACTAAAACTCATTGTTTCTCTTTCAGCGCTTTGCATCCACAAAGTTACAGGCTTTTGTTCTAAGCTTACACATACATGTAAGCAGTGGCGTGCAAAGGGTTTTGCCAGGGGTGGTGACAAAGGGGTGATAGGAGAAGTAAGATGTAGGGGGTATAATTGGGGTGTTATTTTATCCTCAGGGGGTGTACATAATCAACACACCCTGAAGTCAAACAATCATGTTTTTTTCTATTTTAGAGTAGTGTTTCAAGGGGGATGTATCATCGACCTCCCTTAATTTGGGATTAATTTTGGGTTAGGTACACCCCCTTACATCCATCATCTACACGCTTATGCATATAAGTAGAGTGTTAATATATTGTAAATTATTATATGAGAACATACAAATATTGGTTGGAGGGGATTTTTGAAATTATTTAACAATGTTCAATGAATCAATCGTTTACAAATAGTTTCTGACATTCATATTTAATTTTTTATAATTCAGATGAAAATATTTTACACGGGTATAATATTTTATTATGATTTATTTACTAAATATAATTTTCCAGATTTACTAGCCATAGGTTCATTGTCTATAAAGAGGTAGTTTTCTGGTAAAAACCGCAAAGTTTATGTGTTATAAGTAAAAAACAGTAGTAGAACGATAAGACTTTTACGGATTCTACCAGAAACCTACCCCTCGCTTTGATAACTTCATGGGTATTACAATAATTTAAGCAATTTCCTTTTAGATTGCAAAAGATTCTATAACAACCTCTCGGTAGATTATTATCTCCATTTTGGAAAATTTGACCTTAAATGGTCATACAAAGTGGTTTAGAATTTCGTATACTAATATTCAGATAAATTTTGGATGGCTAATGTGGCCCCTAAGTATCTATAGTTGTATCTAAATAAATTTTCTACTAAGTTGAATATTTGAGCCATTTGAAAAGTCATTTGTGAATGCACCTTTCATACAACTAATTTAATGCCCTTGAATAATTTTCCTCATTCCCGTTAAAGGAAGCTATTTATAGATGAAATTTAGCATTCTAGGGTGTTTTTTTCTTTTTATGTTTAAAATATCCCACTTTCATTTCTCTATTTCTCTCAAAAAGTGTCAAAACCCACTAATACAGAACTATATTTTAAAAGTACACTTAGGACAGTTTGTATTTTTTACACTTAAAAAATTTTATAACCATGTTATCATTTATGCAACAAAGCGAAGCTTATCTACAAAATATATTCTGTAAGTTGTACTTTAAAGTTATAAATTAAAAGAATTATTAACTTTTATCATGTAGTTGTCAATAGATTTGTTTTCACTTAGAAAGTTATATAAAAGTTACAGGATCTGTGTCTGTCTGTTTGTACCTAAGGATCTTGTTAACAGCTGGACAGTTATGGTTTTTCCTTTAAAGTGAAGCTTCAGAAGTAAAGGTTTTTAAGTATTTTGGGGGAAGGTGACTCCCCCCCCCCCCCCAAGAGAAATCGCCCTTTTAAAATAAACCATCCAAAAAAAAAAAAAAAATATATTGTAAAGTTTAGTTTTGATTTCCCACCCCTCGTATCTTCCCTCATTTGTCCCTGGAAGCCTCTAGGGGCGTAGCCACTAATTTTAAAAATACAGGAATATAATCATTAAAAAACTTATAATAGCTACGTTATTTTAAAATGAGCCCATCCTTGTTTTAAAACATAATTTGATATTCAGATCAGAATTGTAATTTTGGTCCCAACTAAATATATTTGCATTTTTTTATGGGTAATAGTATGCATACACAAAGCAGGGAAGGAGGGGACATTGGACTGGAAATTGTACTTGTACCCAAAGTTTTATAAAAAGTTTCGTTGGCTTAAAAGTTTGGGTACTAAGATTAAATTTTGGTTGATAAGTTTTGAGCCTACGAATAACAAATTTCGTTTATAAAATTTGGGTACCAGTGTAACTTAAAGTGCAATGTCCCCTCGGGCCCTCCCTGCCTGTGTATTATATGCATGTAAATAGCAGCTATAAATTAAATGGCGGGTATTAACCAAAGTACAAACGTGTCAAGGACGATAGTTTTCAACTTTTATAACATTGTACAAGTAGCCAGGGAAGGAGGGAACTTAGGCTGTTTATTACACTAGTCCTCAAAGTTCTATATTATCGTTTTCTTATTCATTGGCTTAACAAGTTTGGAGACTTTTAATAAGTTTTGATAAGTTGGTTTATACATAGTTCAGTGTCCAAACGTTTAAACCACTATTGTGAACTAAATAAGAATTTTATGAATAATCATTGGGGCCATTGTCTTAATTCCTTTAAAAGTAACGGTCCAAAACAGCAATAATAAGCTACTCTAAGGTTCCAAATTTTCGTCTGTCTGCTACGTTTTAGGGGGAACTGTGATTTCATGTTTCATTCACAGACGGACAGACACGAATTAAGAAGTTGCTACTCTATTAATTTTATTTTTATACCTGTAGTAAAATATTTGGATGTCCAGACTCAACAACTGTTCCATTCTCCATTACATACACCCTGTACATAGATAGATAGTTGGTTAGATAGATAGATAATTAGGTAAGGATAAAGATAGATTGATAGTCCAGACTCAACAACAGTTCCATTCTCCATTACATACACCCTGTACATAGATAGATAGATAGTTGTTTAGATAGATAGATAATTAGGTAAGGATAAAGAAAGAAGTATAGTCCAGACTCAACAACTGTTCCATTCTACATTACATACACCCTGTACATAGATAGATAGTTGGTTAGATAGATAGATAATTAGATAGTTGATAAAGATAGATGGATAGTACAGACTCAACAACTGTTCCATTCTCCATTACATACACCCTGTACATAGATAGATAGTTAGATAGATGGTTGGTTAGATAGATAGATAGTTGGTTAGATAGATAGATAGATAATTAGGTAAGGATAAAGATAGATGGATAGTCCAAACTTATCAACTGTTCCATTCTCCATTACATACACCCTGTACAGGTAGTTAGTTAGATAGGAAGTTGGTTAGATAGATAGATAATTAGGTAAGGATAAAGAAAGAAGTATAGTCCAGACTCAACAACTGTTCCATTCTACATTACATACACCCTGTACATAGATAGATAGTTGGTTAGATAGATAGATAATTAGATAGTTGATAAAGATAGATGGATAGTACAGACTCAACAACTGTTCCATTCTCCATTACATACACCCTGTACAGGTAGTTAGTTAGATAGGAAGTTGGTTAGATAGATAGATAATTAGGTAAGGATAAAGAAAGAAGTATAGTCCAGACTCAACAACTGTTCCATTCTCCATTACATACACCCTGTACATAGATAGATAGATAGTTGGTTAGATAGATAGATAGTTAGATAGGGATAAAGATAGATGGATAGTCCTGACTCAACAACTGTTCAATTCAGCATTACATACACCCTGTACAGATAGTTAGATAGATAGATATATAGATAGTTAAATAGATGGTAAGATAGCACACTTATTAAATTTAACCAACCAAAGAATTTTTTATCCAATCTTAACCAGACAAATGCCATCTAGCTAAAAAAGATGCGTAGATTTCACTTCTGGCAACCAGAAAATCCGCAGAAATCGAATTAACGAGATCCAAAAAAGTTTCATTAAAAAAAACCTTACACCAAAAAGAACAAACTATAAATATAGTGACGACTTAGTTTCTTTTTCCTGTTTAATATGAATTTTTAAAACTAATTTTCAGGCATGCATGTATTTTATAATATTCTTTTCTGAGAAACATAAAAAGAATTTTTAACATGAACAAAAAGCTACTTTTAGTTCTAATGAAAGATACTCTTTTTTTCTTGCAATAAAATTACTTTTGTACATTAAAAAAAACCCACATTGTCTCTATTTCATATTTAAACATGCATGTCATAATGATTAAAAAATCCAGCCATTTGATATACCTAGAAAGAAAAAAAAGAATATTTTCTCCCTGTGGGCAAAAGAAATTTTTAATTATAAGGGTGAAAAAAAGGTTTTTGAAAAATATAGTGAATTATTAAAAAGTGAGGTGACACAGTAATATAAAAATAATCGGGTGTAGTCCTTTTCGTAACATCGCACCTTATAGGGCGATTCTTTGTATTTAAAACAGTAGCTTATCTCCTATTTCTAGCCCTTGCGGGGGGGCTCTAACCCTGCGGAGCCAATTACCTAACCCTGTGGGGAAATCACCTAACCAAATATAACCTAACCTAACCTAAAATAACCTATAAAAAGCCATTATAAAAATGCGACGAATCACCCCTTATGGGGCCATGTTACGAAAGGGACGATTCCCAAATAATTAAATATGTTTTTTTTGTGGGACAGTCATTCATTTAGTAGCGAAGCATTGTTATGAAAATTAAATGCCTTTAATTTTTTCAGCAGCTTATTTGTAATGGCTCCAATACTGTATACTATGTCTGTATTAGGGTTGGGCCGTATATCCGGTGTGGCCGGATACCGGATATTGAAACTATCCGGCCGGATATCCGGCTCTATAATTTTTTATACTTTACACCAAAAATCCTTGCTTTTTAAAATCTTAAATGGCTATAATTTTCTTATTATTGAAGCTAAAAGAACATTTTTTCTGAATAAGTTTAACTTTATGTAAATTTATATAAGATTTTTGAAGAAATTTTTTTTACTACTTTAATATCTGGTAATTTGGCCGGTTATCCGGCCGGATATCCGGTAATTTGGCCGGATGACCGGATATTTGCCGGATATCCGGCCGGTTATTGGATATCCGGCATTTGAAATCAGCCGGATATCCGGTATCCGGTATCCGGCCAAAAAAGTATCCGGCCCAACCCTAGTCTGTATGTTTATTAGCTCTTTCCAATTCTTCTTTTTGGTATTAAATCTTGTTAGATAAACTTTTTTTCTGTACTGAGAATTTTAAATTTTTGATTACTTTGTTTCCAAGTGACATAAAACAGGCCTTTAATTACTGATTAAAACTGTGTCTTATTTATGCATAATTTTTTTCACTTTGGGACACCCTAAAAAGGTTAAAAATGAAAATACTTTGTTTTGTCAGGTATGTCCAAGGGTGTGTTTATTGTTTACCCCCCTCCCCACATACACACATCCAAAACGCATTTGGGGATGTCATAGGCACCATGTATATTTAAGAAGAAGAAAAATGTTATTTTACTCATTCCCCCCCCCCCCAACCAAAAAATTTACCAACAACCATTTTGGTGGAAGTATTTAACCTCCCTTCCCCAAATAAAATAGGATTTTAAAGAATTTCGTCTTTTTATCTCCCCCACCCAAATAAAAAAGCTTTGATGTCCATGATCATGGCTCTGAATACAATATAGTTCCACCTGATAAAAACAATGTAATAGTTTGTTGGATCATATGGCCTTTAAAGTAAACAATGCATTGGGTTTGTCCAAACAATGTCTGTATCAAGACATTAATAATATTGTCTGGGTATTGTTTTTTCAGTACTTTCATATTCCTTCGATTATAGAGCCCCTAGATGCAAGAGGTGCAGCCTCTAGTAGGTTTTATAATGTTATTGTACCCCCCCCCCCCAAGTCCCAACCCATCCACTTAACCCTTAACAGTCCTAACTGAGAGTTAGATTTTTTTTGTATATCTCCACCCTGGCGGGCACAGGATGCCAGCAAACCTGGCAGGGTTATCCAGGTTTTTATCTCCAACCGCCGATTTCGGCGGCTTGCAGCTGCCGAAATTTATGTTTTGAGATTTCTATTATAAAATTTACATAAAAATAAACATTGTATGAAAAAGATAAAATAAGAAAATGACAGCTGTTTTAAATTTTTTAGTAAAAAAAGGACCTACAAACAAAGGTTATTAAATAAAAGGGCGAAGGAAGCGAAAATTGACTTTCACTCACTTATAGTCGGAAATTCATTATCAAACAGAGGGCATGCACAAAAATTTTAAGCCTTTTAGCTCTAATAGGAAGTGAGATAATAGGGGGGGAGAGGCATTGAACCCCCCCCCCCTCCCCCTGGCCGATAAAGGTGCGGCAAGAGGCCCAACTGTTAAGGGTTAAGCTTTGGAAGGGGTCCGACTGTTTAGGTTAAAATAATTTCAATTTATTTATCTCTAGGGGCTCTGTTTTCTGAAGGGTTACGAAGGGAACGTAAAATAGCTTAAACCCATACCAGGACCAATGTAAAGTTTCCCTAAAATGGAGAACTCAGTCAGTTTAGCAGTATCAAACCTTAAGATACTGACAAAATATCTTACTAAGTTTATATAATAGGATAGGCCCAACAAGTGTTATTTATAATTTTAAATTCTATCAGTCTAATAATAAAAGCGGAAAGAGTTTATAAAGACGACACAAAAACATTTATAAAAATTACTTATTTTTTTCTTTTTTTAGATTCTTTAATGATTTTAACGTTTTTATTATGTAAATGAATAAAGTTTTATTCAAACTTAAAGGATTTAATCTTTTGCTTTGAAATTTATATGTCTAAACAGTAAAAATATGAAGTTCTTTATTACGAAATCTCAAATCATTAGATTTTAATTAAGTTTATTTATAAAAATAAAGAATGAATTTGGCAAAAAATATAGCTACAAAAAGGATTACTGCTTTATAAAACTACCTTGATTGTAGAATTGCATTGATTTTGTTTAATAACTGTAAAAAATGAGTTTTTATGTGATGCGTTGCTTATAATCAAACCTAAAAGTGCATTTTATTCAATGATAGAGTGAAAAAAACATATACCTTGTTTTATAGTTTTTTTTCTGTCTCTTTTTATTCATTTATATAATATGTATATTAAAAATAAAAAGTATTTATTTCTTTAAATATTCATACTTTGCTAAAATGCCCTAGTAACTTTTTGCAATATATTCGCTCTAAAAAGGATTCAGTATCTGACTTTTGCATTTAAAATGATAGATTTTATACCAATTATTATGTTTACTGCAGAAAAAAATTATTTTTGTGTTTATATGCAATTTTCTATAATAAAATGTGAGAAATGCTTTTTTTCACACGTAGGGCGAAAAAACTAACACTGAAAATAAAATGTATGTCTTGAACATGTCCTAAACTCATAGATAAAAACTTTCATAAGAACATTTATTTCAAAATATGCCATTTAAGGCATGAAATTAATTTTGCAAATTAACATTGCAAATGTTTGCAAATAACTTTTGAAAATGATTTCTGCGGATTTTCTAATTTACATAGGTGTTTTCTGCACATTTTCCCCGTTCCAAAAATACCTTCCTCGTTAAGATTGGCTTCAAGAAAGTATTTACTTTCCAAAAATGATATGTGATAGGTAGATAGATAGAGATAGATGGATAGGTAGATAGACAATCCCATAAAGATATAGTTAGATAGATGGTTAATTAGATTCTTAGAAAGATAGATAGGATATAGATAGATACATATTTAAATAGACAGACAATTGGTTTCGGTTAGATATTTACTCTATGTATTGTATAGATATTAGAGTATATCAAACTAGCGGCTACGCGCCTTGAGGCCTCTAGTTAAATTCGATAACCGAATTCTTTATTTTAGATTTTTAAAAAATTGTAGATGGATTTTTTCTCTTTTGTTAAGGGGGCGGGGGGATAGACCATAACCCCCCTCCCCCATTTTCAATTTCCGTTTAAAATATTTTTAACAAAAATTTTTAAGGGAGTATTTTTTTCTAGAGGCGATTTCTCTTGAGTGGGTGGTGGTACCCTTCCCCAAAATAGTTATAAACCTTCCCGTGACTTATGAGAGGCTACCCTGTGAAGGAGCGGTTAGCGAGATCCTTCGGTACAGACAAACAGACAAACATCCTGTTACTTTATTGTAAGCATAGAGTAATTTTTCATCTCTTTTCCATACCTATCACAGCCAAGAACTGTATGTACTCTATGAGCTATCATCAAAATGGTTCTGTCTGCTAAACAGGTCTGTAACACCTAAAAAAAAAGAATTTACGTCAATCACATAAATCGAGGTACTCAAAATAGTTCTAGTTTTTTTTTGGCCCCAAGGGCAGAAGAATCGGGCCAACAATAAAGGCATTAATTTTTAGATTTTTTATTTCATTATTCGTAAAACATTGTATGTCTATAATACGATACGATACATGATTTTTCGAAGTTTAATTTACCTGTTGAATTTGATTATCAGTTTCTGTATCAACATTAGCTGTGGCCTCGTCAATCAACACAATTTTGGCGGGGGATAACACAGCTCTAAAAAAAAATAATTTGAATTGGATAAATAAAACTAGGAGAGGGATGAGACATTAGATTTCCCTGTGCATCATTGGATCTTGGCTATTTAAGATTATTCTGTTCAAACGATGTGCGGGCATAGCATGTTTGTCTCAGGCCATTTGTCAGCTAGCAGCCTTATAAGTTCATAGATTTTTGGACATGACATTTTTGTTTAATTTCATTGTGTTATTTGATATTTATAAAACAATAATATTTTCATTAAATATTTAAGAAGTCAGTAAGTATGATTTATTTTCAGCTATGCTGCATATTTTTTGGCGATATTTAGGGATAGAATAATGGACGATAAATTGATGTATAACCCCAATAATTATAAACAAAACTCCCCTTTTATAGATTAAACTTTAGTTAAAAACGTTTAAATACTCAACTGAGTTGACAAGCACTGAAAGTTTCAATATTTTAGATTAAAAATTAAAAATTTTCTATTCAGTACAAATTTTAATAAAATTTTTTTTTTCATATAATGACATCACTTGAAATTTTAATAAAAAGCTAAAAATAAAAAAATCAGACAAAAACACATTTTGTACAAAATTTTCCACTACCTTTGTTTTTAGCATAAATTTGAAGTAAAGTGCATTATTTATATAAACTAGAAGGAGTACAATATTACAAAGAAAGATAAAACTATATTTTCAAAATATTCTTAAAATTTGTCTTTGGAAGCTTGAAAATCTTAATTTCAAAAATTAATTTGCTTTTTCTCTCAGTATTACTTTAAAATCTTTAGAAGTCCACCTTGTCCGTTTGTATGAATCGCTAAGAGGATATATAATTTCTTAGCTTATGTTTAAGATATAGAGCTGAAATTTTAGGTGAACATTCCTATGATACAAGTGCATGCACTCTGTATATTGTTTTGTCCGTCTGTTTATCAGTAATGCTAAAAGAATTATTTATTTCCTATAGATTTTGATTTATATGACTACTCCTAAAGATATAATCATTAATTTTTTACAAAGATTCTTATGACTGTTAAGCATCTCCTATTGATATTGTCAACATTACACAAAGTTTGTCTTTAAGTATTAAAATGATTTCCGGCTGAATTTTTTCTTCAATTGTACTTTAAATATTCTCCGCCCTTACCTTAACAAGCATTGTCCCATAACCACCTTGCCCATAAGCTGTACTGTTATTTATCTCTGCATTACCATAATCCTTTTCAACTTTATTTTCCCAACAAACTTAGCGTTATCCTTAATAGTGCCTTGATAAGCATGAATCCCCTCCTCCTTTTTATTTTGAAAACAAATTGAAAATAAGGAGGAGAGGTAGTTTCTGTTTGATGGTTCATTACTTTAGGTTAGGTCAGGTAAGGTTCCCCCCCCCCCTTCCCTGCTAGAAAAATATACCCCTCAATTGCTTTTAAAAAATAAGTTAGATGGGGGGTAATTTGTGCTTAACAAGCCCTTTGTGGGAAAGCACCCAGCACTTTTATACACACATGAGTGCAATATTTTGAAAGAAATATTTATTAACCTGACCATTTATAAAAGATGATCTTTTCTTTAATAAATGTCAGTACATCAAAGAGATATTTGATAGTTTGGGCTATATGTTTGAAATGAAAGAATCGCCTAATTGATGTAAACTTTACTTCTTTATTTTCCTTTTTAAAAAGCCTATGATTAAAAATTTCATACAGCAATGACTTCTAATTGTTGGTTTAATTGTCTAATTTGAGCATATTATAAACGGTACACCGACAAATCTCCTAAAGGGACAAACGTCCTTATGCGACAAACGTCCTAAATCTCATAATGTAATAATCAAATGGTATGGTTTCGAACCCTACACATCCTTAACTTATTAACAAAAATTTTCCATTAATTTTCGAAAATTTTTACCCTAATTTTGGAAGATTTACTTTTTAAAAAACTTTTAGGAGGTTTTACTTTAGAGATGTCGCATTAGGAGGTTTGTCCCTTAGGACGTTTGTCGTAGTAGGACGTTTGTCGGTGTACCCTAAAAACCTGTATATTATTTTCCGTCATTATGCAACAGTTTTACCAACAAAATTGTTTATCAAAAGTAGATAATCTAAAGACTAACTCTCTAAATCAGCAAATTGAAGAATAGAGGTGGCAGATTCATATATATTATGTCTGTTGTTTTTCAGTTCTTCCTTTTATATCTTTTTTTATGTTTCATATTATTATCCTTAAATATATGGTGCATAATATTTTTTTTATGGAAAATAATAAAAAAATACATATACATAAACATTGACAAAGAAAAAAATGTGTCGTATTTTTTTAAAGAAAAAACAAAAGGAAGAAAGTGTCAAGAAATCCTTTAATTACAGCTGGAATGCAATCATATTATTGTTTATACAAATCTGCTAATCATTTACTTTAAAGTATGTAGTAAGAATTTTTTGTTCGACTGTCCCGTAAGATCTTGAAAACCTCAATCGTGCTCTAATTTAAGCCCCTATATGGTCTACATGCCCCCCTCCCCATCCCTTATCTGCCCGAAGAGGCCTCTAAGTAATTATCCACTATTAAAGACAGTCATTTTGTAAAGTAAAGAGTTGGGTTATAATCAAATGCTCTTATTAAGTCAAACTGTTCTTGGCTATAGACCATTTCAGACATATACATTTGGTTATATTTAAGAACACTTTGACTTAATAAGAGCATTTGACTACAAGCCCAACACCCAACTTTACGGAATTACGCGGAATAAAATGACCCTCTTAATAAAACCATTGATTTGATAGTTTATTTGTTGGTTTGTGAAAATATCCAGAATGCATTTCTCTAGATTTTTCTACTCTAAACCTTTTAATTAATTAATCATGTGTTCTTGCAATAATACCAAATTTCAAAAGAAAATCTTCCAGACCAAATAGCCAATAAAAAAAACTTGCTAGACTGAACAAACTAAAACTCTAATTTGATTTTACAACCTTTGTTTGGAAGTTTCGTAGAGCAAGAATCTAACCCTGTAATAAAATTTTTGCTGTATTGAAAGCAAAACTTTTTAATTGATAGTACAAATAAGTATTTTTAAGAAGAATTTGTACTTGCAAACAAGTTTAGGGAAAAGTAGGTTGACCCCCCCCCCCCTCTACATTATGTAGTTTCAGTCAAGCGCCTTGGTGCCAGACATATGTACACTAGATTTTTTATGACTTTAATCTGAACCTTAGATGCGATTGTTAATATTGGTGCAACGCACTTGATATAGCAGACATAGCAACAGTATATCAACATTTGCCACAGCCACGGTGTTTACTGAACTTGCTCTAAACATCTTCCAAAAGATGCGCTAATGCCCTTCATCTTTAATTTTTCTAACGTGTTGAACCATGAAAGTTGTCACGTACTGTCCAAAAGATGTAAAAACAACAAACACACGTTTTTTGCCAGTGTTTTCGTCTTTAGCTTGTTTTTCTAAGTATTTAAACATTAAAAAACGTCCTATCCTTAATGGATAGCTATTATACAGAATGCTCGTATATTTAATAAGAAAGATTTTTTCTCTAAAAACTTTGAAACTCAATTTTAAAGTGGTGATTTCTCTGACGATTAAGAGCAATGTTTTTAACACCTACGAAAATTCTCCTTCTCAGTAAAGATCTGCTAGAGCATTACATTTGGACAAACAGCAGCCGTGAAAATCAAAATTATCCATAGCCTTACGGAAAAATTGAAAGAAGACAAAGTGAGTTTTAGAGTAGCTACGACACTAAAAATATGAGACGTACTTTTAATACTTTAAGTGGAAACTCTTTTCTCTATTAATTTTACTATTCAATTATTTAGATAAAAGTACGTTGGATTAAAACAAAAGAATTACAGTTATTTAAACAAATGCCAATATAACATATTTAGCATCACAACCTACTAATAATTAGGTAAAGTATGTTCTTTAAAATCTCACTTTCTCTTAAGGGCAGATTAACACTTTTAAATACTACTTTTTGTCTACTTGAATTTCAAATTTTTCAATAATCCATAAACCAATAAGCGATCGTATTCCAAATATTTTCAAGTTTAAAAAGGTCAAGAATATGTGAAGAGATATAATCTTGTAGTGCCATTTACCTTCAAGGAAATAGCCCTAGGTACTGAACCTAAATAACCTAAACTAAATAGATTTTTTTCTTAAAGTCTGCTTGTTGGGGCACTTGTAGACTATGTATTGACCTTCAATAAAAGGTTAAAATATACCCAAACCAATGTAACTCTTACCTTAAGTACAAATCCAAATAACTAGTCGTTTTATAGATCTTTAGTAAGCTATTGAGACAATAAAAAACTATTAAAATTATTACTACGGCATAATTCTACAATACAGAGCATTATTGTTTTTGTCTAAAGCTACAGATCTCGGAAAATGCTAATCTGTATTGGTTGTTCAATGTCTTTACGTGGTTCGCCTCTGACTATCTCCCTACTCCTCTAGAGGTTAGGGGTGAAGCAACTAGTTCGAGAAATGACTTATTACCTCACAAGGCAGAGCAACTGTTTTTGTCCAGCAGAGAAACAACTACCAAGACCTTTTAATATTTTCATTTCATTTTAAAATCTATATTGCATAAGATTACAGTTTTAATTGTTTAAATTCTTTATGTACTACAACATAAATTACGTTTTTTATCGCTTTAAATATCAGATTTTGCTTTTACTACAATTTTCCTTTTATTATACCATGCTCTGCTTAGCTTTTTAAAAATTAAAGTAAGCATAATAAAGAGATAGGAAAATTAATAATAAAATCAACTTTCTCTCCTAATTATGGTAAACAAACTTCATTATTTAGATGACTAAAATAACTGAAAAGAAACAATATAGGATGTTTTCTTTTGATTCTACAAGGGATCTAATAGAAAATAGAAGATAAATTGATGTACATTTCTAATGGTGATACACAACCTTACAACTTCTGTAGATTAAAACTAGTGGTTAAAATGTTTGGACAATATCCCCAAAGTTGTTAGCCAACGAATAAGAAATCATTATGATTAAACTTTGGGGACTAGTGTTCCCTAGTTTCTCCCCAACTTTGAAGCCTACCAATGACAGAACGAGATATAAAATCTCTCTCTATATAAACTTGCCCTAGAGATTTTAAAATGAAATTTCCTGTAATTTTATAATCCAATCCTCCCAATCTTGTAATACATCTAAAAATAGAGAAAATATCATTAATGAATAAATCTGCAACATTTTTTATAATAAAACCATGGAAAAAAATAAAAGTGTTCTCAGTTCATTGTAATATTTCTAATATTCAAATACTTTCTGGCGCTTACTCACATAGTACCCTGTAAAGCACTGGTGACCCACCAACTTTATTTAATTTGGGGGCTGGGTATTCTTTCGTTTGTTTATCACTTAATTAAGGTATTAAGTTGGGTTATATTTGGTACTTGGTAGCCCGACAGGGGTTGGGTATAGGCATAGGGTATAAAATTAATCCACTTTCCCTTTCTTTATTTTCAATCTATTTCTTATAGGGGGAGGGGGTGGGATGGGGTTGAACTGGCTTGTTTGTGTGAAAATATCTATTTTCTTAACCTAGGTTTCATTATTACAAAGAAGCTAAAATCTTTTTTTTCCAGAAAATTAATTACCAATAACTCTTTTCCCTCCATGTACTATTTCTCTTGCGAAAAAGTTATTCTAAATACAAAATACAGGTTTTATACAAATATACTTTTTTACCTTTCTAGTCGAGATTTCCTAATGGCATCAATAAGCTGTCTGTCAGAGTAAAACTAAAAAAGGAAAATAGAATTATTGAAATGAGAAAAGTAAACTGTTAAACAGTAGTAATATGGAAAATATAGGTTTTGTCACAATAAAAGCTTATGATTCTGAAGTTATCTTGCAATGTATACTATAATAAAACTAATCATACTAAAATAGTTTTCACATCGTATACACAAATTTCTGCGAAAAATAAAATAAAAAATTTAAGTTAAAAACCAGTTTAGTTAGCCCCGAGTTGCCTAAGGCCCGTTCTAACAAAACTGGTATCAATCTTTTGATTTTTATTCTAACATTCGTAGAAAATTTGCCTGTAATACTAGGCTATACATGATTTTTCAGTATGGCTGAAAACCGGTTCTAATCCAGTGGATATTAATCGGTTTCAAAGCCATACTGGAATGTTTGTACCTGGTCGGGATCTAAGTTTTCTCTAACAGTTCCACTAAAGTTAGTTTTTATTTAGATTATCCTTATTTAAAAGTAACAGGATTTCTGTCTGTCCGTTCGTCTGTCGGAAGCAAAAAATCTTGGAAACTACTGAACTGATTGTACTTTACTAGTTGATATTCGTATAAAGCTTAACATTTGGCTAACCACTGAACCGATTAAGCTGTGCATATTGGTCCTGTTGTGGTTTTAAGCTATTTTCAAGGGTGGGAAGACGACATCCCTCCAAAAATGTAAACGGCTGAGGGGGGGGGGGGTGGAAATTTCTATTTGTAGGCGAGAATATTTTACACTTTTATCTGGATTTCCTAACCTTGTAAAGTAATACCAAGCGCCTGTTTGCAGGCTTAGACATTTCTACTATTTTCGAATTGCAGCACTATATTAAAATTTTCCTTCTATGTTTTTTAATAAAAAAAAATGTATCAAAATTGTTTTGTGTATAAATCCTACTGAGCTGGATCTTTAAATCATTTCAATGGTGCGCTAAATCACCCCGCGCAGAATTTCAGCGTCCAATTTCGTAAAATGCGCCGCTGTGATTGGCTGAAATTCTGCGCTGGGTGATTTAGCGCACCATTGAAATTATTTAAAGATCCAGCTCTGATGAATTCCATTTCTATTTTAGAAATGCAAAAAATGAATTTTAATCTTTTTCCTAGAAACAAAATATATTATTTTGAGAGAATCCAAATTAATTCTGGATTCAACATAATTTTTAACAGCTAGCTTTTCTATACTAATGTATGTTATTTCCATCCACCAGAAGGTCATAAACAATGATTATAAATGAACCCATGTTAAAATTGTCCAAACAAAAATTGAGCTAATGAAATATAACAGAAGCGTATTAACTTTCTACATCCTTACACTTTCATTTGAAACTTGTTGATTTTTTTTATATTATTGTTCTGTCAAGTTAATTTTAAGAATAATAACTCCTAGGACAAAAAAGCACAATGTTATGTACTTAATCCTACAATAAAAATACGTTCATACTAATAATCCTTGATTTTAAACAACTTTTGTTCATCAAAAGTACTAAAGGATTATTTGTCCTATTATCTGATATTTTGAGTATTGCTATTATAGATGTCTTCATTCATGTTATTAACAAATATTTCATTACAGTACACTATTTTACATCAAGTCTTATATCAAGACAGGGAAAAGAAAAAATTAAACATCATGCACATCGTACATATAGCAAAGTCAGGCAATCTCTGGAAAATATAAAATACTAAACAAATCTAATCTTAAAATTGCTGAAATGCTACCTACTGCTGATATGTAAGACGCTTGACATCTATAATGAGAGAGAAGGGAATTCTCTGACTTATAAACAGACAAAACTTTTTAAAATACACTTCTAGGAAGAGTTTTCCGCGGATATCAAAATAAAAAATTATAAGATTAAAAACACTTTTGTTAACCCCGAAGTCCCAGGCTAACAAAATTGGTATTAACTTTGTTATTTTTATTTTAATATTCGCAGAAAATTGTCTGCCACACGATGCCATACATGGTTTTTCAGTATAGCTGAGAACAGGTTCTATTTCAGCGGATATAATTCGGTTTCGAAGCCATACTGGAAAAATTCTTAATGCTTATTCCCTATTCTAATAATGAATGATAAGTTTTTAATACAAAACTTGAGATAAATTCTTTCCTTTCATTATAGTTGTGTACTTTCCCTCAGGGATCTAAGGGGAAAGACAATGGCCGATCAATCAGCTTACATCCCAAATGATGATACACAAAATTACCCTTTCTGTATATTACAATTAGGAGTTGAAAGATTAATGAACTAAGTACTGAAATAAGTAGCATTCTGAAAGTTTATAAACTTACTCTCTTCTCATTGGCTTAAATTAAAAACTTGATGTCTGATTGGTATTTCATAATTCATTTCTACAATACGATACGATACATGATTTTACATTAGGGCTCAGAAACGGTTCTAATATTAATCAGCTTGGAAGACATACTGGAATAGTTATTTCTTTCATCGTATTATAAACAGCTTTCCGCGGATATAGAAAGTACAATTATAAGATTAAAACCAGTTTTTTAGCCCTGAGGTGCCGAAGGCACGGTGTAAAAAAACTATTTTTATTCTTATGATTGTACATTTTTATAATCGTAGAAAGCTGGATATAAAACGATGCTAGACATAGTTTTTTCGTATTCATGAGAACCGGTTCCTATCCACCGGATTCAAATGAATACGAGCAATTATATTCTTCAAACTTTTAATTTTATGATGAATCTAAATAAATTCCTGAATAAGAAAGGTTGTTGGGGGATGATGGCTAAATGTTCTCTGAGTTCTTCCAATTCCAACTGGGAAATATTCACATTGTCTATGTAGATTTCACCACTAAAACAAAACAAAAATTATTTTAGATTTACAAAAAAAAAACTTAATTTGAGGGGGAGGGGGGTGGAAGGGTGTTGGTACCCTGCCCCCCAAAAGTTATTAATTTTCCCAGGACCTATCAGAAGCTACCCTGTAAAGGAGAAGCATATTGGTTCCGTGGCTAGCGAAATCCTTCAGTACAGACAGACACACACACACATCCTAGCTATTAGTTTATTATCCTATTATATAAAGTAGTAAGCTTTTTTTGTCTGTAGCGAAGGATCTCGCTAACCACTGAACCGATAAGGTTCTCCTTTTCAGTAAAGCTTTTTATAAGTCCTGAGATGGTTTTAGGCTATTTCATTTTGATAAATAAGTCCAGGTATGGGTTTAGGCTATTTTTCTGCCCTTCCATACCCCTTAGAATATAGATACCCTAGATACTAGGGGCGCATCCGCTAGTAGGGATACAAAGCACATTAATAATAACTTTGGGTACTTTTATCAAATTTTGATTGGTTGGTCCAACTTTTCAACCAATGATCTAAATAATAGAACCCGATCGGTTCAGCGGTTACCATGATCTTAAGCTTGAAACAGACAGATGGACAGACATTATTCTGCTTTGTAGATATTACTAGCGGCTTCGCCCTTGCCTCTAGGGGCTTTGCCCAAAGAGTTAATTTAAATTTTTTTAAATAAGTATTTCTGGTACTGCCATTTATTTTGAAGTAACTGCCTAAAAACAATTTTTTTTTGGGGGGGGGGGAATTTTCATTTTTGGGGGGTTGGGGGTGTTCCTTCTACCCCCCAAGAAAATAGCTTAAAACCATCACAGGACCCTGAAGAGTAGAATCCGATCGGTTCAGTGGTTACTGAGATCTTAAGCTTCAGACAGATAGACAGACGGGTGGACTGACATCGTTCTAAACTGCGAACCAAAAAGTTAGGCAAATCTGAATTTTTCAATTAGCGGCTGCGGTTTTAATTTTCAATGGATGCACTATTAATATTATTTGTAGATATATCCTTTGATTAATAGTTTCCAATGTTAAATTGCTTAAAATTAACGTCAGTGAATCACAATGACTAAAAATATTCATTTGGAGGGAAAATAAGTGAACCAAAAAGATATGCAAATCCTAAAAAAAGATTTTATATTGCTAATTGTTCATCAATTTATAGGTTATTGTCGCTAAAATCGGTAAATTTCAATCAAATAACACATTAACATATGATATATCATTAAAAAAAGCATTAAATATTATGGAAATATATATTTTCTATAAAACAGATAAAAAACAGATCTATTGATTTTTAATGCGCCCTCCGTTGGCTCCCTTGACCTCTAGAAGTCTCTTATCCATTGAGGAGGTCAGCTTAAGCACTGTAGAGGCTGGTACAGAGACTGCGGCCTCTTGTATAGCTTTCTAGAGGCCATCAACAGAGGAAAACTGGCGTCCATCTGCATAAATTTGACGTTTTATGATACTCCAGTAATTTTCAATGGGGTTAAGGTCATGGGAGTTGGCCGGCCAATCCATAATTTTTGCTTCGACAATACCTTTTTTCTTCAGGTGATCCATAGTGTACTTGGAAACGTGAGAACGAGCATTGTCCTGCATGAAAATGAATTTTCTTTTAGCTGCAGGTTTTAAAGCCTTATACCAAGGGAAGAAGGCTCTGTCTAACAGGCTACAGTAATTCACGGAGTCCAGTTTTATACATTTTTTTTACCTTGTATGGTCCAACAACTTGGTCCCCTATAATACCAGCCCAAAACATAACCCCTCCACCCCCCTGTTGACGCCTATAGCGAGTTCCAACGTTTTGCTTGTTTAGAACCCAACCACTAGCCCAACCATCAGGGCCATCCAGGGTAGCACGACACTCGTCAGTAAAAAATACCTGGCTGAAGTCAGTCTTTAAGTACTTGACTACCCATTCTAGACGTTTGAGCTTGTGGTTGTAGGTCAGGGGACAGGTAATGAGAGGTTTTTTTACCTTACCCATACTTTTTAGCACACGGTTCCTAGTTGTCTTAGGAATATCAGGCAGCCCAGCCCTCTGAAATATAACTTGGCTGCTAGCATGTTGGTTTCTTGCCAATTCTAGCTTAATTTGTCTCAATTCGCGATCACTAAGTGTCCTCCTCCCCCCATTTTTCTCTTTTTTTCTTTTATTTCTTTTCAGCTTGCCTTCGTTAAAATATTTTTGCACTGTTCTGTGATCACGGCCAAGTTTTTTGGCAATTTCTAATGTATCATTGCCCTCACTAAAAGAGTATGAATTTTAGCCTTTTCTTGCTGACTTAAGTCCTTTTTACGACCCATAATTCTGAAAAGAAAGTAAATTTGCTTATTTTTTTGGTTCGGTAAAATTTAATTTTAACATGAAAATAAGTAAAAAAAAACACTATAGATACAAAAAAAAAATAACTTTTGCTTTTTTATGATGTTGTCACCTTGAAAACAAACAACGTACTGAAGCTTCTGTACAAAAAACTTGTTCCATAGACAAAATATCTAAGAAATAGATATCTGCATATTTTTTTGGTTCGCAGTTTATTTTGTACATATTATAAGATAAGATGTTTGGTAAAGATATTGTTAATGTTTACAAAATTGAAAAGTAATGATCTAATTTCCACAAAATAAATTATATTAGATTTTCTTCTGGGATCTAAAGGGATAAGACAATGAATTATAAATTAATGTACATCCCAATTAATGATACACCAAACTATCCCTTCTATAAGTTACAATTAGTGGTTGAAACGTTGGACCCGTAATTTAAAGAAGCAACCAATCATATTAAAAAAAGTACCTAATTAATTAGGAAATCTTATTATAAAACGTTGGAGACTTTTACTTTTACATTCTTTGAGCATTGTGAAGTAGAAAGATTGCAATGTAACCTAATTTTAGAATGACAACCAAAGTGCTTTACTCTATACTTATCCTGTAATAGAAAACTACATTCTCAAAAATCATAATATATCCAAGACACATTGCGTGATACTATAGACGTTAAAAATAAAACATACTACTATTGCTATGCAAGGCAATTAACAATTAACCCGTGTCCGTGGCTCAACACGTAGCGCATCCGCTCGTCATTAGAAAGGTGATATGTTCGAATTTCGGTCTGAAACTAAAGGCGTTAAAAATGGTTCATACTGCTACTTTGTAAGATTCGCGACATAAAAAGTTAGAGTAGGAGGAATGCCTTTTCCCAAAACAGGCGCAACTCATTACCATGCACAGTTAGGACAAAGGTCATGCAATGAAAAGGGTTGGTTGTCTGATGGGTGTTGATACCCTAGGCGATTGAGCGCGTTTCATTGCAATTTAAAATGCAGAGTATGTTCAAAGGTGACGTGGAGAGGATTTTTACCCAATGCTGGAGTCAATAGGTAGTCAATAACAATTAACAAAAAAATTTTGAAGGGAAATAAACAGGCGCAACGCATTATCTTTCAATGTGAGGACTTCCAGGAAAAGGTCATGCAATCAAAGGGTTTGTCCTCTATTGAGTTCTACTTTACTTCACCGACATAGATAAGATAGTAAAAATTATAGAATGAGAAAAAAATTCCATGAATAAATTAGATTGAACTTATTGAATATTTATTCCTAATCTAGTATCTATCTCTATCTTTAGTCTTAAACCCTTATAATCTCTGAAGTAGTTACGCAGGACAGGAGGGGACATTGGGCTGTTTATTAAACTAGTCCCCAAAGTCTTTTAATAATATTTTATTATTCGTTGGCTCAACAACTTTGGAGACTTTTAATTGGTTGGTTCACTAAGATGGATTTTTAAACGTTTCAACCACTTATAGTATCCCACAGAAGAAGTTATTTTGTTTATAATCATTGGAGTTGTACATTAATTGTCGGCCAATGTCTTATCCCTTTATATCCGTGTAGTTACGGCACAATTTCTCAAGGATTAATTCAAGGATCAAATACATAGTTACAAGAAAATAAGGATGACAACATCCTTAGAAGCAAAGCTCTAAAATCAGACGAACAAACTTTTACACTTTACAAAGTGTCAAAATTTAATAAGCAGTGCATTCATTTATAAGCCATAACAAAGTTGTATGTAAATTTGTTGCTAAATTGTTTAATTAAAGGATTATGTTCTAATTTATACCTACATTTTATATCATACAAAAAAAGTTAAAAAATCAAATTTATCTAGATGTTGGTAACTATTAAAAAACTGGTTTTAATCTTATATTTGTACATTTTATATCCGCGGAAAGCTGTTTATAAGGCGTTGCGAGAAATAACCATTAAATACTTTGATTATCCTTAATGCAAGACTTTCTAAGTATATGATCATAGATTAACCAATTTAACTTTAGATATCACCAGGGATCTTAGGGTTAAGACAAATTAATGTACATCTTCATTCTTAATAAACAAAATTACGCCTTCCGTAGTTTATTATTAGTTAAAACGTTTGGACACTACCCGTTTAAATTAACTAATCAAAATTTAATAAAAGAACCAAAATCTTATAATAAGATGGTTAAAAACTATGGGTACCAGTGTAATTTAATGTCCAATGTCCCCTTCCTACCTAGATATCAGCACTATTTTACATAGATTTCAATGAACTTGATACAAACACTTTTTTTTTAAAATAGACATAAAAAGTGTAGATAATCAACCCATTATTTGGACCAATAATAACATGGTGAAGTAACAGTCTGATTACATTATTGATAAAAAAGACATTTTTTATTATTCTATCCATATAATAAAATCTAGATATATCAAGAGTCCGTTTTCAATAAAAATTGTATTGAGGTTCACAAAGGGAGGGAGGGAATATCGGACTCTAAATTTCACTGACAACCAAAGTTTGGACCACGCTCGCCCATTGGTTAACTTAAAAACTTTTATTGAATTTTGATTGGTTGGTTCAAAACAAGTATTGTCAAAACTCTTCAACAACAAAGGTAATTTGTTTATCATGACTGGGGATGTTTTTTAATCTATCATACTATAAGATTCCTGGTTTCAAATAACACTTTTGCCTCCCTTTTAAAAATTCTCAATTCTTTGTATTTTTATTTAAAAGTGAAGTACACATATTATATTGCAGTGCTGTAAAAAGTAATGTGTATGTCTTTAAGTAATGTCTATGTGTGTGTGTGCGTGTGTGAATGTTAGTGTACGTATTTATGTGTGCATGTGTATGTGTGTATGAATGTTAGTGTGCGTCTTTATGTGTGCATTTGTTTGTGTGTGTGTGTCTTTTTATGTGTAGGTTTGTATGTGTGTGTGAATTTTGGTGTATGTCTTTATGTGTGTGTTTGTGTATGTTTTTATATGTGTGTATGTGTGTGAATTTTAGTGTATGTCTTTATGTGTGTGTGTGTGTATGTGTGTGTGTGAATTTTGGTGTATGTCTTTATGTGTGGGTGTGTGTGTGAATTTTAGTGTATGTCTTTATATGTGTGTGTTTGTATGTCACGTGTTTGTATGTGTGTGTATGTTTTTATGTGTGTGTGTGAATGTTGGTCTATGTCTTTATGTGTGTGTGTAGGTTTCTGTGTGTATGTGTGTGTAAATTTTAGTGTATGTCTTTATAGAATAGGATAATTAGGTTAAATTAGAGTATATATATGGGGGCAGGAAGAGTTATCCTGGTACCCAAAGATTTATAACTACGTTTTCTTATTTGTTGGCTCAAAAACTTTGGGTACTTTACAGAAACTTTTATTGGCTGATTCAAGCTAGAAATGTTAAAGTTTTCTAACCGATAGTTTTTATCTACAATTTCAAACCCGCGGCATTAGCGTAAATGACAGCGTGCCTGCTTGTATTTGAGGTGTCGGGTTTGAGGGGGAATGCCTTGGCACAAAAAGAGGCTTATCTATTTGAAAGTAAAAGGAGAGACAAAAGTGTAATGGTGGCACTTCTTGTGAATAGTTTATTATTTGATTTGTCTTTATCACAGAGGTCTAATGTATTTCATGGATCTTAAGGGATAAGACAATTAAAGATTATTTGATGTACATCCCAAATTAAGATAAACAAGATCACTGCTTCTGAAGATTAAAATTATTGGTGAAAAAGTCTGGACACTTCTAGTTTCTAACCAACCAATCACAATTCAATAAAGGTAAGTTTTTTACCAAAAAATAAGTTAACATGGTTAAAAAGTTTTGATACCAGTGTTATTTACAGTCAAATGTCCCTTTCCTTCCTGGATTTAATGTCTTTATAATCCTGGCTTAGTCCACATTTTCATGCCAATTAACTTACATTTCATCCAGGGAGGAAGGGAACATTGAATTGTAAATATCACAGGTACCCAAAGTTTTATAAACACTTGTTATCTTATTCGTTTGCACAAACACTTGGGGTTCTTTTAGTTAATTTTTATCGGTAGGTTTTAAACTAGTGGTGTCCAAACTTATTCACAATAATTTTAATCTTCAGAAATAATTGTGTATTAATTTATCATCCATTGTCTTATCCCTAGAGATCCCTGCATTTTATACTCTTGTATAAGTAGGCAGGGATGAAAGGAAAGGCCATGGATGATTAATAAATCTTCCCCCACTAAATTAGCCAACCAATTGCAGAATAAGTTTCTAAAGTTTGGGGGAAAGATTCATTTACAGTACATTATCCCCTCTCTCTGTCTCCAATAATGTAGGTTGTTGGATGGTTAGCTAGACCAGCAATTTAGATTAAAACAGAGATGGGTTTTTAAAAGATGAATGCCGCGTTTCTTGATTGATTGATTGATTAAACAGAGTATACAACTATTTATTTAATAATTTCGCTTTTGTTGGTACGGCATTCATGGATGAAAAACAAATTATCTTTAATCCATTTTTGCTGCATATTAATCAATGCATCTTTTTAGAGCTGTGTTAGACATTATACAAATGGCTAAAATAAAAATTTAAAATTTTGAAGTCTTAAGTTGTATACTCTGTTGAAATTCTATCGTCTTCGTTCAATCAATTAATGTCTAAAAAATATCGAAAAAACGCAGCATTCATCTTTCAAAACCCCATCTCAGTGGGATTAGAATTTTAAATATGATAAAAACCCGTCATAAAGATTTGCGGCATTCCCATAAATGGTTTTGTGCCTGCTTGCTGTCAAGGGGGGAGGTGTTAGGTTTGAGTTTGAGACGTACTAGAGTCTTTAAAAATGGTACCAACTGCTGCTAATTCTGGCACGTGACACTATTGTGAATCAGAGGAACCGGATTACCAATAAACAAGCCTATTAATTACAGGCACACTTAGGACATCCAGACAACGGTAGTACAATAAAACAGTTGTTTTTTTTCTGTTGGATATTACTTTACTTATTAAGCAATATTAATCCGTTAAAATAAACGATGCTGCTTTAGGGTCCTAAGTGGTCCACTTGAAGTCAAAAGATGAGGTTAAACTTTCTTATCGCTACAACAAGCACAAAAAGCATTACAATTATAAGACAAAGTATAGTTTCTTTACTCGATTTAATTGACAAATAGAAAAAATCTTCATTTATCTATTAAACCTAATTAAACAAACTATTAACTGATAAAATCAAATACTTTGCTAAATTCAAATAAACATTTAATTACATTAAAAATCTGAGCAAGTAAAAACGTTTATAATTAAGCAGCCAACTTTAGATAGATTTTTTTATACAGGTATAATTCTTGTTTTAATAATAAATGAAGATTCTTAAATTCAAACATTTTATGCCAATGCAACGGTCTGATAAAGTTTAAGATAATGTTTTTAATTTTTTTCTACCCCTATATGCTGTATTTACCTCTCTGTAAAAAGACTTAAAAAGAATGCGGATAATATATTTAAAATCCGCAACGTAATATTTCCATTTAGAATGTGGGTACTTACATCTTAGAAAGATGCATAATATTACTCTCTTTTCTATCCTAATATAAAAGAAACAGAATGTCTGTGAGTCTATCTGTGTGTACAGAAGGATCTGGCTAACCACTGGACCGATATTGTTCTCCTTTACAGTGAAGCTTGTCTTATGTCCTGGCAAAGTTCATAACTACTTTGGGCGAGAGTACCTCCACCCTTCAGAAAAATCCTCACTGAAGAATTCTTAGGAGGGAGTACATACTACATACTACATACTACATACTACATACTACATACCTTCCCCCAAAATGGTTATGAATCTTTACTGAACCTATAATGAGCCTCACTGTAAAGGAGTACCATATCGATCCAGCGGTTTTGAGACTTTAGCTTCAAGACACAGACATCTTGTTACATTTCTAAAAGGATGCGAGTATTTTCCATTAAACTACTAACATCAGTATGGACAAACAGAAACGGATAAGTGGGTGATAGAGAAGCCTAGCTGCGTGAAAAAAATAATTACTTACTTTTCAATATCCACAAGGCGATACAAGGTTTGGAAGATGGAGGTTTTACCAGAGCCAGTTCGTCCAACTAAAAAAACAGCAAGGATTCTACATCCATAAAAGCGAAGCTCTAAAATCATACGGTAGGATAAACGAAATAAATAAACATTAGAAGAGTGTCAGAACTTAATTAGCAGAATATAAAAATGTCCAATCGATCATGGTAATTCCTGTAACATTAGGTTACGACTAAGAAATTGTAGCAACTCTATAATCATTACTGCAGAACTTCCGTAAGTCCAATACTATCATGATCATTGATTATATTTAACTCTTATAGAAATATTTCAAATGATATACCTAGTCATTTAATAATTCACTTCGTTTTTGGAGTAATGATTCATATGACAATAAGGTTCAATGTAATAAGCAACAGCACACAAGCAAAAAACTCACCTATACCAACTTTTTCACAAGCTTTGACACTCATAGTCACCTTCTTCAATGATCTATTCAAATGTGTCTGGTATCTGAAAAGATTTTTAAGTAACTAAAATGATTCTTACGGGATAAGACAATGGGCGATAAATTTATATACATCCCCAATGACGATAAACAAAAGTAACTCTTCTGTAGATTAGACACTACAACGATTCAAAATTCAATAAAAGTACACAAAGTTTTTGAGAGCATCAATAAGATAGTGTAATTATAACACTTTGGGTACCAAATGTTCCCAGACTCCCTTAATCAATCTCACTGTCTGTATATCTATATATTTGATTCTCTAACTCATATCAACATTATTGATAGTTAGAACTCCATCGGAAGGCCATCCATACGGAGATGTTATACTATCTATCTATCTATACATCATATTAGCATTGTTTATAGTTAAAACACCATCGGTAGGCGACCCTTACGGGGATGTGTATTATATCTACCTATCTATTTATTTAACTATCTATCAACCTATCTATCTATCTATACCTCATATCAACATTATTGATAGTTAGAACTCCATCTGAAGGCCATCCATACGGAGATGTTATACTGTCTATCTACCTATCTCTTTATCTCCCTATCTATTTATATAACTATCTATCAACCTATCTATCTATCTATACTTCATATCAACATTATTAATAGTTAGAACTCCATCTGAAGGCCATCCATACGGAGATGTGTCTATCTACCTATCTATTTATATAACTATCTATCAACCTATCTAACTATCTATACCTCATATCAACATTATTAATAGTTAGAACACCATCAGAAGGCCATCCATACGGGGATGTGTCTATCTACCTATCTCTTTATCTACCTATCTATTTATATAACTATCTATCCATCTATCTATCTATCTATACCTCATATCAACATTATTAATAGTTAGAACACCATCAGAAGGCCATCCATACGGGGATGTGTCTATCTACCTATCTCTTTATCTACCTATCTATTTATATAACTATCTATCAACCTATCTAACTATCTATACCTCATATCAACATTATTGATAGTTAAAACACCATCGGAAGGCCACCCATAAGGAGATGTGTCTATCTACCTATCTATATAACTATCTATCAACCTATCTAACTATCTATACCTCATATCAACATTATTGATAGTTAAAACACCATCGGAAGGCCACCCATAAGGAGATGTGTCTATCTACCTATCTATATAACTATCTATCAACCTATCTAACTATCTATACCTCATATCAACATTATTGATAGTTAAAACACCATCGGAAGGCCACCCATAAGGAGATGTTATGCTGCCATGACTCTTTTCAGATGGTATGTTCTCAAGATACTAAAAATTTAATTCATGTTTATTTAGTAATCCTTTTAAATAGTTCATTCTTTATGCTCTAGAGGCCTCTAGGGGCCCTTGAGGTGGAGGGTGATTTTTGGGAAGTCCTTTTTTAAAGAGGCGATTTTTCAGAGAGTGGTGGTACCTGCTCCAAAATAGTTATAAACCTTTTCATTGCAATGTTGCAAAACTAACTACCTGAACACATCGTTCTACAGCAACAAATTCCTTTTCAGTTTCAGTGAATGAAGACACAAGGCCCGACAGTTTCCCGGTTATGCCAAGCGCGTAGCTTATGGCTAACCCCACCAAACCTTAATAAATAGATTGTCATTACATCTTAAAAAATTTATCATAGTTCCAGCTACGATTCAATTCAATTGTAAGTTTAAAATCCTAATTCGCGGGTCTCATAAAAACCATTAAAAAAAATATCCCTGGATTTTTAATAGCTCCTGTGACCGACAGGATTGATAGATCCATAAAAAAAATATTTGTGCCATATGAAGAGTCAGAAAATTTTAAGCTGTACCTACTGTTCCCGCTTTAAAATGGGACTGAAAGGGGAATTGTGCATCACCCTCCACCCGGATAAGGCTAAAATTTAAAATGAAAATAACCTGGATTTGCGCAGCTGAGGTTGTGTTCAATAACAGCTATGATGGCAACTCCAGCCACTACCCCACATCCAATCATCTAGATAGATATTGTTATAACTATAGGGTAAAAGCAACCAAAGACTTTCTTTTTCAACAACAACAAAAATAGCCTTAAACTATCCCGGTACGCATGCTACGCTTCCCATAAAAGGAGGACTCAATCAATATTTTTTTTAATCGCATCTAACTGTTAAAGAAATCATCATGCAAGTCTTAAATAGATAGGGCATTTCTTACATGTCTAAATTAACTGTAAGATCTATCCATAACGTACGGACCGACCCTAATTATAGAATAGCTTTGCTTTTAAAAATAGAAGTATTAATAGTTAACCTGTAGCCTGAGTTCTAGCCATTGACTGGCCGCTTGGGCTGCGAAAGACGCCTTCATACTACTCTCCAGATACTCTTTATTCTCCCTAAAATTAAAAAAATTATATATCTAAATATTTTTTTGAGGGGGGCCGTAAGTATTATATTAAAGTGGCCAAAGGGATACCTAATTATTACAGTTTTAATAATACATAAAGATATTTCTCGTATTTATTCGAATCCGGTGGATAGGAACCGGTTCTCATCCATACGAAAAAACTATTTCTAGCATCGTATTATATCCAGCTTTCTACGAATTTTATAATACGATGCGAGAAATAACTATTTTTGGTCTTTATGTGTAATAAAGATCTTAATTATCTAGGGTTCCTCGGAAACTTACTTTTTTTTTCGTAAAAAAAAACTTTCTTGAAGTTGCAAGGAACTATCAATATCAATAAAATTGTTTCTAGTATAGCTTTGAATATGTCCGCTAGATTAGAACTGGTTTTAATCTATAGTTATAATCTATAAAAACCATTCTATATTAATCTATAAAAAAAAGTTAGTTTCGAAAATTGTAACAAAACGAGAAATATCTGGTTAAATGAGAAAAATAATGTGCATCTGATTAGCATAATTATCCATTCATCTAAAAAATATTAGCTGGGATGCAATTCTTTAGAAATCTAGTTCATATAAAAGAGCGGAAACCTTTCTAAATTGTTACAGAAGAAGAAATAACTGGTTAAAAATGAAATAATAATATTGTGCATCTGATTAGCCTAATTGCTCAGCCACGCAAATATAAATAATTGCAAAGATGCAAATCTATGTAAAAATAGTAGAGTTCATAAATTTTCCAAAAGTAAATCATAAACTTTTAGAAAAACGTTGATTTGTGATAGGTCAGGTAAGGGCCATGATAGCCCCAAAAGTTACATCTGCCTAGAAAAGCCAAAGAAACGTAAAACTTTTCCCCTTTAGAAAGGAAAAAAGATTACCTTCCTTTCCTGTAACAGTCAAGATAAAAATGGACAAGGCACGCTTAATTTCATCCTACTATTATGCTTGCATTGGCATTTTTTGTTTGTTTAGTAGTGATAACTGATATGTTTAAAATTTAATCTCATGTCAAATTATACCATTCTAAAAACGGTTGTTAAAAGAGATAAATTCAGCATATTTAAAATGGGCGTACCGACATTTTTGAAACGTTTATAGAATTGCTTGGTTACATACCGAAATTATCATATCAAGTTTTAAATCTGTAGGAAAATTCTAACATGCCTCAATTTACGGTAAGAGCTATCCGTTACAGACACACACACGGAGATACCGTAACTATAGAAAAGATGCGCTAATAAAAACTAATTACCTGATAAATCTATGTGACTGATTCATGGCTCTGATAGTTGAGACTCCAGACAAGGTTTCAGCAAAATGTGAATAGATGGGAGACATGGAAACACTTCCTGAAACATGAAACAAGGATAACAATGTCCTAAGATTTTATATATCCTTATACTAAAGTAACAGGATGTTTGTTTGTCTGTGTATCTGTACCGAAGGATCTCGCTAACCGCTGAACCGATCGGGTTCTCCTTAACAGGGTAGCTTCTAATAGGTCCCGGGAAGGTATATAACTATTATTTTGAGGGTTGGGACACCCCCAACCCCCCCAAAAAAAGAAAAGTCCCCCCCAAATTTTTATTCTTCTTCTTTTTTTTAACTAAAATTTAAATGAGGGGGGAGGCATACCCCCCGGCCCCCCCCCCAAAAAAAAATTTTTCGCCTCCCCCCAAAATTTTTTTTTACTTTTTCTTTTAAAATTTAAAATAAGAAATTGGGTTATTAAATTTGACTCTCTCCTCCTCAAGTGCCCCCTAGAGGCCTCTAGGGGCGTAGCCGCTAGTATATATATATTTTAAAAACCAAAGCAAAATTGACAATATTGAGGAAAAAAAGAAATAAAGTAAAATACAGAGACAAAACAGAAAAAAAAATTGATAAAAATAGATACGACGAAAGGGTTGGATATACCCCCTTTCTACTGACCTATTCGTTTCAAGTCTCTGGAACAATGTCTATATTTTGCTTGCAGGTTGGCGTAGATAATTGTCAGTGGAAACAGGATCAGCAATATCCAGGGCATTGCGTAGATTGTCACCAGAATGGGTCCCAGCACTCCAAACAGATTGGCTAAAAAAATAATAGTTTTTAGATTACTGTATAAAAACACTAGTGGCTGCGTCATTAGCCACTTTACTTTAGAGACTTAATATTTATGAGGACAGGGAAGTGTAGCAAAATAGCCTAAACATTCTTATAAAGCTCCTCTGAAATGAAGAACTCAATAGGTTCAAAATCTTAAGCTACAGACAAAAAAAATTCTAATAGATATAATAGGATACAAACAAAATAATGTACAAAATAAAGATGTAAATTTTTCTAAGTCAAATGCCTATATAAAGTCAAACTGGATTGAATTTAATCTCCCATTATAAATCACTACAAGAATAAAATATACCCTCTTAATTCTTGCTTTCATACTTTAACCTTTTCAAAACTAAAATGGAAAGTTGAGAGTCAAGTTGGATGATGTCATCCTTATTTAGTTTGAAATTAGAAATAAAAGATTGATTGCAAATCATGATTATGACTTATCTAAATTAGCTTGGAAAAGTACTAAATAAATCTTTTCATAAAGTTGTGACTTCATCGAGTTGAGAACAGAAAAAAAATTACTAGGTATACACAACAAGAAAGAGTATGTCAGATATTATTTCATGAAGAAAAAGTTTTGTAGCTTGGGGGATTTTTTATTGTAAGGGGAATTACCCTCCCCCAAAATAGTAAAAAACTTCCCAGGACCTATGAGAAGCTTTATTGTAAAGGAGAATCATATCGGTTAGGCGGTTAGCAGTATCGTTTGGTACAAAGAGAAGGCATCCTTTTACTTTTATACAAGGATAATTATGCAAGAGTGTCTAAAAGGTTTTATAAACATCACAAAAAAGTGAATAAAGAAAACTATGTCAAGTACTTGTTAATTAAAGACAGACATACCGACACTGGCAAATTATTGAGCAGCTTCAGAAATAAAAATTCATTATGATCATAAAGTGGTGCTTAAGTGGGAATTAAAAAGTCTAAGTTCTCAGCCGTTTTTTATGAGTGTTTCTAAAAATGGACAAGTGGATTTTTTTATAACGAAGATACTTCTAAAATAACTTTTGGGAGGGTGAGTGGAGAGGGGAGTCGTTCCTCTAATTTTTTTAATGGGGGTGGTATTTTTATACGGGAGATTTTTCTTGCTAGGGTAGTAGAGGTACTCTCCCCTAAAATAGTTATAAACCTTCTATGGACCTATGAGAAGCTCTACTGTAAAGGAAAACCATATCAGTTAAGCGGTACAAACAAAAAAAAACACATAATAAAGCTTACCTAGGAAAATATTGAGTATAAAGGGAAGGCTGTCGTCAACAGTATACAAGTCTGAACTAAACCTAAACAAAAATATTCTATTTAACAATTTTGCCATTTATACTTTATACCTACCCCATGATGATAGACACAAAAAACATTATGTAGCCTTATCCCAAAGTTTAAACCAACCAAGATCTAAGCCAACAAATAAAAAAAAACTTGTTTTATTAATTTTTTTTGTACAAGTTTAATATAGAGTCTAATGTCAACTCCCTCCATGATAAAAATTTGAAAAAATTCATATAATTCCACCACGGGTTACTTGACTGTAAAAGTAATAACCCCTACTGACACTCTTAAAAGGACTCTCCACAGAAAAATAAACTTTGGATTTTTGAAAATCTAACCTGAAATTATTATTCTCTGTTCAATTTTAGACATTTTTTGTTTTTGTGGCATCGCGATCGAAGCCCTTTGAAAATTTTGACCGCCCTTAAGTGAATCCTCCCGCCATTCAATTTGTGCTGCTTTAGTGATTTTTAGCTTCTATGTTGCCGCATTCATCGCCCTTCTCCGCCGCTACTCCGCTATTCATTGCTGTATGTCGCGGTTCAAAACATGCTCCCCTCTCCCTTATTCAGAAATTGAGTGGAGGCTGGGGGATTTTGTGTATAGCGATGTAAGCGGTGTATAGCATTGTATAGCGGAGTAGTGGCGGAGAAGGGCGATGAATGCGGCAACTGCGATTTTATTGGGCGGAGGCGAACACAAAAAAGTGGCGGCAATATTGTCCAGCAGTTAGGAAGCATGAGTAGAGTGGAGGCAAAATTTATAAACCTTAGATTGTGTATGGTCTGTATATGACGTGGTTAATATATCCGCGGTGTCCGCGGAAACGCGGTTTTGTTTTTTAGCGGTCCATGGCGCACACCAACAAATTCTCGTTGTGTGTGTGTAGAATTTTTGGAGAAAAGATACAGGTTGCCAAAGAAAAGGGAAGGCAGGAATGTGATAGGTGGGAGGGAAGGGGAGGGGGGCACCTAATCAAATTTTAGGTAAAGTTTTGGGCCAATTAATAAGATAATGTGGCAATACAACTTTGGTTACCAGTATAATTTACAGTCCAATGTCTCCTCCCTCCCTGAAAATATTATAGAAATTTTAGATGATGTTAAAAAAACAGATAAATAGGATGATTATATAACATAAAAATTGTTGTAAAAAAGTGGAAAATCAAAATTACCATTTCTGTAGATCAAAAATAGTGGTTGAAATAATCAAACACTCAACTTAAGGAATCAACTAATCAAAATTCATTAAAGTCCCAAAAGTAATTAATCCAACGAATAAGAAAAAATTGCTGGGAATAGTGTAATAAACAGCCCATTGTCCCATCTCTCTCTGCATTTCTTATCTATCCCATGTTAACATTTTTCGTCAATTGTGCTATCCCTGTAGACAACTCTTCTATACCCAGGGAGGAGATAACATTAAACTGTAAATTACAATTATACCCAGGGAGTGAGGAGACATTAGTCTTTATAGTTGTATAATGTATATCGACAATCTGCCATCTTAAAAACTTTGTATTATTGAATTTTGATTGGTTCAAATTCAACCAATAATATTGATCCACAATAGGGGTAATTTTAATTATCATCATTGTGGATGTAAACGTTCGTTGTCTTATCCCTGAATTATATAAAAAGTTACATTCTTATTTGTTGCCCAAAACTTTCATTTTTTTATTGAAGTTTATAACCACCAGGGATCTAAAGGGATAGGTAAGACAATTGCCGATAAATTTATGTCCATCCAAATGATTCTACACAAAATTACCATTTTGTAGATTACAGTTAGTGGTTGAAATGTTTGGACACTAAAGTAATTGAACTATCCTATCAAAAAATTAAATTTCCCAGAGTCCAAAGTTGTTCAGCTAACGAATAAGAAAACGGTATCAACCTTTGGGTATTAGTGTAATAAACAACCCAATGTCCCCTCCCTCGTTGATAACTACGCTCGCTCATTGGTCAGCATTAAATCTTTGGATATTTATATATTGAATTTTTTATGGTTGGTTCCAAGTTATCAAAGTCCAAACTTTTTTTAACAATAATTTTGATTTATTTCTTTTAGCAATGCTGAGAACTCAGATTACCTTGCTGAGTACTGAAATATCCTCCCCAAATATAGGGAGGATAAAGATACCCTTGCCCGAAATAGCTATAAACTGTCCTAGGACTTATGAGAAGCTACACTGTAAAGGAGAACCATATAAGTTCAGCGGTTAGCAAGGCAGTACAGAGAAACAGACACATAATGATTCATAAGGATAATATCAGGTTCTCATCCAATCATGTATAGCATCATATTCCAGATAATTTTCCACGGGGCTAGAAAATGTAGTATTTATCTTATAATTTTTCATTTAAATCCACGGAAAGCTGTCAATGAATAGCTATTCCAGTATTAAAGTAATTTCTGCGGTTTCACAAATAACAAAACGAAGCATAAAGGGGAGGGGGTTAATGCAACAACTTCGTAATCAATGAGTAAATTGCACTTAGAATTCGAATTTTGATCTGAAATTTTGCATGAGTAATCCTTGGTAGGTCTATTTTCCCTAAATTGAACAAAAATTTGGAAAAGTAACAACTTGGTTTAATTCATGGTAAATTGTAGATGCTGCATCTAAGTTTCAAATAAATTGAACATGTGAACGCTATTTTTAAAGAAAAGCTTCCCTCCAAATTAAATTAAGTAAGTCATAATTATGTGTATGAATAATTTGATACACACGCTGACCTTGACAGACACACTTCCTTTAATTGGAGCAGAGCTTGCCCTCTGACTTTTAAGGCGAAAGTCATAGTTATCACAGCTCAGAATTAGGCAACCTTTATGCACTATTTGACCTGTTTCTTATTAATATACACATATATATGGACCATGTAGGCAAACCTATTGTAATTATCTATTTAACTATTTCTGTATATGAGCCATACCTAAGCCTTTTTCTCAGATAACTTTCTTATCCAAAGTACCATGAACAATTTTACGCTCACGCTAACTTACAAACACAGTCTACAGACAGACAACACTCTAAATCCAAATATTTAGTTTTCTTTATAGCTTGCAAGCACTTTAAAACTCAGTTATCATTTAACTTGCAAACCAACTGATTCTCCCTCTTCTCTCCTGGCTTAAGAAGGTAAATGGCGTAGTTTATTTAGCATGCATTGTTTAGTTTAAATTTAGGTTCCTTTGTACTTGGCATATATTGTGCATATGACTTATGTTAGAGGCCTAACTATATGCACAATCATGACTTGGACTTAGGCACATCTCATCCTACACTACTCACACTTACTATAAGTATTATGTAACATTAATATCTGACTGATCTATATGTAAATACAATTAACTTTATTAAACTGTTTTCTTTCCTTTTAATACTTTACTATACTTATCTTATATTGATCTAACATCAAAAACCAACCTTTACTCTTAGGTTAAAGCACTGTAATACCATGCGTGGGTATTTATGAATCGCCACGGATTCAATAAATTTGTATTATAATTGTGGGAGTAAAAGGACAAAGCATTCTATACTGACACTGATGTTGAGAATACTTATGGGTATTTTATTTAAATTCTATTTTTAAGCAGTACTCATGAGAGAGCATTCCCCACATTCAAACCCATGGGCAAGCGCCCTATTCACACTACCAAAATAATAGTGTATCGCTGCGATATGACTTAAGATCTTATACATTCAGTCAAACAGTCGGTAAGATTGCCGCCAGCCGCACATCCGCTGAACCGCCTGAGGATGAGCTACTAAAAAGTGGTAATACATGTGGCTGAGCCACAAACACACAGATCATTCCCTTTTTATGTCAAATCATCTAGGATTAAGCTAGAAAGGTGTTTAAGGTGTCTATAGAAAGCTCTTTGCATGCCCTAACAAAAACTCTACAGGATATGGGTTCTATCTCCAATATTTAAAATAAATCTTCAAGATTTTGTATTTTTTAAAATTCCTGTTGCATAAAATGTGTTGTAATATTAGAGACCCCATATCATTTCAAGTTTATTGTCAGGCAATAATTCTGCATCTTCAGACACCTTAACCACCCTTGTAGGTCAATCCTAGCCAATTTGAGACAAGAAAAAATGTATTGAGAACTGCTACAAAAACTGGATTTTTAAAATGAAAGATTTTAGGGAAAAAAATCACTTTTGTCAAAAAATTCCAATACCTGTGAATCAGAAATTACCTCTAATTTATGAATAAAGCTTAAAAAAAACATAATGACATGATAAAAAGTATGATTTAAAAAAAAGTTTGGATGAAAAAAAGGATGTTCTTTAGACTTATTTTTAACCAAATTCTAGTTGCGAGATCTTAATGGAACCAAGACAGGCATCATCATCATTGCCATATCATTCATTAGCGATCAAAATAAAAAGTTTTTTGGAAGTATGTTTTTTTTGGGTAGAAATAAAAAATTGACCAGAATAACCCCACGCCACCCTAGTTGATTCCTACATAATTAATGATAAATTTATTCTGAAAATAAGAAAAAAACAGCTAAAAGGCTGAGCTGCCAGCTGCCAGCCATTAGCCATTACTTTTTCAACTTTTTGTTCAATTTAGGGAAAATAGACCTACCAAGGATTACTCATGCAAATTTTCAGATCAAAATTTCAATTCTAAGTGCCATTTACACATTGATTACGAGATGGTTGCATTAATCCCCCCCCCCCCTTTTTACAAATTTTGTATTAGCCAACAAGTCTGGAAATAATCTAATAATATATATTTTTTTAAAGCGAAGCCATTCTATAATTAGGGTCGGTCAGTCCGTCAGTAAGTCCTTCCGTCAGTCCATAACGGTTAGCTCTTTTCGTTAACTTAGGCATGTTAGTTGTCCTATGAATTTCAAACTCTGCATGGTGATTCCTGTAGTAGTTAGGTACAATTTATAAAGCGTAACAACTCTATAATCGTTACCAGAAAGTCCGTACGTCCATTTTAAACATGTTGATTTAACTTTTTTAACAACAAGTTTTATATGATAAAATCATTCGATTGATCTGATTTTTCGAATACTGATTTCTAGGACAACAAAGCATCTCTATACTTAAGTCCTAAAAATGTAAGTATTACAGACAATTTTCCACGAATATCAAATTAAGATATCATAAAAATAATACCCGTATTGTTAGGCCGGACCTTTTAATATCCACGGAAAGCTGTCTATAATACGACGCGATGAATAACTATTTTTGTTTAATAAAGATGGTTGCGTCTAACAGTAGCGATAAACTGTTTATTTTATGACTATTAGCCTACTATGTTTTTTTAAGCGAAGCTTTTCTATAATTAGGGTCGGTCCGTCCGTCCTTCTGGCATGTTAGAATTGCCCTATCGATTTGCATGGTGAATCCTGTAGTATATAGTTACGTAGCAACTCTATAATCGTTAGATTGTCCGTACGTCAATTTTAAACAAGTTGAATTTTAACTTTTTTTTAACAACAAGTTTTTATATGATAGAATCATTCGATTGATCTAATTTTTGGAATAGTGATTCCTAGGACAACAAAGTACATTGTTATAAGCAAAGCATCTCTATACTCAATTCCTAAAAATGTAAGTATGTCCTTAAATATTATCATGTATTAGCGTAGTTTTTCAACAAATTTGCTTAAATTTTGTTTATAATTTTATACATTTATATTCTGATTATTCAGTTATGGCACTCTACAAGTGTTAATGTTCGTTTGTCCTACCGTTTCAGAGCTTCGCTTTTATGGATGTTGTCATCCTTGTTGTTTTATTGTCATTGGAAAGGGGACTGAGAAATTTTTCAACCAATAATTTTAATCTTTGGAAGGAGTAATCTTATTTATTATCATTAGGGATGTAATACATTTATCGTCCATTATCCTATCACATTAGATCCCTGTCCAAACTCTTCAATTTATTTCTACAAAAATATTAGTATTGTTTAGTCATTGTTGGATATTATTTAATTATTAAAAAAGACATGTTAGAATAGTCCTATCGATTTTGCCTGGTGATTCCTCTAACAGTTGGGTATCATTTAGAAAGCATAGAAACTCGATAATCAGAAAGTATGTACGTCCATTTAAAATCTGCTGATTTTTAACATTTTGACATTTTTTTATATAGTATGATTATCCTATTTATCTGGTTTTTGAAATAATGACAACAAGGCACAGTATTATAAGCGAGGTGTCTCTATAATCAAATCCTATAAATGAAAGAATGTCCCTACTGTTTCCTAAATTTACGCAGTTTTGCATCAAATTTATGTACAATTGTGTTTAGACTTAGAAATCAATGTCCTGCTGTTCAAGTTCTAACACTCTACAAGAGTTATTGCTCTTTTGTCCTTCCATCCTTTTGCTTTTAGATCTTCACTTTTATGGATGTTGTCATCCTTGATATGAAGACTCGATGAGTAGATTTAATAGCATTGTAAACTTCTATCCTTATATAAAAGTAGCAGGTTGTTTGTCTGTGCAATGTGTAATAAAGTATCTTACTAATAACTGAACCAATATGGTTACCCTTTGCAGTGAAGCTTCTTACAGATTCTAGGCCTTTTCTCTGCTTCTCCAAGCTACGTTGTCTTATTTTTTCATTTGTAGCATGAATTGTAATGAGGGGAGAGAATATTGCGTATGAGAATGAATAGGGGTTGGCGAGTTAAATCTCTGGAATGGAGAAAATGTTCTTTAGCGGCGAACATATATTGAGTGGAGGTAAAGTGTAGAATATATTGTTATAGCGGTAGTACAAATAGGCGGCGGACAAAATTTTCAAAGGGCTTCGATCGCGATGCCACAAAAACAAAAAATGCCTAAAATTGAACAGAGAATAATAGTTTCAGGTTAGATTTTCAAAAATCCAAAGTTTATTTTTCTGTGGAGAGTCCTTTTAATAGGCTTCACTGACTCGAGGTTAGTGGTATTATTTGATTCACAAATTATTTAAGATGATTAAATATTTTAAGATTTATTTCTATCAGACACTTCGATAATCGTCTAACAATATTTTATGATTTAAAATATCTTTAACCTAAAATTTTTTTTCAAATACTGCATTTAGATCAAAGATGACAACATCCACAAAAGCTAAGCAAAATAAAGAACGTCTAGAAATATTTATTGAATAACAGATATTTGAATTAAATAAGCAGAAAATTCTCTATACGTCTGGATAAATCGAGCCTTTTTTACCAAGGATTCAACTTTTAATATTTTTGTAAAATAACTAAAAAAATTTACGTACGGCTTTTCTAGTAATGCTTATAGAATTGGTACGCTTTTCAGATATTAGTCATAATGAATCGTTTGAAATGTGTACGGCGATTAACGGACTGATAATTATAATAGAAAAATTGCTCTATAAATTTAAAGTACATTAGAATTCTGATGTATAAAATATTAAAATATTGAAAAGAATTGAATTAAATTGAATTGAATCTAAGTCTACCTGTGAAAAACACGGATGGAGGGACACATTTCAGGGATCTTAAGGGATAAGACAATGGAATATGAATATATATCCAATTTATAATAAACAAAATTACCCCTTGTGAAGATAAGAATTATAGGTTGAAACGTTTTGACACTAGCAGTTTTAAACAAACCAATCATAGTTCAATAAAAATACAAATGATTTTTATCCAACGAATAAGATAAATTGTACTTTCATCTTAATTCATAAGTTTATAACAATCTTCAGTACTTAAAAGCTTAAATTTGAGTTGGTTGCATTGATAAATAATAAGAATTAAATTTATTATTTTCTTCATAAAGGATAAATGAAATTCGATGAAAACATTTCAGCAGAAAATTAACAAGGGTGACAGGATTCATTAGTAGCGAAGCTTATCTATAATACAAAGTAGAACGATGTCTGTCTGTTTGTCTGTGTGTCTCTCTGTTTGTCTGTGTGTTTGTACCGAAGGATCTCGCTAACCGCTGAACCAATCAGATTCTCATTAACAGGGTAGCTTCTCATAGGTCCCGGCAAGGTTTATAACTATTTTGGGGGAGGGTACCACCACCATCCAAAGAGAAATCACAAAAAATTGATTTTGTTAACGCAGAGATTTCAATTTAACATAGATGGGTATCGTAGAGACTTGAACCAAAAAAAGCAAACATTTAAAGTGCAACTAGAGGCCTTTAGGGGCGTAGCCGCTAGTAAATATTAAAGAATTATAATAAGCCATGCAAATGTGTAGTAGATGCTAATTGATCACTGGTCATATGAATCTTCATACAAAAGAGGACTATCCACGAACAAGAGCACGTGATTCTAAGTACCTTCCAGCATTGATCCTGAGTATTTTCTTTCAAAATATAATAGGTCACTATTAATAATTAATATATTGAATAGAAAATTTATGTTTCACCACTTCAAGTTGAAGAAAAGTAAAAAAATGTTCAGGTTTTTTAGTCAAAATTCAATCAAACGTTTTGTTGAGTTCAGGGTGTCTTTAATTGTCCATGTTGTCAAATGATAAAAATTAAAAAAAGTTAAAAGCACATTTACTATATCTGATATGTATGTTTAAATTAATGCTAGTATGAATTAATTTACAATCTATATAACACGAGTATTCGCATATGTATCATCAAATATCCATTTTATTGAAAGAATTAGCTTCATAAAAGTTTTCAAAATCAATTAAAATACCTAAAAAACATGGTGAAACATAAATTTTCTCGTCAATACATTAATGATATATGGTGATCTATTATTTTGAAAGAAAATACTTAGGATCAATTCTGGAGGGTACTTAGAATCATGTGCTCTAGTACGTGGATAGTCCCCTTTAAGCTGTCTAGCTTTTATAACAGCTGACAAAAACACATATTAAAAACTAAATAAGAATAATAAGGGGCGGAAGTTCTGACACTTTTGCGTTAACAGGGAGCCTAGGCTTTGTCTTATGAGTGAGAGGATAGGTTAATAGTTTTAAAAACTGGATTTGGCCTCCAGATTCAGGTGCTGCAGGCCTCAAGGTGGTCTATGAACAGGTAAAAAGAGTTGGAGGTCAACTTGTAAAACAAAATATGCATCCCTTATCTTCAAATATGTAAATTTCATTTAAAAAGATGCATATTATAATTTTGTCTTACAAGTTGACCTTCAAATTTTTTTTATAATTTTTACCGGTCCAGAGACCACCTGTAGGTCTGTAGTACCTGAAACTGGAGGCCAAATCCAAATTTTTTTAATAATAAGGGAACTATATCCCTTAAGCAGGGGAAAAGAAATGATATTCTGAATTCTAAAGGAAAATTTTCCCAAAATATCCTTCCCCTTTTCCTCCCCTTTTTACCCACCTCTCTTTAATTACATGAAGAAAAAAAAATATTCTTCCACCTTACTTTAAAATGTTTTGTAATTTTTTTTGTAAAATTGATTGTTAGAATAGCTACCCCTGCCCTAAAGGAAACCTTTTTTTGACAAATAACCTATCCTCTCGCTCTTAAGACAAAGCCTATGCTCCCTGTTTACGCAAAAGTGTCAGAACTTCCACCCCCCCCCCCTTGTTTATTCTATTTATTACCTAAACTGAAAATTGTCAAAAACATTTCAATCTTTTTTTATAAAAAATCTTCAAAACATGTTACATAACTATACATGTGAAAAAATTATGAGAGGATGGAAAAACCTGCAATTCCAACACTATTTAAAACATCTATTTCCCAATTATAAAGCTATATTTTTGTGCTACAGGAATAGATCATTCAAATAAAGCCTTATGAATTTAAAAGTTTTACATCAAGTAATTTGTATTTCCATTGGGTTCAAGATTGAATTATCTTCCATTAATATATCCCAGTATCAGCGGTTGGAATTTGGTATTTAAGTCTTTTGACATTGCGACAATTTACATTTTTATCTTTCCTGTTTCACACAGAATTACCATTCTAATGTTCAGTCCTTTTTCAGTAGCGAAGTTATTCTATAATTCAATTTGTCTGTCCGTCGGTCAGTCTGTAACGCTTTAGAGAACTTGGGTTGTGCAACCGGCCATTTAACTGTCAGCAGAAATTAAAGAATTTCTTTAACTTTATGTGGACTTTTTATTGTTTGTACAAAGGGGGGAGGCGGATGTGCCACTTTTTGAAACCAAAACTAAAAGTCAACAAAGGAACTCAACTAAAAAAAGAGTTACAGGTCTGAGATTTTGCATGGCAGTTGCTTCATAGGGGTACAATATGGAACTGTGAAGAAACGGCGGCGCAACCGCCGTTTTCCGCCGAAATTTTTTTGCCTTTTCTCGGCGGTTTTCGGCGGTTGTGCCGCCGTTTCTTCACAGTTCCATATTGTACCCCTATAAAGCAAATGCCATGCAAAATGTCAGACCTGTAACTCTTTTTTTAGTTGAGTTCCTTTGACTTTTAGTTTTGGTTTCAAAAAGTGGCACATCCGCCTCCCCCCTTTAAAGTGCCCAAAGGGGGGGGATTTTGCTTATACGTGTAAAACAATTTATCGTTCATTGTCTTATCCCTTAAGGTCCTTGACGGCATTGGGGTATGTCTGAAGTGCCGCTTCAAGGGCAAATGTGTGTAAATTTTGAATAGGTCTGGAGCCAACATAGTAAAATTGGTTGACAAAACACAGACAGGCAAGTCTATTGAAGAATAAATCTATCTAGAATTTATTTTTTTGTTTTTTAAAAAAAATAGGGCTAAATGGGGCTAGGAGATATTTGAGGTTTTTGTTGGGGGAGGTATTCTATGGGTAATTTATCTGGGAAGGGTGGAGATAACCTTATTTTAAATTAGTGATGGCAATCCGTCAAATTTTTAGGCCGGATTCGGCTTCCGGATCCTTAAAAGAATCCGTCAAAAAAATGGCGGATTCCTTGCGGATTCCGGATTCTTATTTTTGGCGGATTCCGGATTCTAGCAGTATTTTAAAGGGATTTTTTTTTAAATTAACAAAATTAAGTGCTACATATGTCCTAAAAATTAATGTTCTTGGTGTTCTCTATAATTCACTTTCGATAATCGAACCAGATTTTAAAAGATTTTATATGTAATGATGATAATCTTTGCTTCAAAAAGAGGCAGTTGAAAGAAAAAACTCAAGACGCTAATTTTAGCCTACCAATTAAGAATCCGGAATCTGCTATTAAAAACAGATTCCGGATCCGGATTCCAAAATTAGCCCAAAATTTGGGCGGATTCCAGATTCCGGAACCCGGATTGCCATCCCTATTTTAAATAGTTACAAACCTTCCCTGCACCTATGAGAAGTTTCACTGTAAAACAGATCTTAGTACTTTCCGTTTTAGTTTAAATGGACAAGGTCCAGTGGTTTGCTAGATCCTTACCTACACACAGACAAACATCCTGTTACTTTCATATAAGGATAGATGGATACAAAAATTGATAAAAAATAGAATAAACAATCCTAAAAAAGTCCCCAGTACAGGAAGGACGGGGACATTGGACTATTAATTACACTGGTACCCAAAGTTTTATAATCATTAATCACTTTATCTTATTAGTTAGATAAAAAAAATTGGGTACTTTCATTTAATTTTGATTAGTTAATTCGAAACCAGACGCGTCCAATCTTTTCAACCAACAATTCTTGTCTAACGAAGGGATTATTTTGTTTATCATCATTGTGGCATAGACGTCCAAGCTTTTTCATTTGGGGGGGGTAAAAAATTTGAAGGGGGGGGGGTAATTCGTATTGGGGGGGGGGGTAAAATGGCGCGCGAAGCGTGCAGAATTTTTTTTTTACCCCCCCAAAAATTTTTACCCCGGGGGTAAAATTTGCTTGGGGGGGGGGGGGTTAATTACCCCCCCTAAAATCTGTTGGCAGGGGTAAATTTAGTTTACCACCCCCAAAATTTAGCCCCGGGGTAAAATTTATTTGGGGGGTAATTTAAATTTGATTAAATATTTAGTATTAAGATTTTTTTTATCAGAGATTTTTTATTTTGGGGGGGTATTTATTTACCCCCCCTAAATTGTTTGGGGGGGGTAAATACCCCCTCCTAAATGGTTGGGGTTGCCTACGGCACCCCCAGGGTAGGGGTAAATTTTAAATGGGGGGGGGGGGTAATCGCCCCATTACCCCCCACCTTGGACGTCTATGCATTGTGGCTCAATATGCATTGTCCAATGTCTTATCCCTTAAAGTCTCTGATAAGTATAAAAATAATATTTGCATACCTGTTGAGTATTCTACCAGTTGGAGTATTGTCAAAGAAGAACATTTTTGCTCGCAAAATAACTCTCAGCAATTTTGTGTGGATCTAGTTTTAATAAAATATTCATACAATTGTAGTTTATAGAAATAAAATCACATTGAAGCTAAATATATATTCTTTTGGAGAATATGTTTTTTTTTATTATTTACGAAGCTACTCTATAATTCACTACATCTGTCCGTTAGTGAACCAGTCTGTAAAGCTACGGGGGATATGTAATTTTCTCGGCTGCTATTGAAAATAGACAACTGAAACTTTTAAAGAAGATTCCATTAACGACGTATGCTTTACAATATTTTGTCCGTCTATCTGTATGATATGCTTCAAAAAAAAAATCTAATTTTTAAAGTGATTTTCTTTTAAGTTTTTGCATGTTCTCTATCTTTTTGATCTATGATATGAAAACTGAACATCAATTCTATAAATAATTCTATCAGTTTGTCCATCCAACATTTTTTTGTGCTTCACTACTTATGGATAATGATATAATGTTTTAAAATTATTTTGATAAAATTGACGAGTGTTTCACTAAGGAAGAATTTTGTCACAAAATCTACAGAAATAAATTATTACCACTCCAAATTAAAAAGAGTCATATTTTCTTTCTATAAACGCATTAAGTATTTTAATTGTATGAACATAGAAACCTTTTTAGCCGCGCAAATGCCGCCATAGGCAAACAGAAATGCGCGAAGCAGAGTGAAGAAAGAGTTACTCACAGCTATGATACCATACACGGACAGGTAATACCTAAAGTCAGAAATATATTGTTATGAATGTTAGGGTATAGTCTCTTTCGTGGCAACTCCCCTTTAGGGGCGATTATTCGTATTTTCACAGTAGCTTTTCTCCTGTTTCTAGCCCCTGCTGCGGGGCAATCATCTAACCCAATATAATCTTACCTAACCTAAAATAAAAAAAAATACGACGAATCGCCTCTTAAGGGGCGTTGTCACGAAAGGAACTATACCCATATTTTTTATGAATGTTATTTCAATGGATTTATTATTACATTGCACCAGATTATTATATACAGTATATGTTACAAAAAATAACCGGTCTTTAAAATGGTCTAGCCCCCCCCCCCCTGTAATGAAGTTGTAACCCTTTTTTTTGTATGTGTGATCTTTATATACATGTATAATGGTGTTTGTTGCGGTCAATTAGATCAAAGAACATTTCCCGACATTCAGCAGGCTTTAAAAGAAGAAATTCAAAATGAAAACATTCCGACCCTTATTTTTTAAAGTAAATTTTACTTAAGCCGAAAAATCACATAGTAAAATTGAATTAAGCATAGGGGTTGTGTCAAGTTTTATCTTCAGCATAAAATTCTGCTTCCATAGACACCTTACCCGACTTCCTAGCTCTCATACAAGTCATTTGAGCCCAAAAAGTATTTATCAAGACCTAAAAATCTATGATTTTTCGGCTTAACCAAAATTCACTTAAAATACAAAAGGGTTGGAATTTTTTCATTTTGAATATTTCCTTTCATAGCCTGCTGAATGTCGGAAAATGTTCAAGGATATAATTTACCGCAACAAACACTATTATACATGTATATAAAGATCACACATACAAAAAAATGGGTTACAACTTCATTACAGGGGGGGCTAGACCATTTTAAAAACAGGTCATTTTTCGTAACGTATACTGTACTATAATAATGTAAAGCTTGAAGCGGGTTAAACAATGATCTCCCCATTTTCCCCACACCCTCCCCTTCTACTGGATGAACGAGCTGACCTATAAATGACCTTTAAATTACAACCCAATTGACGGCCATTTTCCCTCTGTTATAATATCCATGTATACATCACTATTTTGAAACATGAGGAAAAAAACTACACCCCTCCCTTTTTTTACAATTTATTTCAAAATTAAGGTGACTGTGTTATTATTTTCAAGTTATAATAGGCAGAACTTAACACATTAATAGTGGGGGGATTAATCATTCTTATTTTATTCCAAATTTTCTAAGACAAATTTCCAAAAAGGTTGAATAAAATATTCACTAGTAGCCATGCTTATATAATAACATTCATAATCCTGTGTATTATACCTAGCGTTGATATCAATGTCGCTGCCGTTCGCCGTCCTCCACTCCGCCTCCATCGTTGTGTCCACAAACAGGTCCAGCTGGTCGCTGATGGCCAGCGGCTGCGATACATTCGGACTGTTGGTTATATTAGTTGAAAGTTTTCAGGGATCTTAAGGGATAAGACAATGGCCAATAAATTAAATAATATCCCCAATGATGATACACAAAATTATCCTTTCTGTCCCGTAATATTAGTGGTTGAAACGTTTGAACACTCAACTTAATACACCAACCAATCAAAATTCACTAAAGTCCCCAAAGTTGTTATAAGAAAACGTTATTATAAAACTTTGGGGACTAGTGTAATAAACAGCCCATTGTCTCCTCTCTCTCTGGAAAGTTTTAGTGCTTTCACATTAAGTACAATGTTGAGTCAGAGAGGGAGGGGACAATGGGCTGTTTATTACACTAGTCCCCAAATTCTTATAAAAACGTTTTCTTTGGGATTTTTTATTGTATTTTGATTGGATGGTTCACAAAGTTGAACGTCCAAACGTTTTAAACCACTAATTGTAATCTACAGAAAGGGTAATTTTAAGTATCATCATTGCATAAAAACTTTGAGCATTTTTATTAAATCTTAATTGGTTTGTGCATTAAGCACAGCGTCCAAACTTTCCAACCAATAATTTGAATCCAGCTTATACCAACAACGAAATTAATTTACGAAACCTATACTTGATTTTGGCTATACCCTAATTCTGATTTAAATCTACAGAAACGGTAATTTTTTTTATAATAAGGGGGGGGGTTTAATGCAACCATCTCGTAATCAGTGAGCAAATGACACTTAGAATTCGAATTTCCATCTGAAATTTTGCACGAGTAATCCTTGGTAGGTCTATTATCCCTAAATCGAACAAAAAGTTGGAAAAGTAACGGCTAACGGCTGGCGGCTCAGCCGTTTTGTCATTTTTTGGATATCTATATTGCAAATTAGTCACGAAACCTTTCTCCACATAATATTCTTTTCCACTCCAAAACGCTTTCAAATGGTTATAGACGCTAGATGTTGGTACTAGAAGTTATAAAAATGGTTATTGCTATCAGTTAACATGAATTAAACCAAAAATATGTTTTAAAAAGTTGATTCCTACGTAATTGATGATGGATTTGCCCTGAAAATAGGCAAAAAAACGGCTAAACGGCTCAGCCGCCAGCCGTTACTTTTCCTTCTTTTTGTTCGATTTAGGGAAAATAGACCTACAAAGGATTACTCATGCAAAAGTTCAGATCGAAATTCGAATTCTAAGTGCCATTTGCTCACTGATTACGAGATGGTTGCATTAAAAACCCCCCTCCTTACATCTGTATATCATCCATTGTCTTATTCTCTAAGATCCCTGATTAATTTAAAATAAATATAATCAACATCTTAAGTAAAGCAGCTAGGTATTCTATATTAAGGTTTCAACAAATTTCCTGCTAGAATTAGACTGTGCTGATATCCAATGGGCTAGCCAGACATCAGTTAGGTTTCTAAGCATTTTAGAGATTTTCTTTGGAAGATCAATAATTTATGATGGAAAAGAGTAAAAACAGAATCACAACACAATAAAAGTGAAGCTCTAAAATCAGAAGGAAGGACAAACGAAAAATATTCTTGTAAGTTGTAGAGTGTAAAAACTTTCATCTATAGGTCTAAACAAGATGCTGCAAGTTGCTGCAGAAGTGATTAAATACAGGATACTGTTTAAACACATACTTTTATTTTTAAGACTTGATTATAGAGATGCTAGGCTAATAATTATTCCATAAACCAAATGAATAGGAAAATTATATCAAACCAAAAAAAATAGTATAAAAAATGAAAAACAGCATGTTTTAATGGACGTTCGGACTTTCTTGTAACGCTTATATAGTTGATAAGCTTTTTTAAACGTGCCTTAATAAATGATAAGAGCAATCCGTTACACCCTAATTGTAGAAAAGCTTTTAAAGTGTTAAATTTTAATTATCTCTAAAATGCCTTGTAAGTTGCATAGCCACCAGTGTTATAAGTATAAGAGGTGATAGGAGCATCCCAACTGATTTCATATATTTCAGGTAGACTTTCAGCTTTACTGTTCCTTGCTCACTCTCCTAGTAGAGATAGATAGATAGATACATGAATAGATAAGTATGAGTGGTGATAGATAGATAGATAGATACATGAATAGATAAGTATGAGAGGTGATAGGAGCATACCAACTGATTTCATATATTTCAGGTAGACTTTCAGCTTTACTGTTCCTTGCTCACTCTCCTTGTACAGATAGATAGATAGATAGATACAAGAATTAAGATAAGTATGAGGTGTGATAGATAGATAGATAGATACATGAATAGATAAGTATGAGTGGTGATAGGAGCATACCAACTGATTTCATATATTTCAGGTAGACCTTTAGCTTTACTGTTCCTTGCTCACTCTCCTAGTAGAGATACATAGATACATGAGTAAATAAGCAGAATATAAGCAGTAATTTTTCGCATCGCATTATCTTTCCGCGGAAATAAAATGTATAGTTAAAATTTTTTTAGCCCCGAGATGCCGAAGGCACGGGCTAAAAATCTGGTTTTAATCTTATGATTGTACATTTTTTTATATACATAGAAAACTGGATATAATACGATGATAGACATAGTTTTTTCGTATGGATGAGAACAGGTTCTAATCCACCGGATAAATATCGGTTTCGAATAAATACGAGAAATAGCTATATTTCATTTTCTAAATTAGAGAATTAAATTGTTTTAATGGTTAACTGACAAACAAGAAAAAAACTTTTTCAATATGTAATGGGAAAAACACCTATAATTCTACCTCGTTATTGACAGGAACGACTGCATTTTTTCTTCGGGCATTTTTCACAACTGACTTTCTTTCTCTTACAGATGGTTCATACTCCCTTTAAAATACACAAATTTAATTTACATACCTTTTAAATGCGGAGAGATCTATTTTACAGAGAGGAAAGGGACATTGGACTGTAAATTACACTAGTACCCAAACTTTTATAACCGCATCATCTTATTTGTTTGATCAAAAACTTTGGGTACTTTAATTGATTTTTAACTGGTAGGTTTAGGTTAGGTTTATTATCATTGGGGTGTATTTTAATTTACAGTCCATTGTCTCATCCCTTTAGGTCCCTTCATTTATTTAATCATCCCATCATGGCTTAAATAAATAAGAAGCAAAACATATCTACAAATGTCAAAATGTTCTTGATATTATTGCAGTTGATATTACGACGCATAACACAAAGTCCCTCTTAAACACTAATACCCCCCCCCCCCCCCCCCAATGGAATTAAAATGGAAATAAGGTCGAGGGGCGGGTTTGTTTATTATTTACTTTAGGTTAGGTTAAGTCATATTGGGCACTATACATGATTAGGTCAAAGCATGTATGCACTGGGCCCCGCAGGATTAAGGATCTTTGGAGGGGTTTAGCAAAGAAAACCCCTACCCTTTTGTCAATTTTTTTAACACAAAATAAGGGGTGGGTGGGAAATGTTATCAGTGATCAATCAGACACTTGTAAGTTAATATTGAAATACCTGATAGGCGAGTTTCTACCAGTCTCAGTGGGTGTACCCAAGATGCTGAAGTTTTCAGAACACACTTTGGATTCTTTGCTGATTATTTTGGGTAGCACTATTGACGCTGGTCCCTGTATAAAAATGAATCATAACTTTTAATCAAGATTTCATACATCCTAATTCAAAAATAACAGGACATCTCTCTGTATCGAAAGACTAGCTAATCGTTGAACCGATATTGTTCTCCCTCACAATTTACAAGTGTATGTTCGACTTATACGACTTTATTACAGCCCCTTTCAACAAGTGCTCCTAGTGGCCTCTAGGGGGCGTAAGCCGTTAGTACATGATTGTAAAAGGATCACCAACGCTTTCTTCACCACTCCAAAGTTTTAATTTCTGAGAAAACATTTTTCTAGTAGGAAGGCTTTCACTCTACGCAAATCTTTTAGTCCTAACTTAACCTAACCTAAATTAATGTATTTCAATCTTTTTTTCCTAAACGTCTTCATTATTTAAATTTATGTAAAAGGACGCCTGACAAAGTAGCAGAAGATGTTACCTTGTCCATAATTCTGCCATCCTTCATTCTGACCACAGTATCCGCACCGTGTAAATACCTTAAAATAATGGATATACAATACGTGGATATTGTCAGAGATTCTCGCATACACTGATAAGATGTTTCTCCCAGCTGGCCAATATTACGGTACCCCCCCCCCCCCGGGCCCCCAATGACTTTAACTTGTCCCCATCACTGACCACGTAGGAACGTATTGACCAATATTTGAGGACTATATTAGCATCCTAAATCACATTATCAAAGTAATCTAAATCCATTCTTAAAATTAATATATATTGATATCAAATGCTACGCTTAAGTCAAATTGCATATCGGTGAAGAAGGGCTTAGCAAAAGACAACCAGACATCATATCCTGTTACTTTTACATAAGGATAAACATTAGACTATAAAAGTTGGAAAGATTTTTAATCAATATAATAGATTTGAAATCTGCATAAAATTTTAAGGATTTTTTATAAAATTCGTTTTTTATATAATTCTTTATTTAAAGGCGCAAATACGATTTAAGTTAATAAATTTTGACCAATAGGATAGCTGGATTGGAAACTACCTACGCTCTAATTGGTTGAATGATGTACGTCACTTAAGCTTCTCCAATCAGAGCGCAGATAGTTTTCAATCCACCAATCACAGATCTTAAAATTATTTAACTTAATTTGTATTTGCGCCTTTAAATAAAGAATTATATAAAAAACGAATTTTATAAAAAATCCTTAAAATTTTATGCTGATTTCAAATCTATTATATTGATTAAAAATCTTTCCAACTTTTATAGTCTAATAAACATGTACATTGTACAAATACCTGGTATGATGAGTACAAAGAACCCTTGTTTTTGTTGCTAGCAGCCCAACTATACATTTCCTAAAAATAAATGTGAAAACTATTTGATTTAGATATTTTACATAAAAAGTAAAAACAAAATATTAAAATTTAAACTAAAAACATATCTTGCATGTAAATCAAAGGATCTACAAATAAAAGTAAAATTAAAGGTTTTTTTGTTTAAATTAAAAATCTCGGAAATGGCAGTTACAATAGAGTTTTACTTTCCAGAGAAGCCTTCATATGTATCTGTGGTATTTATACCACGGAAAACAGACGGTAAATAGTTAGTTATAGAGTAGCAATACTTCATATATCAATAATCAACACTTTGAATATTCACTTACTGTATTCCAATTATATCTATGTTTAAATCAGATTAGGTTAGGTATATTAAGATAGTTAATAACTGGGTAACGCTATGATCAATAAATAGATATATAACGAGCTTCTAAAACTCGGAGCTCGTTATAATGTCCAGGCCCCACTCTTGGTGACAACCTGGCTAGTAAGTCTTATAGTTTAACTATATAAGACTTGCAAAACGCAACTGAAGCTTGATCTTCTTTATTCAAACTTCTTGCTTATTTTATTTATCATAGCTTTGTATATATGTATATAAATCAAAGATCATTATAATACACATGGAGTCAACTCTACAATTCTGTCATTACGACATATCTTAGAGTGGTTTAGGCTATTTTTTCCCCCGTTTTTTAGTCCTAGAGTCTAGAGACACAACCGCTAGTATGAATAAAAAGAAATTGACAATCATAAACTAATCACTTATTTCACTGATATTTACAACCTTCCAAAGACATAATTTTACACATAATAATAATCTATTATCCATTGTCATATCCCCGTATCCCTGTCGCCTATATATTGGAAAATGCAGTGATGCGAAATATCTTCTTTTCAAGTGTCATAACACACAATATTCATTTTACATATATTCACATATCATTGCGGATTAAACACGGAGGAAAGGGACACTGAATTTTAAATTACACTAGTACCCAAAGATTTATAAGCTTGCTATCTCATTCGTTGGCTAAAAAACTTTGGGTACTTTTAATAAACTGTGAATGGTAAGTTAAAATCTACAATGTCCAAACTTTTTAATAAACAATTTTAATCTACAGAAAAATAATATTGATAATTTCCATTAGGAACACATTTCAATTTTTTGTCCATTGTCTTATCCCTTAAGATCCCTGGGATTTAAGCTTTAGATTTAAAACAAGGATTCATGTTTATATACCTATGATACATAAGTAGAAAAGCAATAAATCATGAATGGACATACGGACCAAGTGATGAGCATTTGTTCAGTGGTCATAATCATAAATAATTATAGAGAAAATATGAAATCACGAAACCTTTCACATATGTTCTATATGTATGTTCTTTAATATTTATATTGATAGCAAGATAGTTTTAGCCGTGTATCTTTAATAGCAGCCGGTAAATTCAAGACTTTCCTATCGTGTTCTATACAAACGTTAACGACGCTAAGATCTCGTAAACGACTGGACTAAATTTACATAAAGTTGAGTAATGGACAAGTTTTAAGCTATTCTGAGAGGGAGAAGTACCCTCCCTTAGAGATATGGTCACTAAAAAAATCACTTAACTCTCAAAGATGTGTTGTCTTTTTTAGAATCAAATAATGTAGGGGTTTCCGTTTAACAAACATTCTCATTTGTGACACCCATATGCTAGGGGTGAAGCCAATAGTATACAAATGAGAACAGCATAAAAAAATTATACCTGTAAATATGAAGAGCCACGTTAGGATCTACGGCAGAAAATATATCATCTATGAGGTACAATTTCTTATTTTGATATACAGCTCTAGCTAGAGATATCCTGGCTTTCTGTCCTCCTGATAGCTTGCTACCTAGATAGTGAAATAGATAGTAAGATAGAAAATATATCATCTATGAGGTATAATTTCTTATTTTGATATACAGCTCTGGCTAGAGATATCCTGGCTTTCTGTTCTCCTGATAGCTTGCTACCTAGATAGATAGTAAGTAAGATAGTTATATCAGCTTGCTACCTAGCTAGACAGTAAGATAGATAATTTAGCTTGATACCTAGACAGATATTAAGATAAACAATAAAGCTTGCTACCAGTCCAGGATAGACAAATATTAAAATAGAAAATATAGCTTGATAGCTAGATAGATAGATAATAAGATAGAAAATAAAGCTTGCTACCTAGATAGATAGAAAATTAGATAGAAAATATATCAGCAATGAGGTATAATATCTTAGTTTGTTATACAGCTCTACCTAAAGAATACTTTTACGTTTGATTGTTTTTGTAAGGTTAGGTTATGTTTCGTACTGGTAGCCCTGTAGGGTTAGGAAACCGCAGATATACCTTTCCTTAATTTAAATATTAGGAGGGGGAATTTAGTGCTCGACAAGCACTTTGAGGGAAAGCACAAAAATTCCCTTTCTTTAAAAAAGAAGTACCTTTATCGCCAACATTAGTCATATCTCCCTGTGGAAGACTGGCAAAATCATCTGCTAAGGCACAAGCATCTACAACCTAAATATATTATATAATTTATTATATATATACATCCAGGGATATTAAGGGATAAGATAAAGACTGGTAAAATCATCTGCTAGGGCACAAGCATCTACAACCTAAATATATATACATCTGTATATGTAGATAGATTTAGGGATAGATTAAAATTATTGGTGGAAAAGTATGGACAATCTAAATTATGTACAAAATAGTAATAAACCTTCCCTGGACCTATAAGCTACACTGTAAAGTAAAATCATATCGGTTCAGCGGTTAGCGAATTCCTTAGGTACACACAGGCAGACAGACGGACATCCTGTTACTTTTATATTAGGATTAACTAAAATATATTACTAAATGAAAGGATAGATAAATATATGGATTGATTAAAGCTACAATGGATATAATGAACGTGGACATTATGAAAGGGGAAATTTTGTCGTAAATTTAGGTTGCTACATTAGTCCTTATTTATTGGTCAGTACTTTCCTACAGTAGGAGATTAAATGGATGGATTTTCGGTGTTGTTATATTATTTACATTTTTAGCTGGAAGGACCATTTATTAGAGTAGGCGAAAATTTGGTGAAACATCAAATCATATATCAATCAAAACTACTTACTTTACCATACCATGAGTGTTGATACGCAGTACCAAACAGAATATTATCTCTAATATTTCCTTCCAACAGCCATGGTTCCTTCATAATCAGGGTCCCCCATTTAAAATTAGTTTTTTAGAATTCAAAATGATATTTTTGTCAAATACATGATTTTTATACAGAGGGATCGCCAATCTCCAAACTAAATTTTGTAAAAAATTCTTCAAAATCAAATTAAAAATCTTCAAAATTGAAGACAATCCTATGTTAATAAACCTTCCATATTTTTTGAACACTTTTCTTTTGTACAACTTCAATTTGGAAATCTGGCTACCATAGCCGATTCAGAGATACTGGTTTCTTTTAAGGACCCACCTTATGTTATCTTTTAAGACATTGAGTGAAATCCTACAATCTTTTTTAAGCCCACTTAATATAAAACCAAATTAATATGTATAAATGTTGAATGTGAGTTCCTGGGTGACATAACCAATGCCATCAGAAGGTTTATCTACAGCTATTGTTCCAGCCTCCAACTATTTTAAATTGTACATTTTTATTCTTTTCTTTTCTTATAAAGCTTTGTTATGTTTGCTTTATCTTAAGCTAAATAAATGTTTGAAATTGACGTTCGGTTATCTAATATTAGGTATATTTTCCATATCATACCTTTTTGTTAGGACAATAGAAGTTAAACATTGAATGGACGATTTTAACATGACAATCAAAAATCAAGGCTATCGATTAGGGATGGACATACCATAAATATGTAATGGCATCGATTTTAAAAATATATTCATCTTAAACCCCGGTTCTTAAAGATTGAATCATTTTTCACACATTTTAAGTTCTATATATACCCAAAGCCAGAATTAAAATGAAATAAAAATGTATACAATCCTGCATCTCTCCAACAATAAGCTCTAGAAGGCTGGACTTGCCAGAGCCAACAGCTCCAGTGATACCAACAAACTCACCAACAAGGACGGATAGGCCAAGACGCTCAAGCTGGAATACTTTCTGGTAAATGGTTTTTGAGAAAATAGCTTTTTATTTTTATATGTTTAAGTAAAATATGGACAAGTTCTAGGCTATTTTATATTGACATGACATAGAACTATATGATTAAAACCCATGGAAAAGTAAGCAGGTACTTGTACTAAGTGTTGATTGATTAGTTGAAAACTAGTTGTGTCCAAACGTTTCAACCAATACAGAAGGGGTAATCTTGATTAATATCAATGGGAATGTATATCAATTTATAGTACATTGTCTTATCCCTTAGGATCCCTGACTATAAAGGCTATTTCTGAATTATTCCTGAGATTCTCTGCTATGTGCGGCTGACAAGTTCTGAATGAATATGGCCTTGTTCTCCTCACTGTCAACTTCTCCCATCGAGTATATTCTAATTTTAACATGCATCGTTTTTATTTTACTCTTATATGAAAGTAACAGGATATCTAACAGTATGTAGGTGTTTAACAACTGAACCGATATGGTTCTCCTTTACAATGAAGTGTCTTATAGGTCCAAGGAAGGTTTAAAACTATTTTGGGGTGAGGTATCTACTCCCAACCATGAGTAATCAACCCTAGAACAAAAATTACCTGCCCACAAAATTTTTTTTTTACTTATTAAAACTTAAATTGAAAATAAGGGGGAGGTGGGTTGACCTCCCCCACTTCTCTGCGCCCCTAGAGGTCCATCGGTTGGCATTCTTCCTTGTTTAATCATATATATAGCTATTTTATATCTTGGTTATGAAGCAGTTTTTACACTAAAATCCGCGCCGTCACAATCACTCTGTTGATATTGACTAAAATGATGCTTCCCTGCTAAAATATTCATCAGGATTGAACTCTTGTAGGGAAAGAAATCCGTTTAATCTTTTGAAGGAGACATAGGATTCCACAAGTCCGTTCAACACCCAAGGAAAGGCGTTTAGCGGTCCTAAAATTATAAAAGGGTGCATTAAGTGAGAGGACATTGCCAATTGGGCTGTTTTTACACTATTCCCCAAAGTTTGATAGTAACGTTTTCTTATTCGTAGACTTAACAAGTATGGGGACTTTTAATAAAATTTTATTGGTTGGTTCATTAACTTGAGTGTCTAAACGTTTCAACCACTTTAAAAAAAATATTTTATCTGTTGCCACTTTATACAGTTGAATAGAAGTTGCCAAAGATTGTATTTGCCAGTTTTGTGCCCAAAGAATTAATAATAAACTCTAAGTGAATAACTAGTTTTATCCATAGCTGAAAAACTGTTCTAAAAATCTTTTGATAAATAATTTCTATATCAATCGAATATTGGAGAGATCTAGGTAATTAAATGTTTTACAGTAGAAAGGGGGGGGGGGGGAGGCGAAAGTGACACTTTTTGAAACCAAAACTAAAAGTCAAAGGAACTCAACCAAAAAAAGAGTTACAGGTCTGAAATTTTGCATGGCAGTTGCTTTATAGGAGTACAATATGGAACTGTGAAGAAACGGCGGTGCAACCGCCGAAAACCGCCGAGAAAAGGCAAAAACAAATTCGGCGGGAAACGGCGGTATTCGGCGGTTGCGCCGCCGTTTCTTCACAGTTCCATATTGTACCCCTATAAAGCAACTGCCATGCAAAATCTCAGACCTGTAACTCTTTTTTTTAGTTGAGTTCCTTTGTTGACTTTTAGTTTTAGTTTCAAAAAGTGTCACTTTCGTCCCCCCCCCTTTAAGTTAAGTTTATACAGTAGCTTCGCTACAAACAATAAGTTTATACTTTCATCTTAATCAAAATAAAATCAAGTACAATAAGAGCACTTTATATCCTTCATTTTTTTATTAAATACAATTCAAAGGAAAATAATATTTTTTTGTTTCTTTATTCGTTCTTAGTTTAATGTATAAAATGAACAAAAAATATACAAAAAAGCAACGTTTCTGCAAAAATTATATATCTATCTTTTATGTTTGTTTGCTGATTTATTTTTAATTGAAAGGATTCTCAGAACAACGTCAATAAAGAAGTGGCAAAATTAATCTATAACACAATCATATCCAATTGTTTTGTTATTATTTATATCCTTATTCTAAATTGTTTACCTAACAAAAGGATGGAAAAATCTATGAATGTAAAGTTAAAATTCTGAAGTACACTCCCCCCCCCCATTCTTTTTGTCAAAGGGGACTATCCACGAACAAGAGCAAGTGATTCTAAGCATCTTCCAGCATTGACCCATAGAATTTTTTTGAAAATATACCTACTAGGTTTATGTTTAATATTTGCTTTATTGACTAAAAAGTTAGGTTTCACCATGGTTTTATATGAAAAAAACTTTGATATGTAAAGCAGTCTTTAAAGCAATATCATCAAATGCTTTGTTGAGTTCAAAGGACAAAATAAAATAACACTGCAGAAAAGCATTACATTAATTTAATTAAACTGTTTACAAGTTACCAACCCTTTTTCTAAATATACATTTTTAATCACAATAATTTATTTTGTGTCAAAGCTTTTAAACAACAGTTTGAACTCATCAAAACATTCGATGATATTGCACCAAACAATGCTTAACATTTCAAAGTTTTTTCATATAAAACTATGGTGAAACCTAACTTTTTTGTCGATAAAGCAAATATTAAACACTTCGCCCCAAGATGTAATGGGAAGTTCAACCCCAACCCATCTTTTTTTGTCTTGTGTGTTATAATCTGTGTAATTTTATTTAATACCTATAAGTGCGACAGCTTTTACTACGAAATATTTGTTTAATACCTATATGTGCGACAACTTTTTGTTAAAGAGAAAAGTCAATTTTTAACAATTACAAAATAGCTCGAATCATTTTTTTCATTGGGGCTTCGCCCCAGGGTGTTGTTGGGGTTTTCCCATCCCCTTTACTTGTTTTTTCTTTGAAAAAAGGAAAAAAAAATTTTGGAGGTGGGAAATTTTTCTTTTTTGGGGGGGTTAGGGATGTCCCACCCCCCAACAAAATAGCTTAAAACCACCACAGGACCAGTAGGTATATTCCCTGAAGAGTAGAGCCCATTCGGTTCAGTGGTTACCGAGATCTTAAGCTTCAGACGGACAGGCAGACGGACAGACAGACAGACGGACAGACAGACAGACATCGTTCTACTTTGTATTATAGATAAACCTAGTTTATTTACTAAAATAATACTATGGGTCAATGCTGGAAGATGCTTAGAATCACTTGCTCTTGTTCGTGGATAGTCCTCTTTTGTCGGACGGACAGATAAACTTGTTGGAGACAGCTGTTTTAGGTCCCACAAAATAATTAAAAGAGGAGAAAGCATTGAAAATTTTCTTTAAAATGCCATGAAAAATCGTGAAATGTCTGCAGCATAACCTTTTTTATGCACAAATTATCTGCCATTTACCTATCCTTTCCTTTATAATTGTGTATTTTTACTTTGCACTAGAAAATATTTACATGTTTGTCCAAAAACTGTTTTTTTTTAGGAAAAATTGTGTTGTTTGAGTATGGATAACTGCGTGGGAGACATGTTTATTTCAGGGATTCAAAGGGATAAGACAATGGCCGATAAATTTTTCCCAAATGATGAAATTACACCTTATGTGGATTGTAACAGTGATTGAACAGTTTGGACACTTATTAATGAACTTATCAATCAAAATTCAATACATGTCCCAAAAGTTGTTATGCCATCGAATAAGGACTAGTGTAATAAACAGCCCAATGTTCCCCATCTCCCTGAGTTATTTTATACTTTGTCCTGAAAGAGAAAGTTTTATAAGGGGTATTTTTATGCAAAATCTGAGGTTTTTCATTTACTTAAATCTGTAAATTTAGCTTAAGTTTTTACCATACATAATATTCAAAATAAAATAGTTTTTAAAGATAGTCCAGTTTTTATTCACTTATCGACTGATCTGTGATAAAAGTTAGGACGTTGAATAATTTTCATGATTCTCTAATTAAAAAAAATGCTTTTCCAATATGGTTTCAAAACCGATTATTATCCGCTGGAATTGGATACTGAAAAAAGTTCTTTAAATACGCTCAAAATAAAAGGTCTAAATATAAAAATGCTTTCATTTTAAAAATCTTTTAGCAAACATAATGAAGATAAATAAATCTCACGTTTAGTAGATAAATAGCAACATTTTTGTTTTGAATGGATGATACTTGTTTTTCTTTAGATTTCAAAACATTTCGTTGGTAAACAATGATAGTTTTAAAATATGAGTTTTTATTTTCGTCCAAAAATATTCCAGTAAGTATCGGGCAAATGGTGGAATACCCAACCGGCAATTTTACTGACATTAATAAATAGGCTTTTACCAAATCACCCCCCCCACCCCACCATCCCCCCCCCCCAAAAAAAAATATAAAGGGATTCTTAGAAAGACACGACCACTCAAAATGTAGATTTTCTTCTTAAACAGGAAATGCCTGTTGATCACTGATTCCTTTCCCCTCTTATCTTTAGATAATTTAAATGTAAGAGGTGTGGGGTAACCCGACAGGGCTTGAACCTGCGGTTACATAACAAAGTAACCCATAATAACATAACCTAACTTAAAGTAATAAATAAGCAAACCATAAACTACCCTAATTCAAAATAAGGGGGGTTATCAGTGTTCAACAAGGAACTATTTGTGAAAGCTCCAAAAATAATGGGGGGGGGGGGGAGTTCTGACACATTTGCGTAAACCTGGTATACAGGCTTTATCTTTGGACTGAGAGGATAGGTTATTAAAGATAAATCATTCTTATATGATTATTTTTCCCATGTTTTAAGATTTTTTGGATAGGCCTCCAGGTTCCGGAGCTCCAGGCCTCCAGGTGGTCTCTGTACAGGTAAAAATGAAAAAAAAAATTAAGAGTTAGAAGTCAACTTATGAAACAAAATATGCATGTTTTTTCTTCAAATATGTGAATAACATTCAAAAAGAAGCATATTTTGTTTTATAAGTTGACCTTTAACTCTTAAATTTTTTTTTCATTTATACCAGGTTTACACAAATGTGTCAGAATTCCCCCCCCCCCCTTGAATATACCTGTCAACATGGCAAAGAGAGCCACACATGTGAACACCTTGGCAGCTGTCAAGGTATTCCCCAACAGGACATACGTCACAAATGTGAGGACTGAGATAACAACAGGAGTTGTCGCCCACAAATATACACACAGGGCATCCAAATATTTCCTAAAATTTAAGAATTAAAGGATGACATCATCAAGGCACAAAAAAGTTATTCATGGAAATGGCGTAGCCACTAGTTTTTAAAAGTAAAAGGGTGTGTGTCAGTCTCTCTGTCTGTACCGAAGCTTCATTTAGGACTAGGGAAGGTTTATAACTATTCTGTAGGATTGCACCTTCACTCCCCAGAAATATAAAATCTCCCCTAGAAAAAAATACTTTCCAAAAAAAATTTTCTTTTTAAAAACTAAAATTAAAAGTGAAGGGTTGAGGTGACAACATCCATAGGTAAGGAGTTAAGCACAAAAAATCATGGATATGAAAAACGGACAAAGCTTAAGAGAGTTATAGAGCAGATGTTCGATTGTCATAAAAATGGAGATAAATACAAAATCACGAAACTTAAAAAATAAGGTCTATGTCCTTTGAAGCATGACCAACAGACGGACGGACAGAACAATGTATAGAGTAAGATAAGCATATGTCACTTCTTCTTCACTTTCTATCTCCAATAGCAGGTGAGAAAATCACATTTCCCCATTAGCGTTACGGACTAACTGACTGACGGACAGACAAAGTGAATTTATTAAGAGTAGCTTCGCTACTAAAAGGTATTTCTTACCTTCCTTGGAGATATTTAAGCTCCTCATTTCTGTGTTCATTCACTTTGTTGGTGAAGAATTTATGCCAATTGAAATATTTGATCACACGGATACCTAAATACGACGACGATTAATTATATTGGCACCCAAAGTTTTGTACAAGTTCTCTCATTTGTTAGATTAAAAACAGTAGGTATCTACTTTAATCAAATTTTGATCAGTTTGTTTAAACTAGCACTGTACTACAAACAAGATACATCTTTGACTTAGTTTCAACCCTGTAAAACTTAAAAGTATCAACTGACTTAATAAAGAATTCGACATTGTATTTTCCCTGTTAAACCTGCATGTATCAACTGACTTTTCAAAGTGTTATTTACCCAAGAGATCAAAATGGATAAGACAAAAAAATAAATATACGGCTCCAATTATGATAAACAAAATTACCCCTTCTATATATTAATTTATTGGTTGGAAAGTTTAGACTCTAGTATGTTATTAACCAACCCATCAAGATTTATTAAAAGTACACAAAGTTGTTAAGCCAACGAATGAGAGAAGTGTTTATAAACTTTTTATCATTAACATTTACAATCCAATGTCCCCACCCTTCCTAATCTACCCTTTATGAACTAAAAGAATCATTAACCCTTAGAAGTATAAATCGGAGATCTAAAGGGATAAAACAATGGCCGATTAATTGTAGTGAATCTCCAATGAGGATACACAAAATGACTCCATCTGTAGATTAAAATTAGTAGTTGAAACGTTAGAACACTCAACTTATTTAACCAACCAATCAAAATTCACTTTAGTCCCCAAAATTTTAAGTCAATGAGTAAGAAAACGTTATTATAGGACTTTGGGGACTAGTGTAATAAACAGCCCATTGTCCCCTTTATCTCTCTGGGTATGAACTGACCTGCCAATATCTCCGACATAGTGCTGACCCTGATGTCCTTAGTATCTTTATTAGTTGGTTCCTATATAAGTGCCTAAACCTATCAACCAATAATTTAATGCTAAAGAAAGGATAATTTTGTTCCATGATTTATATGAATAGTGTAAATTTCAGTAATTCTTGGTATGACATGACAAAAGCTTCGACATAGTTTACCCAGTAAAACTTGGAGGTATGAACTGACCTGCCAATATCTCCGACATAGTGTTGACCCTGCTGTCCTTAGCCGCCATCATTCTGGTGCTCATGGATCCAATCTTGTTGGCTATAAACTTGTTTACAGGAATCACCAGAATTGTGAACACCAATCCTTAAAAAATAAGCTTAGCTGGATATTTAAATCCTTTAAGTGGTGAGCCAGATCGGGGTGAGCCGAATTTCAGCCAATCACAGCGCGGCATTTCATAAAATGCTGTGCTCTCATTGGTGGAAAGTTGGGTCACCCCGATTTGGCTCACCACTAAAATGATTTAAAGATCCAGCTCTGTTTAACTTCACTAATGGCTACGCCCCTACGGCATCTGCATTTAAAGGGAAGGGATAAACCACCAAAAACCATCCTGGTCAAACTCCCCAAAAATGAAGAACTCAATCGGTTCAATGAGTTCTAAATCTTTAGACAAAAAAACCTTGCTATTTTACCTATAATTTAAGTTATTCATTAAACACATATTTTCCTTGGGAGCACTAATAGATAACCCCATTAATTTATAAAATCTAAATTAAGGGGGGAAGCATAGGCGTCCAAGGGGGGGGGGGGGGTAATAGGGCGATTACCCCCCCCAAACGATTTTGGGGTTAAATATATAATACTATATATTTAATAAAATTTAAATAACCCCCCCTCAAAAATTTTACCCCGGGTGTAAAGTTTGGGGGGGGTAAACTAAATTTACTCCTGCCAACAGATTTCAGGGGTGGTAATTACCCCCCCCCCCCCCAAGCAAATTTTACCCCCGGGGTAAAAATTTTGGGGGGGGTAAAAAAAATTTGCGGCGCGCTTCGCGCGCCATTTTACCCCACCAAAAACGAATTACCCACCCCTTAAAAAATTTTTACCACCCCCAATAAAAAAAAGCTTGGACGCCCCTGTGGGGAAGGTTAGTTTTTCGTTCGGTTGCTATCACTTTAGGTTAGATTAGTTTATATTGTATAATAGGTTAAGCATAAAAAATACCTCCTTATTTTAAATTTGAAAACACCAACCTGCTAGGTATGAGATCCCAACTTGTTGATGCAACAGGTACAAAGTAACACCAAACTAATGAGGGAACATACATTCAAAATATGGGGTATAGTCCTTTCCACGACATCCCTCCATAAGGAGCGATTCTTCGTATTTTTAAAATGGCTTTTTATAGGTTATTTTAGGTTAGGTTAGGTTATATTGTGTTAGGTGATTGCCCCACAGGGTTAGGTAATTGGCCCCGCAGGGTTAGAGCCCCCCGCAGGGGCTAGAAATAGGAGAAAAGCTACTGTGAAAAATACGAAGAATCGCTCCTTATGGAGGGATGTCGTGGAAAGGACTATACCCAAAATATGACTATAAAGGACTCAAAAAATATTGCTGTAGCTTTACGAAAAGGGTATTTTTAAGGATGGAGGGGACATTGGACTGTAAATTATATTAGTACTTAAAGTTTCATAATCACGTTATTTAATTTAATTTTGATTGGTCCGTTTCAAACTAGTAGTGTCCAAACTTTTCAGCTAAAGAAGGGGTAATTTTTTCACCATTTAAACTCCAACTTTTTTTTCGCAATAAAAAAATAACATATTTGTTTAAGGATATATTTTGATTTATTCCTGAAATGGTAAGCTCCAGGCAGCATGCAGACTTGGACTACAGTTAACTATTCTATCCACGTCTGATAATTATTGTAAGATGTCTTTTTTATTTTTAGTTCTCTATAATTCGATTTGTCTGTCTGTCAATTCGTCTGTAAACTATTCTATCCATGTCTAATTCATTACTGTAAATTGTTTTTTTTTTTTTGCAATTCTCGTAATTTTAGTAGGTACTCTATATTTTACTTTGACTGTCTGTTCGTCTGTTAACTATTCTATCTACGTCTGATTCATTATTGTAAAATGTTTTTTTTTGCTGCACTTTGGTCCGCACTTCGAGTATTTTTAGTACCGAAGATACTTTATACTTCACTTTGTGTGTCCGTCTGTCCATCCCATGGGGAAAATGTAGTTTTCTCGGCCGCTATTTAAGATAGACAGCTGAAATTTTTAGGTAGTAACAGCTCCTGGGACTTAAAAACTTTTAATAACAATCTCTGCTCTGTATTTCTTTTCTTTATGTCGAATTTTGTGCTACATATTTTGCAGCAATTTAGGTTAATATACAGTGTGTTTTTTTATGAGAACTTTTTTGAAAGCAATTTTACCCCACTTATAGTTATCAGAATTTAGTGATTAATGGCTTATTTTCTTTGTTTTTTAAGGCAATTAATAGAACATTAAAAAAATATTACAGTTTTTGTTAAAAAAGTACAGTAAAATGCAAAATTCAAAACTTAGGTGTCAACATCTAAAAATGGTTTAAGCGCATTTTTCTTATGTTCAAATCTTCTACCTTTTGCAAGAATGGCTGCAAAACGCTTCAAAGTTGAGATCTAGAGCTAAAAATGTATACAGATATTATTGGGGACATGTACTAGAATGTATAAAAGTTTGCAGTTCATATCTCAATCAGGGAGGGAGTACTGGCCCCCCAAAGTCGACTACTGAAAATCAAATTTTTTTCTTGCAAAGGGTAGAAGATTTGAACATAAGAAAAATGCGCTAAAACCATTTTTAGATGTTGACACCTAAGTTTTGAATTTTACATTTTACTGTACTTTTTAATTAAAACTGAAATATTTTTTTAATGTTCTATTAATTATCTTAAGAAACAAAGAAAATAAGCCATTAATCATTAAATTCTGATAACTATAAGTGGGGTAAAATTGCTTTCAAAAAAGTTCTCATAAAAAAAACACACTGTATATTAGCAATTTCTATCTCACATCATTTCATTTCATAATATAAATTACAATATTAGTATGAAAAAGTTTTATTAATATATCTTATTAAAAAGACACCTTTCCTGTTGACATAAAGTTTATGATTTGTCCCGAATTATACACAGAGAGGTTACATTTTGATACAGTTATTAGTTTCTTATACACAGTTGAACTAACAGAGCCTCTCACCTAAATATTATATGATTATACAGTATGGTTATACTTAGATATACAGTAGTAATGTTATATTAGCATTTTATTGCATTTATTGTCAGTTTGACTTTATAACAGCGTTTGTTTTACGATTTTCCGGTTACGTTCGTTTTTTCATAAAAAATCTTGTTAATAGTCGTTTTCTATTTTGAACGAAGCTACATAGCAGGGTGCTGGAGCCGTATAATTTTGATGCGGCTCCGGCTCAAGCTCCGGCTCCTACCTTAAAATTAATATATCAATTTTTTTTCATTATTGAATTTGATAAAATAAAATAAATAATATAAAATATTTTGCTTTTATTTGATTAAAGCTATATAAAAGTAGAAGGATGTGTGTCTATTTGTTAAGTAACAATAGTTTTTCAGTTTATTATATGGAAATAGACCGTTGCCAAATTATAATATTACTTTAATATCCGGAGCCGTAGCCGTTTTTAACGAAAAATACGGCTCCGGATCCGGCTTCACCAAAAATGTTGCTGCTCCCGGCTCCGGAACACTGCTACATAGTTTTAAAGTCTTATGATACATACCTTTACGGAAAATAAGCAGAAAAAATTATACATTTTCAGCGTAGAAAATTTGGACATTGTTACTGTAATCAATACATTCTTAAGATATTGAGCTGTAAATAAAAACTACTGTCTGATTTATTTAATAATATAAACTGAACCTGAAATTAAATCAACAGCTAAAAAATAGAATATAAATACTACTCATGGTATAATAAACAGTTTTCCGCGGATAGTAAAATGCAAAATTCCAGGTTTGTCAACACTGCTGGCATTAATATTATGATTTTTATTTCATTTCATTCGTGAAAAAATGTCTATAATACAATATGATATATGACCAGGGCGACCACTCCAAAACCAAAAAAATATAGTATTTTTATAGTATATTTTTTTAATCCATATAGTATATATAGTATATTTTTTTTAACTAATATAGTATGATATAGTATCGGACTTAGAATTATTTAGTAATACATAGTATATACATCATCAATAATAACTCAAAGCATAGCTGTTATCAAAGCAATTACACATATAATGGGCTTACTCTGTGATTATTAGGCTGGGTTTTAATGTGAGACTATAGGTTATTTAGGATAAAAGTTTACTTTTGGTTAGAATTCACATATATTTAATCATTTTTTTGATAGGTCTCAGGTTCAGGTGCTGCAGGCTATATGGAAGGTGGTTTCTGGACAAGTAAAAAAAAATTCTGTTAGAAGGGTTAGAGATCAACTTAAAAAACAAAATATGCACCTTTTTGGATGTTATTAACATAAATGAAGAAAAAATTAAAATAGGCCTCCAAGTTCTGATCTTGCAGGCCTCCAGGTCCACTCTGGACAGGTTATAGATATTTTTTTTATTTGAAGAGTAAGAAGCCAACTAATAAAACAGAATATGCATCTTTTTGAATGCTATTAACATATCTGAAGAAAAAATGAAAATCGGCCTCCAAATTCTGGGCATGCAGGGCTCCAGGTCCACTCTGGACAGGTAAAAAATTCAAATTTTTTATTTGAAGAGTTTGAGGTCAACTTTTTGGATGTTATTAACATAACTGAAGAAAAAAATTTAAATCGACCTCTAAGTTCTGGTCCTGCAGACTCTGGACAGGTAAAATTCAAACTTCCCTTAATTGAAGAGTTAATGGTATATTTGTTAAACAAAATGAACTTATATTTGGATGTTCTTTATACATATATTTGAAGGAAAAAAATAAAATTGGCCTTCAGGTTTAGGTGCTGCAAGCCTCCAGGTGGACTCTGGACACGAATAAATAAAAAATTTAAATTGAAGGAATTAGAGGTTAGTTTATTAAACAACATAGGCATCTTTATAGATGCTATTTGTATGTTTAAAAAAAAAGACAATCGACCTCCAGTTTTTGATGCTGCAGGGACAGGTAAAAATCAGAATTTCTTATTTATAGAGTTAGAGGTTAGTTTATAAAACACCATAAGCATCTTTTTAGATGTTATTTACATATCTGAAGAAAAAATACAATTGACCTCCAGGTCCAGGTCCATGTAGACTCTGTCCAGAGAAAACCTGGAGGCCTGAACTTGGATCCCGATATGGTAATATTATCCAAATAAATGCATATTCTGTTATATAAATAGATTTCTAACTCTTCATGTAAAAAATTTGATTGTTTACCTGTTCAGAGTGGACCTAAAGGCCTGCAGGACCTGAACTAGGAGACCGATTTATATATTTTCTTCAGGTATCTTAATAAGATCAAAAAATACACATTCTGTTTTATAAGTTGACCTCTAACTCTTAAAATAAGAAATTTGATTTTTTTTTTACCTGTCCAGAGTGGACCTGGAGGCCTGCAGGGCTTGACCCCGGGGGCTAATTTTCAATTTTTTTCAGATATGTTAATAACATCCAAAAAGATGCATAGTTATTCTGTTTTATAGGTTGACCTCTAACTCTTTAAACAAAAAATTTGAATTTTTACATGTCCAGAGTGGACCTGGTGGCCTGCAGGCCAATTTTAATTTTTATCTTTAGATATGTTAATAACATCCTGAAAGATGCATATTTTGTTTAATAAGTTGATCTCTAAATTTTACAATTTTTTTACCTGTCCAGAAATCACCTTTTAGCCTGCAGAACCTGGAAACTTATCCAAAAAATTATTAAATATAAGTGAAGTACTACCCAAATGTAAACTTTTATCCCAGATAACCTATAGTCTCACATTAATACCTAGCCTAATAATCACAAAGTAAGTGAAAGTGGGAAAACTTCCCCCTCACCCTTAACCCTTAACAGTCGGGTCCCTTGCCGCACCTTAATCGGTCGGGGGGGGGGGGGGCGTTCAACTCCCCCCCTATTATCTCAGTTCCTATTAGATCTAGAGGGCTAAAATGTTTTGTGCAAGTCCCCTGTTTGATATTAAATTTCCGACCTTAAGTAAGTCAAAGTCAATTTTCGCTTCCTTCACCCTTTTATTTAACAACCTTTGTTTTTAGGTCCTTAGAAAAGCTTAAGTTTAAAATTTGAAGTCTCTAAGTCAACAATTGCGGCCACAGGATCAATTCAAAGATTCTGGAGACCTGGAGGATCAGGACCTGCAAGATCATACCTGAAACCTGAAATTTACTTGAACACCTGTATTTAATATTAGGATGTACTACTAGAGGATATTTTAGTATTTTGGTAAGATAAAATGCTTTGTTTAAGTCAAAAAAATATTTTTGCTCTTTACCTGGATTACCCTGCCAGGTTTGCTGGCATCCTGTGCCCGCCAGGATGAAGATATTAAAAAAATTCCAACTATCAGTTATGTGTCATATCCATACTTAAAAAATCACGCAGTTTGGGCTCTTTATCTATCACACACAGAAAATGAGATAGAAAATCCGGAGGGGGGGGGCGTTCAACGCCGCGCCCCCCCCCCCACCACTCCAACCGTTAAGGGTTAAGTTAATAATATGAAAAATAACTGATATTTAAATCATAATCACAAAAAAAATATGTTTTAAAGGATTTTCTTCATCTCTTTCTTACTGTAGAGCTTTACGCATTTGTCGTATCACAGTATCTTTTGAGCCCCCCGCAGGGGCTAGAAATAGGAGAAAACCTACTGTGAAAATAAGACAAAACGCTCCTTAAGGGGCGTTGTCACAAAACTGACAATATTCGTTTTTGTCATATAAATGTAATATTATATAGTATATATAGTAAATTTTGGTCAAGTAAAGGTAATAATATATAGTATATATAGTAAATTTTAGTCATATAGTATGATATAGTATCCAAATTCATCCTATATAGTATAAATAGTATATATAGTATGCAGTGGTCGCCCTGTATATCAGATTTTTTCAGTGTGGCCTAGAACCAGTTCTAATCCAACGGTCACGGATATTAAAGGATACAAGCCATAATGAAAATTGAATACCTACCTTTATTCCAAGCTCGTTCATGAAAAGATTGAAATGGCAGTTGGCCATAGCCGCTACAAACGCCGCCAACGCCAGCAGAAAGGCGTACAAGTAGCCGTTTTTTACATCCTCCTTTCAACATTTATGCTTTATTATTTTACTTGCGGAGTCACCCATCTCCCAAAATCTAAGAAAAATAGCTTAAAACCACCCCAGGACCAGTTGGTATATGCACTGAAGAGTAGAGATCAATCAGTTCAGCGTTTACCGAGATCTTAAGCTTTAGACTGACAGACAGACATCAAGCTACTTTGTGTAATAGATTTATAAAAACCAGTTTATCATCTTTAGTACCTACCCAATCTTAATTTTAAATTCTTTTAAAATTTACTAAATTGTAAAAACTCTAAATTAAAAGACAATAAAGTCCTTCAAAATAAATTTACGTAATAAACCAAATAATTTTCAATTTTATATTATTATTTAAACAAGGATGACAACATCCATAATAAGTGAATCACAAAATGTATTGGAATAGACAAACGGACTATCAGATGTTCGTTGTCATAACAAAGAAAAGAAAGAGAGAAAATAAGCAAAAACACTATGAAAAAAACGGAAACTTGAAAAACTAAAGCCAGCCGGACAAAACAATTCTAAAGTAAATGCGCATGTCATAGGAATCTCCACTGAAAATTTCAGCTGTCTATTTCCAATATTAGTCGAGAAAATCATTATTCTACTATAGCGTTACAATCTGACAGACAACGTGAATTATAGAGTAGCTTCGCTACTAAAAATTGTATAAACTTAGTGTAAAAACCATAATAATATAACAAACGTTTATGTAATAATACTCTTTAAAACAATGCATCAAAACTTTTTGTGATAATTGCATCAGAGCTTTTCAGTAATTAAAACAATAAAATAAAATATTAAAATATTTTTTAATTGAGAAAATATTAAAGGGTTAGGTATTAAGCGATATGATGCAATTCAAATTTAACCAGGGATTTAAAGGGATAAGACAATAACCGATATATTGGTGTACATCTCCAGTGTTGAAACACAAAATTACCCCTTTTATAAATTACAAATACTGGTTGAAAAGTTTGGACATTTAACTTAATGAGCCAACCAATCAAAATTCAATAAAAGTCCTCAAATGAGCCAATAAATAAGAAAACTTTATCATAAAATTTTGGGGACCAGTGTAAAAAGCAGCCTATTGTTCCTCCCTCTCTGATCTAACACCCATTTGTTAGACAAAATAAATGGTTTGGATCAAGGACGTCCAAACTTTTTGGTGGGGGGGGGGACGATGAGAGGTTTCAAGGGGGGGGGGGAGGGACTAATGTAATTCCAAAACTTTAAATTGCGCCAAAATATCTTATGTGGAGGTGAAAGCACAACTTATTAAAGTGCGTAAAAACTCGTACTATTTGATAAAAGAATGACAACATCCAAAGCAAAGCATATAAATACTTACTTTCATAATTTTAAAAAAGCTAAGGAGATAGATTTACATAGTAAGTTACAGAGTATAATCTAAACTGTCAGAAGAATCACTAACTAAATCATCCTGAAGATTTTTTTCTTAATTTAATGGAATCTTATAGGTCCTCGGATGGCTTAAGGCTATTTGATTCTTAAATCTAAGTTTGGTTTAGGCTGTTTTCCTACTTTCCATACTCCTTCGAATATAGAGCTCCTAGATGCTAGGAGCACAGCCGCTAGTATCTTATAAAGCACCTAAAAAATTGCTTAGTCTTAGTGCCTTCCTGGTATAATGGACTGAAGAAAAAAAATTGCAAAGTAGATACTTCTCAGTCAGAAAAAAATTACCTTAAAATTTCAGACGTCTATCTTATATGGAAGACAAGTAATTTCATTACCCAAATGACGTACTGACAATAGTTAAAGAGAAGCATCACTTCCAACTGAAAAAATTTAATTAAGATTTCAATAACAAAATTCTAGTTATTTTTTAATTGGCAATTTAACCAATGAATTGGGTTCGCTCATTCCTTATTCTGGAACTCCAGAACCCCCTTCTCCCCCCATTTAAGGTTTATTCTTACCATACAGGCTACTATTACTGTGGTTTTTTAAAAGCGAAGATTTTCTATAATTAGGGTCGGTCCGTCCGTCCATCCGTAACGGATAGCTTTTTTCGTTAATTTAGGTATGTTAGAATTGTCCTATTGATTTAAAACTTTGCATGGTGATTCCTGTAGTAGTTAGGAACGATTTAGAAAGCGTAGCAACTCCATAATCATTACCAGAATGTCCATACGTTCATTTTAAACATGTTGATTTTTTACTTTTTTAACAACAAATTTTTATGTGATCTAATAATACGATTGATCTGATTTTTGGTATACTAATTCCAGAGACAACAAAGTACAATATTATAAGCGAAGCAACTCTATAATCAAGTCCTAAAAATTAAGTATGTCCAGTCCATAAACATTATTCTGTGTCAAGCAGTTTTTCAACAAATTTATTTACAATTTTGCTTCGACTCTTATACATTTTTATTCTGATTATTCAGTTCTGACACTATACACGTGTTTATGTCTGTTTGTCTTACCGTTTCAGTGCTTCGCTTTTATGAATGTCGTCATCCTTGTTTTAACCTATCTTACCTTACCTTACCGTAAGAAAGTTTTACCCCTATCTAACCCTAATAAGCATAAAAAATACGTTTACATCAAAACATTCGTTTGTTGTCCAGATGCAACATAAGGGAATCTGCCATTGAATTCTATTTTAAATCCTGTAGATTTTATAAACCTAATTAGTTTTTAAATTAAAATGTCGTACAAAATAAATAAATAGTTAGTATGAAATAAATGTAACTTTTGCACTCAACAATGATTACAACATCCATAAAAAGAAGCTTTACTTATAAGTCAGCAAAGACAGACAATAAAGCATTTACAAAAATAAAGTAACAACTCATTTATTGGTCAGTTCGTTCACCCAATATAAAGCGAGGGGAAAGGATAAATGGGGTATCTTTATTTTGGCCAGCTGTGAGTTTCACTGAATTAAAGTACATGAAAATCTTATGCAACATACAATCCTATTATATAAAGTACTAAGCTTTTTTTGTCTGTAGCGAAGGATCTCGCTAACCACTAAACCGATATGGTTCTCCTTTAGAGGGAAGTTTCGTTTAGGCCATGAGATGGTTTTAGGCTATTTTTTTATATTTTTATAACTTTGTATGGTTTTAAGGTATTTTTCTGCCCTTCTATATCCTTTCGAATTTAGGGCTCCTAGATGCTAGGGGAGCAGCCACTAGTTAATAATATAGCGATTGGTGAATTAGATGATTAAACTGTATAAAATACCTATTGTGTTTACTAAAGCTAAAATCTAAATGTTAAATAAATCATCATGCCAATTTTAAAATCGATGGGACATTAGTAACATTCCTAAACAAAGGACATATCCTATCAGAAGCTTCACTTTTAAGAAGAAATAGGAGAACTTAATTGGTGTTCGAGATCTAGGGACGCAGGCGCTGATTTATTCTAATCTAAAGGAACTTGGACAAAGTAGCATCGGATAAAGTAGCCTCAGACAAAGTAGCCTCTTGGACAAAGTAGCCTCAGGACATTTACCTTAGAAAAGTAGCCTCCTAAGAAAAATATATAGGTGGTTTAGAATTTCGTGGATTTTACAAAAATTGGTTGGTAGATTTTTACAATTTTAAATATTGGTTTTACAATGTTCAGGTTAGGTTAGGTTATAGGCTAGGGGGCCGAGCGCCAGCGGCTAGGCAGGCCAGGGGGCCGAGCGCTGCGGCCATGACCTATATTAACACTTTCCTTAGGAGGCTACTTTTCTCAAGTAAATGTCCCGAGGCTACTATGTCCGGAGGCTACTTTGTCCGAGATCCAATCTAATTTCTTAACTATTTCTATCCTACCATTTAAAATTAATAATGTACAAAATATTTAAAGAGAAAATGATTAAAACTCAACAGTTACGCAACTGCTGATTAAAAAATTTCTTTGAATTTTCATACAATACCGAGTTTTCATTTATATCATATTTTCTTACTAAGTGAGTTTGAAATTATAACTTATTTAATCGTGTATTTAAAACTTTTTTGAAATGCATAAGAAAGTTACAAAAAAAACAGTAAGGACTGGACATTTGATAAAATTTACGATGTTAATTCCTCTGTTACTATTCAAGATAAAGGCTGATTTTTTAGGATATTACTGAACGCTGAAACAATATGGTTCTCCTTTATAAGAGAAGTTTCTTATAGGTCCATAAAGATTTGTAACTAAGTGCTACAGAAAAAATAACCCCGCTCCCCCATCAGAATAAAATAATAATAAATGGTAATTGTAGGGTCGACTTATTCCCCTTCCCTCAAGAGCCCCTAGAGTAGCTTAGCCAATGTACTACTTGTAAAGTAGTAAGGATTTTCGGCATTACGTAGATTTCGATAACTACTTAACTGAATAAGTCCCTACATAAAGTAAAGATTCAGATAGATACTGGAATGGTTTTAGGCCATTTATCTTTTAGATGTAAGCCTTTGGATAGTTTTAGGCTATTTTTCTATAAAGCATAAATTCCTGATTTTCTTCAACAAAATTGACAACAAGATTAAGTAGAATGGGTCCAGCGAAACCAGCTACATCACCAATCAACTAAATATTAAAAATAAGTATTAAAAGTAGGTAAATATTAAAAGTTTTATTATTAAAATGTTTGGATAATACGTACTATTGTGGTAATACGACAACCAGACGGACAGGCAGATTACAGAATTGCTACGCTGTGACTTATCATAACAAACCCTCTGCACTAATCTTATTATATCACCATTTATCTCATGACCGATGTTGACCCCGCTATCCAGCGGTCAAACTGGCCTGCCTAAATGTGGGGAGGGACTCAAACACACAGCTATCACGCGCCCCTCACGCGATTATACAACCGGGAGGCGCTGCCTCCCCTTTTACCACAGCTGCCCCCACAGCCTGTCTACCGCCGGGAGCTAAGCCCTTGCGTCCCACACCCCCTTCAAACCTAACCATTGTTATAATCTGTTGTATATATATAGTAAACATTCATTGTAAATATTATTCAGTTAAATATATAATTTCTGTATGACTAAATCCTGCTAGTTTGTTTTGGTAGAATAATTCAAGGCTAAGGCTCGTTGAACTCGAACTCGCAACCCTGTGAGCTGAAACGTTCGGCTTACCACATCTTGGTGTCAGCGTGTTTCAATCGAGCCTTACAGAAATTAGCCTATTCTACCTCTGATTGGACCCTTTGGCAAGTAAGGGGACAATCAGCCGCCAACTGAGAAGCCAACTGACCCGTGAGACGGCCTTTTTAGGTCGAATTTCCATCATTTTGAACGCAATATGTGGGCCTTTGGCCTACGGCAAGCAGATTTAGCCTGCTAAAAGCGCCAGTTAAGACGCTTTTTCCGTACCGTGTAGGAGTATCGCTAGGTGCGCAGCCACGGTAATCGGACAATTTAGCTCAAACGGCTACAGAAATGAGTCTACATTGGCAAGTGTAGCTGGGACAAGCCCCAGGACACCCAGGCCAAACCTACGAGACGGACAGCTAGGTGCTGGTCTCCCTGAGAAGGCAATGTGTGGCTGCGAAGCTTCAGCACACAAGTAAGGCCTACCACTGCGACGGATAGCAGAATTTGAGCCACAGGCACGGCAGGACGGGACATTCCCTGCCGCTGCCTTCCAGGATTCGAACCCGAGGCGCTGTAGGACGGGCCATTCCCTGCCGCCATCTTTCGGGATTCGAACCAGCGGCGCTGCAGGACGGGACATTCCCTGCCGCCATTACCCCTCTGAACCTTGCAGGACGGACATTCCCTGCTGCCAGTGCTTCCAGAATCACACCTAGAGCTCCTAGTGATAACAACACATAAGTGTGTATAAATGTCAACCAAGTGATAAAAAGAAATATAAAATTGTTGACCCAGTGATAATTAATAAGCTCTAGTGATTCGAAGCTACAGTCTAAGCCACCATGGTAAGCGATACCACCATAGCTGCGGTTCGGCCACCACCGAAGTTTCTGCCAACCCCAGCCGAACGGGAGGCCCCCTTGTCTCAAGGGCAGGACCTCCACTTCCCCTGCCATATCAGGGTGAGGTTTCCTACTCCTGACCCTGCCCAGCATGTACAGGTTGATGCCATGATCGATTCTGGCAACCGTGTACCAGGGTCTGCTGTAATTTCTGAACACCTCATGCACGCAATGGGCCTGCAACGCATGTTGATTCCGGACAACACCCAAATCCTGACTGCTAACGAGGAAGGCCAGCCCCTCCAGGTAATAGGAAAATTGAAAGAATTATATATGGCAGTCTCACACACCCTTATACTCCATCTGTACCACGTGACTGTGGTCCGGAATCTCTCACACCCTCTGAACCTAGGAGGGTATTTTCTCAAGGAGTTCGGAACTAGGCTCTGTTTCGACATGCAACCCCCTTGCTTGTGGGTGCGTGGGGAGTTTATCCCACTCCGTGGCGTCCCCATCGACCGGAAGACAGCCGAGAGAGAGTTGAGTTATGAGGGGCCTCTGCCAGGCCCACTGCCAGAGCAGCCGCGTGTGGTCGAGAAAGGCACGCACTGGGTGGACACTGCACTCAACGCCCATAGGGGGACCAACCTGCTAGCCATGGGGTTGCCCCCAGTGCCCAAGGTGCCGCTGGAGAACCTGCCAACAACGTTCCCTGAGATTGCCAGCCCTCCAGAACCAATCTTCTCCGCCGACACCTTTATCAACGGCCAGCCGTGTCCACCTGGCCCCCTCTACCTGGGACCCCCAGCCAGTCAGCCAGCCAAGTCCGAGTCCAGACCCGTCAAGTCGCGGTCTGATGCACCCGGAGCCACACTCAACTCCCAGGAATCAGCCTCTCCCGGCGCCGTGCCCGTCAAGTCGTGGCCGGCCGCCTCCGGAGCCACACATGGCTCTGCTGCCTCAGCCTCTCCTAGTGCCGAGCCCGTCAAGTCGCGGCCGGACGCCCACGGAGCCCGGGCTGGTCCCAGCGCCCCGGCCTCTCCCAGCACTGAGCCCGTCAAATCGTGGCCGGACGCCCTCGGAGCCACACCTGGCTCCGACACGTCAGCCCCTCCCGAGGCCGAGCCCGTCAAGTCGCGGCCGGTGGGTCCCGGAGCCGAAGCTGACCCCGCACCAGCCACGTATAGGCTAAGCGCTGTCACTCCAACTGACGGCCAGCCACCCCAACTCCGCACGGCCAAGCGGGTGGTCTTGCCTGGCCGCGGTGTCATGGCTGTCCCTGTTGAATTAGTAGGACACCGTACCAAGGATGCCATCCAACTAGCTGCCCCAGAACAGAGGTTTGGGGAGGATCTTGTCATCCCAGAAGGCCTGTATGCCCACAGGCCTGGCTCCGCCAGCGTGTTCCGAGTGCTGGTGGTAAATGAAGGGGAGACGCCCCTCCTGCTGGACGCTGGCCTCCCAGTGGCTGGGGAGCTAGTCAAGCCTGACATTTTAGAGGTTTCTGATAAGCCTCCCCCGCGTCTCCACTCGTTCCAAGAGCCTGTTGAGCCCCCAGATATGCAGGAGTTGTGGGAGGCCCTTGAGATGGAAGACAACGAGTTCCTGCGCATGGACCCCTTGCTCAAAAAGGAGGTTTGGACCCTGTTATCAGAATACAGGGACGTCTTCTCCAACTCTACCCCCGGCTGCACGGACGTAGTCGAGCTGCAGCTGCGCCTCAAGCCAGGGACCCAGCCGATCCGCCAGAGATTTAGGGATCTGAACCCGCGGCAGGAGGCTGAGCTGGAGAAACAACTGGACACCTGGCTACAAGAGGGAGTCATAGAGCCGTCAGACTCCGCCTGGAGCAGCCCCCTGGTGCCCATCAAGAAGAAGGACGGGAGTACCCGCTGGGCCGTCGACTACAGAGCCCTCAACAAGTGCCTGGAACTGGATAGCTACCCTCTGCCCAGGATCCAGCAGTTGGTAGAACGAGCTGGAGGACACCGCGTCTACAGTGCCCTAGACGCGGTGGCCGCGTACTACACCATCCGTGTGTCTGAGGACAGCCGGCCCTGCACCGCCTTCACCACCCCCAGGGGCTTGTATCAATGGAAAAGGATGCCCTTTGGCCTTGCTACGGCACCGTCTGTCTACTCCAGATTTATTGCAGGGGTCCTAAATCCACTAGGCACAGCCAACCTCCAGTCATACCTTGACGACGTCCTGACCTTCCACCAGGATACCTGGGCCCACCTGGCTAGGCTCCGGGAGGTCTTGGAAGCCCACCGCAGGGGAGGAATCCGCCTCAAGCCAGCTAAGACCAAGCTGTTCCGAGCCAAGGTGGATTATCTGGGCCACACCCTCAGCCGTGAGGGGATAGCCATGCAAGAGGATTATATTGACCGTATCCTGGACTGGCCGGCCCCCAGCACCCCCAAGGATTTGCTGGCGCTTCTGGGTTTCTTTGGATACTACCGCCTGTTCATCCCAGAGTATGCCGACCTCACCTACAAGATGAATCGGCAGAAGACGGCCAAGACCCTAGCCTGGACGCCTGAGATGGAAGCCCAGCTGCTACAGCTCAAGGACAAGTTCCGTCAAGCCCCCATCCGAGCGCCGCCCAGGTTTGACTTGCCGGCGGTATTCCAGCTCACCACAGACTTCAGCAGCCGCGCCATCTCGGCCATTCTGAGTCAATGCCAGGACGGCAAGGAGAGGCTGATTGCCGCCGTGGGGCGCAAGACAACCGACCCTGAGACTCGCTACCCGTCCTGGAAGGGAGAGATGGCCACCATTATGTATGGAATCCGGAAATTTCACGGCATCTTGTCCTACCGCAGCTTCCAGATCAACACTGATTCCTCAGCCTTGCTACAGATGAAGTCGCTGAACACATCCACAGGGATGGTGGCCCGCTGGCAGGAGGAGCTAGCGGCCCTAGATTTCACTGTCTGCCACCGTCCTGGCACCCAGAACACCAACGCCGACGCCCTCAGCCGCCGGGAGGACGCCAACATGCCGACAGCTACCGCCGAAGAATTAGCAGAGCAGGCTGAGTACATCCACAACCTTTGCCAGCTAGGGGAGTCCGCAGCTAGCCGGCCCCCTGCCGCACGACTGGACCCAGCTAGAGTATTAGAAGCCCAGACACAGGACCCTCTCCTGCTCCGTGTCCGCCAGTGGGTGGCTGATGGCAGAGCCCCAACTAAGGCTGAGCTGCGCGGCAAGGAACGAGACGAGCAGCAGTACGCCAGCCGCTTCCCAGCCCTGGGACTTGACGAGCATGGCTGCCTCACCACCACTGACCAGACCCTGACAGGGGAAAGAACAAGATACCTGCTGCCTTCGGCCCTCCAGCAGGACGCGTTCTTTTTAGCCCATGGGACCCCCATGGCCGGGCACTTTGGAATGGACGCTACTATCGCCCGCGTCGCCATGCACTTCTGGTGGCCCAACCTGTCCCGTGACGTCCGCCTGATGGTTCAGACTTGTCCTGAGTGTGTCCAGAAGGTTACCAAGGAAAGGTTGAAGAAAGGGATACATGTGCCCTCCCGCCAGGGGTATCCGCAGCAAGTCCTGTTTATTGACCTGGTGGGGCCACTGCCAGAGACCCCAGCTGGGAACCGCTATATCCTCACCTGTCAAGACGGGTTCAGCCGGTTTGTCAGCCTCTACGCCATCCCCAACAAGCGCACCCTCACGGTGGCTGAAGCCCTGCTGCACCGCCACCTGGCCACGTCGGATGCCCCCTGAAAATCCACTCCGACAACAGGCCAGGTATTCCAGGAGCTGGCCTCCAAGCTTGAGATTGGCCTGACACATCCACCACCCTACAACCCGCAGTCCAACCGAGTGGAAAGGTTCCATCGGACGCTCAACACAGGCATGCGTCTGTTCTTAGACAGAGACGACAATAACTGGGAGCCACACTTGCCTGCCATTGCCTTCGCCTACAACACCAAGGCCTGCAGATCCACCGGCGTGACCCCGTTCCTGGCCTACTTTGGGAGAGAGGCCAAACTTCCGGTGGACATGGTGCTCCGGCTGCCAGACACAGAATATGCCTCGGTTCCAGCCAACGTCCAAGCTCTCCTGCAACGCTACCATGCAGTGTATGACGCCATCCAGCAGAAAGAGGAGGGAGCCATCCGGAGGAGCGCGGCAGCCTACGAAGGCACGGCCAAGTACGAGGTTGGAGACTTGGTCTGGTACCTGGCCCCCCGCCTGGTGCCAGGGAAGGCAGCCAAGATTACCAAGAGATGGACTGGCCCCTGGAAGGTAGTGTGGCAAGCTACAGACGTCCATTATGTCATCAAACCTGCCTCTCCAACCGCCAGGATCTCGGAAGTCACCGCGCATGTAGGCCGACTGCGCAAATACACTGGAGATGTGACTGCCCACCAGATTCCAACAGACATTCAAGGTGACCTGGACGGCGACGAGGATGCCACCGAGCTGCCGGTCGGAGCTGCGGCGCCCCCAGCTAGTGACCCAGGACAGTTCCCAGTGTACCAGCCGACCGCAGCCGCCCCACAGCCTAGCGGCCAGGATCGTGACCCAGTAGAGGAGAACCTGCAGGATCAACCCAACGAACCACCGCCGCCGCCGCCAGCTCCAGAGCCACCCAGGGATGCCATCTGGAATCCTGATACGGACATGGAGAACCTGCCGGCCAGCAGCGAGCCTGTAGGAGGAGAAGCGGCCACTGCAATGGAAGAGGCAGCCCCAGAGGACGAAGCTGAAGCCATGTGCCCCCTGTTGATGACAGCCATCCCCATCCGGGTAGGAGCTAGGAGGCCAAGCAACCTGGATCAAGCAGGCGCCCCCATGGAATTTTATGCGCCTTCCTCCATCGTCATTCCCCCCTTGGGAACCACCAGAGTTAGCCTAGGCCTCCGTGTCCAGCTACCCGCTGAGGCAGAGTTAGTCCTGCAGACGAGGCAAAATTTCCAGCGACGGGGCTTGGCCGTCGCCAACCCACGCCTGGAAGCCAACCAGGAGTTGACAATGCTGATATCCAACCACAGCCAGACAGAGCAACGAGTGTCCCGCGGAGCCTGTGTAGCCCGAGCTGTCCTCCACCGAGCTGTGCCCCAGGAAGAGCCTGTCCTGCGCAGACATAGGTTGTCGTATCCCCAGGTTCAAGGCCTGGTGGCTCGAGAGCCCCGCAACCCTTGAAGGGGAGGTTGTGGTAATACGACAACCAGACGGACAGGCAGTTTACAGAATTGCTACGCTGTGACTTATCATAACAAACCCTCTGCACTAATCTTATTATATCACCATTTATCTCATGACCGATGTTGACCCCGCTATCCAGCGGTCAAACTGGCCTGCCTAAATGTGGGGAGGGACTCAAACACGCAGCTATCACGCGCCCCTCACGCGATTATACAACCGGGAGGTGCTGCCTCCCCTTTTACCACAGCTGCCCCCACAGCCTGTCTACCGCCGGGAGCTAAGCCCTTGCGTCCCACACCCCCTTCAAACCTAACCATTGTTATAATCTGTTGTATATATATAGTAAACATTCATTGTAAATATTATTCAGTTAAATATATAATTTCTGTATGACTAAATCCTGCTAGTTTGTTTTGGTAGAATAATTCAAGGCTAAGGCTCGTTGAACTCGAACTCGCAACCCTGTGAGCTGAAACGTTCGGCTTACCACACTATGTTTTGATGATAGGAGAATAAAATATTTTAAAAACCCAAACAAAATTGTTTGCAAAATTGTCTGAACAGAGGACATGCATATATTTATTATTTTTAGAACTTGATTATAGAGAAGCATCGCTGATTACATTGTACACTGTTGTCCTAGTAATCTTATGAATAAAATAGTTATATCATGCAAAAATAGCTGTCAAATAGTTAAAAATCAGCATGTTGTAAATTGAAGTACAGACTTTCTAGTAACGATTACAGAGTTGCTACGCTTTCTAAATCATCCAAGCAAAGATTGAAATTGTTAAGAGCTTTCCATTACTGTATTATTAAAGAAAAGATTCGCTTTTAAAATCACAACGGACCAATATTAGCAACTTAATAAAGAGTAGTGTCGCCATCAAAATATATTTATAAATCTACAGAGAGCAGGTATAAAAATTAAATTTGAGAGGGAAGAAGCTGCTAGACATCTGTATGTATGTGAGTGTGTATGTGTGTGAGTGTATATGTGTGTGTGTGTGTGCTGCTAGACATCTAATTTATAAAATTAAATTAGCTTCTCCCATCAAATTGAACACAGAATTAGATATTTTCCTAAAATCCTTCAATTTATTAAAGCATTACCAAAGTAAACGTATTCAATTTTAATTCATATCTTTTTTTTACATCATTCAAAACTAAGGATTAAAAAGAGAGAGATTATTACTAATATTATATGGAAAAAAGTGCTTTATAATGTCTGTTTTTTACAGGGAGGGAGGGGATATTGGACCGTAAATAACAATAGTACCCAAAGTTGTAATTCCTATTAGTTGGCCCTAAAACTTTTGGCTTTAATTCAATTGTGATTGGTTGGTTCCAAACTAGTGCCTAGTATCCAAACTTTTCAACAAAAACGTAATTTTGTCTAGTGAGATTAGAAATAAACATTGATTTATAGTCCATTGTCTTATCCCATATGATCCCTTTTTTTAAAGCTATTTTTAACAATCTTTGATTGTTTAACGTGTCCCTGATTTACAGGGATTTTAAGGGATAAGACAAGCGATAACAATTCAATAAAAGTACCCAAAGTTTTTGAACCAACGAATAAGGTCACATTTTTATAAAACTTTGGATACAATTATAATGAATCACCTATTTCCATTAAAATATAATAAATATATAATAATTTATGGGGGTTTCTCTATATGATAAAATCAATTAAAGCTAAATGACTCAGCTAATGAGCTAAATAGAAAAGGTTAAAAAATATAGAATTTTTGACGCAATAGATTAAGTAAGGTTAGAGGGGGGGCTAGAATTAGGAGAAATTCTACTGTAAAAATACGACGAAACGCCCCTTAAAAGGAGTTGTCATGAAAGGGACTATACCCAATTACTTGTACAGTTTAAAGTTAACAACACAGCAAACTAGCGACTGTGCCCCAAGAGGCCTTAACTTAAAAACTTTATAAATAGGTTAACAATAAAGATTAATATCTAATGGGATGTAATTTCTTAATAGGCTGACCTAATCAATCCAATTGTTAAGGAGTTATTTTAGTAAATACAAACATACATACACAGACATACTACATGATCTAATATATTCTATTTGAGGACAAGCGAGAACCCCATCGGCCCAGTGGTTAGCGAGATCTTTCGGTACAGACAAACATGCTACTTTTACTTTTATATAAGGATTGAACACTTATTATTAATTGATTAAAAATACCTTTAGAATTCCGATGGCAAAGAATTGATTTCCAAAACAGTTGTACAATATTCTCCACAGTCTAATTTGACCTAAAAAGACATAGTATATGAATGCAGCTTATACCGTCCAACAAGGAAATAAAAAAATCGCGAAACTATACGTGATTTTCATCTGTAGTTGAGGGTCAACACTTATTAGATTTAACGACCTTTTAGATATACTTCGCTTGTTGCTTATACCTGAGATGAATGTGTAATTTAATAAAATTTTATGCAGTTTGACTTAAGCAACGCACTTGACACATTTTTCATATACATAAACATTGAAAAAAGACCTAATTGGACAAATGACCTATTATCTTATTTATGCCTAACCCATGCGTGGAGAACTAATCCTGCGGGGCTACACAATAATACCTAACCTAAACAAAGGTTAACCACTAACACAGTGAATGTAGGTTTGTTGTCCATCCATTTTATCTTATGTCTTAAACTCGTAGACCTTCTTATTATTATCATCTATTGGCCAAATTATTCATAGATGTAATTTTTGGTATTTAGTTTCCAGTTTAGTAAATGAATGGTATTTATAAAGATTTTACAAGGAGGTAGGAACATTGAACGGTAAATTATACTAGAACCCAAAGTTTTCAAAAACATTCTCCTATTCATTAGCTTAAAATCTTGATTAGTTCAATTCTAACTTTTCAACCAATAGTTTTTATTACAAAAGCGATAATTTTTTGTCATCGTTGAGGGTGTAAATCAATATATCGCTCATTGTCTTATCCATTAAGATCCCTGAGAGTTTTTATAGTTCTAAATAATATTAATATTTTTTAATATTAAACTTTAGATTAGAGGTGTGCTCTATCTATCCCTCTGGTAAAATAAAGGGGATGCATGAACCCCTCCTGGCGTCAACCTTCCTACATCCCCCTTGACAAGGGTCTAAAATCACATAACATAGCCAAGTGGAGTTTTTAAGTCAAACCCCTAATTTACCAATAAAAGAACACTTGTTTGACTTTTGAGTATGTTGATTATCTAGGGAGATGCCACCTCCCCAAACAATAAAATAATACACCTATTATTGTATGCATTACCCCCCTTGATTTTGATTTAAAGGAGTGTCAAATTTTCAGGTGCGCTTCGCGCAACTATCGGAAATACCCTGAGCACACATCAGCTTTAGATCATATACCTAAACTTAGAGTTACGGGAAAAGGATGAAAATAAACAGTAAGATTTCAAGATTTGAATAAATGTAACAATTTTAACAATAAACTTATCAGACCCTAAATCAGATATTATATGGTAGACCCCAAACATGAAAATAAAAAATAACCTGAATTTATTTTCTCTTCTTCTTCCCATTTGGATTTAAACCTAAATATATTTATAAATCAAAACTTAGATCAGGTCCACTTCAAGGTAAAATGTTCCTAGAATCTATTATTTTCAAAAAATCTATAAACTTTAAAGGCTGTGCCAGCTGCCAAACAGCTAAACGTACATTAGATAACTGCGAGAAAACTGTACACTATTGAGTAATGCTTATTCTAGATTATTTATAGGCCGTTTGTAAGCTAGATTGATGTGCGATTATATTACAAAACATTAAGTCGTTTAGCCGTTAGCGGCCTTCCAAGTTGATAGATTTTTAAAAGATAATCGTTCCCAGAACTTTTTACCTTGAACTGAGTCTAATCCTATGTAATAATTTAGTAGCTAACTCTAATTTACCAAAACAGTTTAGTAATAGTTAGCCATCGCATCGTATTATAGTCAGCTTTTCGCGGATATTAAAATGAAAACTATATGATAAAATCAGTTTTATTTTATTATTCCTTAGAAAATTGTCTGTAATGCGATGCAATACACAATTTTTTAATATGACTAAGAACTGGTAATAATCCTGCGCAGCGGATATTAATCGGTTTTGTAGTTCATACTGAAACTAAAAACTAGCAAAAATTTTAGAAAATAAATTACATTGATAAATAGTGCAAAAAAATTTTCTCTAAAATATAAAATTATCAAGAATGTATAAGAGAAAGAAAGTTTCAAGAAGATTTTAATCCTACGAATAAGATAACAAGGTTAAAAAACTTTGGGTACCAGTGTAATTTACAGTTCAATGTCACCTCCCACCCTGAAAATCACGCAAGATTGAATTTATTTTCCAGAAGAAATTGAAAATTTTCTGATTAATGTTGAAATCTGAATGCAATCTTGCAAGGTGTCCATAAAAAAGCACGGAAATCACCATCCAAAAAAAGCGAAGAAATATAATGTTGAACATTATGAATATAAATAAAAAGAAAGGTGTAAAGTAAATGCTCTTTTTTCAAAGAATAAGTACCAAGAACTTTGAATGACAACCAAAAACTTACAATTTTCATCTTTTAGGAACTGCCTTAAAATAAGAAACTAAAAGAAATACAACCCCAAACACTTAAATCTGAGAAAAAAATGAACTAAAACCATCACAGGACCTATGTAAAGCCTACCAAAAATGGAAAACCTAATCGGTTTAGTAGTTATTGAAATCTTCAGACATTAAAATCCTTACTACTTTATACCTATAATAGGATAGGTTTGGCATTAGTTGCAATGTAGTTAAACCTATGGCATATTACAAGGTGTTCAATCAATCACGCAAATGAAATAGATTAATAGAGCCGACAAAATCATAATAGACAGAAAACAATTGAACTCTTATATAATGAAAAATCTATAATACAAAGTAGAACGATGTTTGTTTGTCTCTCTGTCTGTTTGTCTGTCTGTATGTTTGTAGCAAAGGATCTCGCTAACCGCCGAACCGATCGGGTTCTCATTTACAGGGTAGCTTCTCATAGGTCCCGGGAAGGTTTATAACTATTTTCTTGGAGGGAGGAACACCCCTAACCTCCCATAAAATACAAAATACCCCCCCCCCCCAAAAAAAAATGTAAATTTTATTTAAAGTCTAAAACACGAAAAATTAGTTTGATAAAACCTCTTAGGGCAAAGCCCCTAGAAGCTAGGGGCGAAGCATAAAGACGGGGGAGGGGTATATTGGCCTATAATTATACTATAATCTCATAATCACTTATCTCATTTATTGGATTAAAACCTTATATCACTTTTATTAAAGTTTGATTAGTTGGTACAAACTAGCACTTTATTAACATTTGCACCATTAATTAAATATGACAAATAGAACTTCATTTTCGAAATTATAACTATAAAAGGAATTTTTTTCTCCTCCCATCCCATTCCCCCACAAGAAATTTATGCTAACCAATAGCAGAATAAGTTTATGAAGTTTTTTGGATGTGAATCTTTAATTACAGTTTTTTGTCCCATCCCTTTGATGAGAATATACCCTTTTGCTTTTGATTTGAGAGGTCAAATTCAGTGAGAAAGGGGACAATTACACTAGTCACCAAAATCTTATAATAACGTTTTCTTATTTGTTTGCTTAACAATTTTGGGAAATTTTACTGAATTTTGATTGGTTGGTTAATATCAATCTACGGAAGAAATAATTTTGTGTGTCATCATTGGGGATGTAAATAAATTTATCGGCTATTGGCTTTTCCCTTTAGATCCCTGGGTAAAGTTACAATGTTGATATTTGCACAGTTAATATTTTGCAGGTGTGACGAAACACTAGTTGCATAACTGGTGGAACCAATATTTTGCAAACTAAGCTAAGAAGGATTTCACTGATCAAAAGAACTTTTCTTAACCACACAACATAGGCTTGCCATGGAAAATTCAATAATATGAGTAAATGACAGGGGCTCAAAATTTATTTCTCAAAACTTCATTGGGATCTTTTTAGTGATTTGAAACACAAGAAGTACAGGGAACGATAAATTATTATTTCATTTGTACAGATTCGGATAAGAAAGGTGTCTAGATAAATTTATTTTCATTTATCTAGCTCTTTTAATATTGATGTGAAAAAAACACTTAAAATAACGTAAATACTAATTTTGACTTTGTTCTTTATAATTACTTAAAACAAGGAGGGATGGAAGAGTAAATTACAATATAAATCTTATTCGTTGGATCAAAACCTTTAGATGAATTTTAAATGGTTGTTTTCTAACTAGAAGTGTCCAAATTTTTCAATCAATAATCTTAATCTTTCGAAAGAATAATTTTGTTAATAACCATTGGGGTTGTTTAACAATTTATCATCCATTGTCTTATCACTTAAGATCCTTGACTAAACACTTTACAATTAAAAAAAATATTGAAAATAAAATTTATATTTTTTGGCAAGCCTATTGAATGAAAGATAAAATCCCATTCACAGCAAAATCTCTTTACCAAATTTACCAGGAAAATAGGGATTGTCAAATATTGCACAAACTTTAACATGATTTTTATGTGACCAGGGTAGATTTAAAACTATTTTGGAGCGGAGTGTACATTCACCCTCCCAGGAGAAAATGCCCCTAAAAAAACACACCCCCCCCCCGCTTAGAAAAATAAAAAAAAGAGAATCAACTCATCCCCCCCCCCCTCCCTTTTTAATAACCAAACCAGGACCAAATGTGGCATTAACTATATATTTTTAGAAGACTGCTCGGGAAGTATCGGTTTCGAGTCCCCAGATAGCCTAAAAGCTAATACGTCCTTCTTACGCTTTTCAAGCATTAGAATTTTGGAATAAATGAAGTTGAATCTTAGCCCATAGTTTTTTTAAATTAAATAATTAACATTTGTACTTGTCCTTTCCTCCATGGTACATTGTACTTCCTTTGAACCACTAAATTGAATGTCTATTATATTATTCAAGATATAAGGGCCACCATCAGGGATCTAAAGGGATAAGACAATAGCCGATAAATTGATGTATATCCTCGATGTTGATAAACAAAATTACCCCTTCTGTAGATTTCAATAAGTGGTTGAAACGTATGGACACTCAACCAATCAAAATTTATTAAAAGTCCCCAAAGTTGTTATACCAACGAATTAGAAACGTTATTTAAACTTTGTGGTCTAGTGTAATAAACAGCCCATTGTCCTCTCCCTCCCTGGCCGCCACCATAGTCTGTGCTGTGCGCTCCAATATTCATTAACAAGGACATTAGATTTAAGAAATAAATGGATAAAACTTTAAAAATGTAGAATTAATAATTACAAAAATAATTAAAATATGTCTTTATGGTCCGAATTAAAATATTAATTTTTACGGATTTCTTGAAATTCGCCGATTTTCTTTGGAGAATTATCAAAGCTTGTAGCAACATAAACGATCCTATGATTATATAATCTAGGAAGGAGGGGGGCATTTGGGTTGTTTATTACACTAGTCCCCGAAGTTTTATAATAACGTTTCTTATTCGCTGGATAAAAACATTGGGGTCTTTTATAGAATTTTAATTGTATCATAAGGTTAAGTGTACAAAAGTATCCGCAACTAATTGTAATCTACAAAAAGAGTAATTTTGTGTATCATCATTCTGGATGTACATCACTTTATCGGTCATTGTCTTATCCCTTTAAATGCCTGATGATTCTACTCTGTAAGACCTGGATGTAACGCAGATTTTGTGACTTGCTAAAAATGCTAAAATTATCTGTCCATGTTTTCAATATAATTTTTGTACACAAAAGGGTTCAAACGACCATAACAAATTTTTCCCATTCATTCATCAAATATAAAATCCTCTAATCTTACTATGCAAAAAGAAGAAAAAAATACTTCATAGCCTTCAGGGACTTATGGAAATGTCCAGTGTTGCGGAGCCGGAGCCTGGAGCCGCCATTTTTTGTGGAGCCCGAGCCGTAATTTTCATTAAAAAAACGGCTCTGGCTCCGGACTAGATAAACAAAGAGATTTTTTATAAATTATAATTTGGTAACTCTGTTTTGTCATGTGCAAATGCCCCTTTTAAGTTTTTTAAGTCAATTTTAATCAAAAATTGAACTTTTAAAACCTTCAAAAGTCAAAAATAGACGTGGGAAAAAAATATGTCGAGTTTTTCTTGATTTTAGGTCGAGCCGGATCTGGAGCCGGAGCCGCACCAAAATCAAACGGCTCCGCAACGCTGCTTTGGACAATGTTACTCTAAGCATCCCAACTATGACCTTGGAGTATTTATGCCGAAAAGGTTTAAAACTGTATGTAGCATCTGTATAATTTACAATCCATTAGTAAAGCCTAAATATTACAGGGCTATTTTTTAAAATTACAGAGAACAATTAGTGAAAAGATTAATTATTCATCTCTTAACAATAATACAAATAACGATCCTTTACTTATAATGTGTTTTTTTAGGTTCTTTCACACAAAGTACCTTGTTAAGCACATATATCACCTATTTAAATCAGTTTTAAAGGTGGGTACAGAGATGGTAGTTTCTAACTTGTTTGTTTATTAGTTTACTAGCGGCTACTTGAGGAGGAGAGAGTCGAATTTAATAATTCAATTTCTTATTTAAGATTTTAAAAGAAAAAGAAGAAGAAAATTTTGGGGTGGGGCGAAAATTTTTTTTTTTTTGGGGGGGATTTTTCATTTTTTGGGGGGTTGGGGGTGTTCCACCCCCCAATAAAATAGTTATAAACCTTCCAGGGACCTATGAGAAGCTACCCTGTTAAGGAGAACCCGATCGGTTCAGCGGTTAGCGAAATCCTTCGGTACAAACATACAAACACACAGACAAACACACAAACATCCTGTTACTTTATTATAAGGATATCAGGTTAGGTTACGTTGTATTGGGTACTGGGAAGAATTGCAACAACAAAAATTACAACTCCCTCCTTTTAATAAAAATAGGAGGGGGGTACACGTGACTTACTTTATCTCAATCTCATGTATGGTAAGGTCTTCTGGCAGGTCGAAGAGATCGTCGGTGGTGGTCAGGTTCCCCTTTACTCCCTTCACTACAGAACCAAAGGCTTTGATTTTAATTCTGATTTTAAACGAATCAATCAAAGTCAAAAATGTATTTTATAGGCATTTAATTATATCATAGAAATCCTATTATAAATCGTAATGAGGTTGAAAGTTCTACTTTTTATGCAAATTTTACATAGGTAAAGGTACGGATTTTTAGATTAAAGTATTGGGATGGTTTTAGCCTATTTTTTGCTTCCTTACCCCTTTTAAGCGGAGCTCTAAGATACTTTGGGTGAAGAATAAAAAAGCTGGTGGTACCTTCCCAAAAAGTAATTATAAAGCATTCCTGGACCTATGAGAAGCTCTGCACTTTAAAGGAGAATCATATAGGTTCAGCATTTTGCGAGATACCCCTATCAACACACACACACGCATACAGACTTCCTGTTACTTTAATATAAGGATTATTATAAAGTCAAAGTCTTTCCTACAAGTGGATTAACCCAAACAAAGAACAACTTATTCAGAAAATTGACCTAAAATAAATAGGTATATTTCATCATTAGCAAGAAAGAAAATTAAACATAAAAAAAAGATGCATGTTATATGTATAAGATACCTACTGAAGTTAATTATGATGTTGCTTAAGGTTCGATAAGTAGACTATTGCACCCCCTGCCCCCCCCCCCACTCCCGTATAATCAAATTAAAAATACACCACTAACCTTGTAGCATTCATGCTTACATTGTGGTTTTAACGTTGGACTTGATTCAAATTTGGAAGATTTTTATTACACAGTTAGAGGATTTTTCACAAACATTTTCGTTGCCTTAATTCTATCTTTGGAAGATTTTTCACAAAGCTTTAATGCAAACGAATTACAGGGATAAACCAATGGAAGATAGATCAATTCTTCTCCAAATATGATTCTTTATAGTATGATTCTTTTATCTTCCATTAATCTATCCTTGCCGTTTCCTACCTTATACCTATTAATAGCCAACCTCTTTATAGGCCATAAGTATTAACATCCTAACTCTAGCTGTAGACCATACCTTACTGCTATCTTTAGCAACGCCCAGATAATAAGGATCATTATCCTCTCTGAAGCCACCATATTGAGAACCGGCCATGGCCATTCTTTGTCTTAGAAGTCAGAGTTGCCTATTTTTTTTTCAACCACGCTGTAATTTACCCAAGAAAAGCGACTACCCATTTCTAGCTGTTTCATACGCACGAAATTAAAAATAACTGTCTTTTGGCAACAAAATCTATACACTTTCTTACCAATGTTCAACCCAATAATTTCCTATTGGCTGAGAATGTATCTAGATGATATCTAGGTATTGTCTTTACAAAATTATTTTGTACTTCACCTCTAATGGATGTAGTTATAATTGTTAAAACTTTTAAGCCCTTACCACATATCTAAACACTTTCTTAAACATGTTATGCTATTACTACTGTTTCTTTACAACTTAATGTTTACATTAAAGAAAAATTTTTTCATCTTCTTTGGTTTTGTAGTGAATAATTTGCAAGGGATCTAAAGGGATGAGACAATAAAATTTAAAATGGATAAATCCCCACCCAACCAACCAACTTGAAATCTTAAAAATATTTCAACTCTGCCTGAAGGTCTGATTAAACCCATTGTCACCCAACAAACTTTCTCCTTCTCGTGCATCTGAACAGATTTATTTTTTTGTTGTTGCATATCCTTATACTAAAGTAACAGGATGGTTGTCTGTGTGTCTGTGTTACGTGTATCTGTGTGTCTGTACCGAAGGATCTCGCTAACCGCTGAACCGATTGGGTTCTCCTTAACAGGGTAGATTCTTATATGTCCCGGGAAGGTTTTTAACTATTTTGGGGGAGGGTACCACCACCCTCCCAAGAGAAATTACAATAAAATCAAAAAAATTAAATATTTCCGCCGCATAGTGTCGCTAGCGTAGTCGCGCTCCGTAGAAGAATGAATTTAACAGCTGATAACATAGACAAATTATTTCTCAAATTAGATATCTACAATAAAAAAATAAAACATTTAAATGCCACTAGAGGCCTCTAGGGGCGTAGCCGCTAGTTTAGAATAAAAGTAACAGGATATCGGTCTGTCTGCATGTGTGTGTCTATACCTTAAACTCTTGCTAACTAAATTGTATTTAAAAGCAATCAAACACTTTCTTTTAGTCTAAAGAACGCGAACTAAGCTTTTTCCCATTTAAATTTAAACTAATCTACTTTGTACACTTTTTATTTATAAACCTATTACTGTTAAAAAAAAATAAGGGTTGTATATTAAGCTATAAAAATTGGAAAGAATTTTAATGAATATAATAGATTTGAAATCTGCATAAAATTTTAAGGATTTTTTTTATAAAATTCGTTTTTTATATAATTCATTATTTAAAAGCGCAAATCCAATTTAAGTTAATAAATTTTTACCAATAGGATAGGTGGATTGGAAACTACCTGCGCTCTAATTGGTTGAATGATGTACGTCACTTAAGCTTCTTCAATCAGGGCGCAGATAGTTTTCAATCCACCAATCACAGATGTCAAAATTATTTAACTTAATTTGTACTTGCGCTTATAGATAAAGAATTATACAAAAAACGAATTTTATAAAAATTCCTTAAAATTTTATGCAGATTTCAAATCTATTATATTCATTAAAATTCTTTCCAATTTTTATAGCTTATTGTATATCTTCCATAAGTCCCCCCCCCCCCTCTTCCAGTGGAATGGGGTTAATATGCAGTACACCACTGAATAAAACATGTCAATGTTATCAAATAAATAGAATATTAACCTGTATTTACTCCGAACTCTTCATAATTACTAGACCTTTGGTCACCACTTGGTATCAATGTCAACAAATAAATGCCCTAAAATTGTAAAATCTAACTCCATCATGTGTACGCATACGGTCATAAAACGAAAAAATTTAAGTTTACATTATTATGAGGTAGAAACTAAAAAAAAGGTTTAAAAGACATTTTGTTTAAATTAATGTACTTTAAGTTTTAAAGGGAAAAAAGAAAACAAGATTAAGTTTTTCTGTTAGGAAAGCTAAGGTATTTTTTTTTGTTAAACGCCCCAAGAAAACAGCTTAAAGCCACTGCAGGATCAGGATCTATATACCCTGAGAAGCACAACCTCGTTGGGTTCAGTGGTTATCAAGATCTTAACTTCTACATCTTTGAACTAAACAAACAACTAATCTCTGACAATCCTTTTTGCAGGGCTTTTAGTAAAGAAAGCAAAGTGTTCAAATAATGCTTCAAACAGACAGTAGTAGGACAGATATACATCCTACTACTCCTTATCATAGAAATTATACCTGAGAAATCAAACTAATAATGGCTGATGAGAAAAATTCTTGGCAGACGGACAAACAGATGGACAGACAAATAGACAGATAGACATCCTACTACTCCCTATCATATAAATTATACCTGAGAAATCAAACTAATAATGGCTGATGAGAAAAAATTCTTGTAAGAAAGACAGACAGACAGACAGACAGATAAATAGACAGACAGACATCCTACTACTCCTTATCATAGAAATTATACCTGAGAAATCAAACTAATAATGACTGATGAGAAAAAATTCTTGGCAGACGGACAAACAGATGGACAGACAAATAGACATCCTACTACTCCCTATTATATAAATTATACCTGAGAAATCAAACTAATAATGGCTGATGAGAAAAAATTCTTGGCAGACGGACAGACAGACAGACAAACAGATAAATAGACAGATAGACATCCTACTACTTCCTATTATACAGAAATTATACCTGAGAAATCAAACTAATAATGACTGATGAGAAAAAATTCTTGCCAGACGGAGAGACAGACAGATAGGCAGACATCCTAGTATACCCTGTTATAGAAACTATATACCTGAGAAATCAAACTAATAATGGCTGATGAGAAAAAATTCTTGGCAGACGGACAGACAGACAGACAAACAGATAAATAGACAGATAGACATCCTACTACTTCCTATTATACAGAAATTATACCTGAGAAATCAAACTAATAATGACTGATGAGAAAAAATTCTTGCCAGACGGAGAGACAGACAGATAGGCAGACATCCTAGTATTCCCTGTTATAGAAACTATATACCTGAGAAATCAAACTAATAATGACTGATGAGAAAAAATTCTTGTAAGACAGACAGACAGACAGATACATAGACAGATAGACATCCTACTACTTCCTATTATATAGAAATTATACCTGAGAAATCAAACTAATAATGGCTGATGAGAAAAAATTCTTGTAAGACAGACAGACAGATAAATAGACAGATAGACATCCTACTACTTCCTATTATATATAAATTATACCTGAGAAATCAAACTAATAATGGCTGATAAGAAAAAATTCTTGTAAGACAGACAGACAAAAAGACAGATAAAAAGACAGATAGACATCCTACTACTTCCTATTATATAGAAATTATACCTGAGAAATCAAACTAATAATGGCTGATGAGAAAAAATTCTTGTAAGACAGACAGACAGATAAATAGACAGACAGACATCCTACTACTCCCTATTATATAGAAATTATACCTGAGAAATCAAACTAATAATGGCTGATGAGAAAAAATTATTGTAAGACAGACAGACAGACAGATAAATAGACAGATAAACATCCTACTACTCCCTATTCTATATAAATTATACCTGAGAAATCAAACTAATAATGGCTGATGAGAAAAAATTCTTGCAGGACAGACAGACAGATAAATAGACAGACAGACATCCTACTACTTCCTATCATAGAAATTATACCTGAGAAATCAAACTAATAATGGCTGATGAGAAAAAATTCTTGTAAGACAGACAGACAGACAGACAGACAGATAAATAGGCAGACAGACATCCTACTACTTCCTATTATATAAATTATACCTGAGAAATCAAACTAATAATGGCTGATGAGAAAAAATTCTTGTAAGACAGACAGACAGACAGACAGACAGACAGACAGACAGATAAATAGACAGATAGACATCCTACTACTTCCTATTATATAGAAATTATACCTGAGAAATCAAACTAATGATGGCAGATGAGAAAATAATTTTGTCTTCGTCAATGTGTAAAATCTGACTGTCTCTGTTCAGTTTGGACCATTTATAAAAATATCAATTAAAAGCAGGGATTTTAAGGGATAAGACAATGGACGATAAATTGATAAGTTTATAGACACTGCTTGTTTGAAACTAACCAACCAAAATTCAATTAAAGGATCCAAATTTTTGGTTTAAACGTGTAATTGTAAGATCAGTTAAAATAAATATATTTTGATGTATTTCCTAAAAAATGTTAATTTCACCTTGGGAGGCCTTTGATGCTTGAAGTAGATACAAAAATAAAGATAATTTCCATAAATTTTTTATAGTTATTCACTCCAGTTTCAAGCATGCATTCCTTAAAAAATCAATATATTGTAGTTTTTAAAAAGTTGACACAATTTGGTATAAAATATCTTACTATACATGATATTTTAATTTATTAATTTTGATCAACATTTTAACTATCTTAAATACAAAATGTGTTGTAACCTGTATTCAATGTTTTATGTTAATGAATTTGTTTTAAAAATGGTCATTCCTGATGGCAGTTCTTGCTTGGATGATATTAACAATGGCACAGAAGAACCAGGACCACAGGATAAAGGTTGGGCCTCGGGTTGATATACACATCCTAATCATTATATAATAGTAACAGGATGTCTATCTGTCTGTCTGGCTGGGATGATATTAACAATGGCACAGAAGAACCAGGACCACAGGATAAAGGTTGGTCCTCGGGTTGATATACACATCCTAATCATTATATAATAGTAACAGGATGTCTATCTGTGTGTACTTAAAGATCCCACTAACCGCAAGAACAATACCTATGTGTCTGCTTCAGAATAGCTTCTTTTATTTCCAACAATAAATATTTCATAGAAATTAACCACCCCCCCCCAAAAAAAAAAATTTTACCTTAATTTATAAGGTTATCTTATCAAAACCACATAAGAATTTTTAAAAAGTAGCTGTAATTCACTGCTGAAAATACATCCTTATTAAGTAGGTATGGATTATCATTTTCCTCCAAATAAATATGTAAAATAAAAACAGATTAGGACCTAGTTATTGTAAATAACAAAACAAAATATATTTTCTTTATATTAGGTTGTTTTGGATAATTTCGGTCGCTGTCAAAACAATTTATTCAAGTTTCTGTATTATTTTTTCTTAATAATCTAGGATCTAGGACTACTGCAATATTAAGCTTCACAGGTTAAAACATTACTATACTAGCAGCTACCTACACCTCTAATGTAATTTATTTTTTTTTGGGGGGGGAGTAATTTTTTTGTAGGGGGGTGGTGGTACCTTTCCCAAAATAGTTATAAACCTTCCCAGAACCTATGAAAAGCTACCCTCCAAAGGAGAACCATATCGTTTCAGCGGTTAGCGAGTTCCTACGGTACAGACATATTAAGATCCTGTTGCTTTTATATGAGAATAAAACTCTTAACACAGAACCATGATTTTAGGATCATGGAAAGAAAACAAAGTCATTCCTAATTAGGACAGAAGTCACTGGAAATTGGTCTAAGGAAGGCTACTTATGTCCTTCATCTAACAAAATCTAACTTAAGGAAGTTAACTTATGTCCTTTGTCTGACAAATTCTTACATTAGAAAGGCTGCTTATGTCCTTCATCTTGCAAAACTTAGCTTTTCTGTCCTTCACATAGCAAAACCTCACAAAACATAGCATTTCTGTCCTTCACATAGCAAATTCTTGCATAACATAGCAAATTCTTGCAAAAAATTGCATTTCTGTCCTTCACATAGCAAATTTTTACAAAACATAGCAAATTCTTGCAAAACATAGCAAATTCTTGCAAAACATAGCAAATTCTTGCAAAACATAGTAAATTCTTGCAAAACATAGCAAATTCTTGCAAATTATAGCATTTCTGTCCTTCACATAGCAAATTCTTGCAAAACATAGCAAATTCTTGCATAAAATAGCATTTCTGTCCTTCACATAGCAAATTCTTGCAAAACATAGCAAACTCTTGCAAAACATAGCAAATTCTTGCAAAACATAGCATTTCTGTCCTTCACATAGCAAATTCGTGCAAAACATAGCAAATTCTTGCAAAACATAGCATTTCTGTCCTTCACATAGCAAATTCTTGCAAAACATAACAAATTCTTGCAAAACATAGCAAATTCTTGCAAAACATAGCAAATTCTTGCAAAATATAGGAAATTCCTGCAAAACATATATATAGGGGTCCCAAACTCAAAAACATAGTTTCAGCGCTCTCCCACACCCGTTCTTGAGATACAGGCACCTGGTGCCCTTGGTACCCATGGTTAGATTTGGGAAATGGTTCGAATCCTTAAAAAATATGTCAAAGTCCAAAAATTTTTGCAAGAATTTGCTATGTTTTGAAAGAATTTGCTATGTGAAGGACAGAAATGCTATGTTTTGCAAAAATTTGCTATGTGAAGGACAGAAATGCTATTTTTAGCCAAATTTTTTAAGGATTCGAACCATTTCCCAAATCTAACCATGTGTACCAAGTACACCAGGTGCCCGTATCTCGAGAACGGGTGGTCAGAGAGCGCTGAAACTCCGTTTTTAAGTTTGGGACCCCTGTATATATATTTTACAGGAATTTGCTATGTTTTGCAAGAATTTGCTATGTGAAGGACAGAAATGCTATGTTTTGCAAGAATTTGCTATGTTTTGCATGAATTTGCTATGTTTTGCAAGAATTTGCTATGTGAAGGAAAGAAATGCTATTTTTTGCAAGAATTTGCTATGTTTTGTAAGAATTTGCTATGTGAAGGACAGAAGTGCTATGTTTTGCAAGAATTTGCTATGTTTTGCAAGAATTTGCTATGTTTTGCAAGAATTTGCTATGTGAAGGACAGAAATGCTATGTTTTGCAAGAATTTGCTATGTTTTGCAAGAATTTGCTATGTTTTGCAAGAATTTGCTATGTGAAGGACAGAAATGCTGTTTTGCAAGAATTTGCTATGTGAAGGACAGAAATACTATTTTTTGCAAGAATTTGCTATGTTTTGCAAGAATTTGCTATGTGAAGGACAGAAATGCTATGTTTTAAAAGAATTTGCTATGTGAAGGACAGAAATGCTATTTTTTGCAAGAATTTGATATGTTTTCCAAGAATTTGCTATGTTTTGCAAGAATTTGCTATGTTTTGCAAGAATTTGCTATGTGAAGGACAGAAATGCTATTTTTTGCAAGAATTTGCTATGTTTTGCAAGAATTTGTTATGTTTTGCAAGAATTTGCTATGATTTGCAAGAATTTGCTATGTGAAGGACAGAAATGCTATGTTTTGCAAGAATTTGCTATGTGAAGGACAGATAAACTATTTTATGCAAGATTTTGCTATGTGAAGGACCAAAAAGCTAGGTTTTGTGTGGTGAAGGGAGGCTACTTATGTCCTCCATCTTGCAAAATCTTTGTTAAGGGAGACAAGTTATGCCCTTCATCTAACAAATTCTCACATAAGGGAAGCTACTTATGTCCTTCCTAGGAAGGTGACTTCTGTTCTAATTAAGGAATGACTTTGTTTTCTTTTCATGATCCTGATTTTAAAGTCGTGTTATTGTGAAAACTACAAGGTATAAAAATAAAAATTCTTATAATGTTCATTTGGACTTAAATTTTGTAAGACTAACTATACCACTTAAAATATGACTAGGACAAAATTGGGATCACGGAAAGAAAACGCAGAAGCGGGTTTCGTCGTATTTTCACAGTAGCTTAGAAAAAGTATATGTTAATGATTGCCACACTGAAAATAAGACAAAATTCGCTACTTCGTTTTCTTTCCATGTTCCCAAATAGTTCTTCTCGACAGAACTTATTCTAAACCACTTACCTAATAATTGATTTTTCCATATAATAAAAAGATATTTTATCAAATATCAATTTCATAAAAATTTCATAAACGCTTAAGATTGAATAAGTAAGAAGTATTCGTGAGAACCAAATAATAAAATTTCTTTTTGATTAAAAAATTACTAAATAAATAAGAACTAATAAGAACAAAACAAAATATATCGAATATTCTTATTTAAAATTCCAGTGTGTAATATTGATTGAGGTGGGTGGGGGGGGGGGGTTACAGAGATCCTTCGGTGCATACAGACAAATAATCTGTTACTTTTAAATAAAGAGAATCAAATAATCGCCCCTTAATTTTTTTATACAAATTGTGGCTTTGCGATTATGCAATAATTTTAGTTCTTATTTAAAGATTTAATTGAGGGGGGGGGGGGGGAGTTTAATGCAAACATCTCGTAATCAATGTATAAATGGCACTTTGAATTCGAATTTTGATCTGAAATTTTGCATGAGTAATCCTTGGTAGGTCTATTTTCTCTAAATCGAACAAAAAGTTGGAAAAGTAGCGGCTAACGGCTGGCGGCATAGCCTTTTAGCCATTTTTAACTATTTTCAACGGAAATCCATCACGAAACCTATCTTTACATAATACTCTTTTCCGCTTCAAAACATTTTCAAACGGTTCTAACCGGTAGTTGCTGGTACTAGAAATCTAAAAAAGTTTTTTTTTGTATCATTTCAAATGATTTAAAGCAAAAATATGTTTCAAAAAGTTGATTCCTACGTAATTTATAACAGATTTGCACTAAAAATAGCCAAAAAACGTCCAAACGGCTGAGCCGTTAGCCGTTACTTTTTCAACTTTTTGTTCGATTTAGGGATAATAGACCTACCAAGGATTACTCATGCAAAATTTCAGATCAAAATTCAAATTCTAAGTGCCATTTATATATTGATTACGAGATGGTTGCATTAAACTTCCCCCCCCCCCCTCAATTAAATCTTTAAATAAGAACTAAAATTATTGCATAATCGCAAAGCCACAATTTGTATAAAAAAATTAAGGGGGTATTATTTGATTCTCTTTATTTAAAAGTAACAGATTATTTGTCTGTATGCACCGAAGGATCTCTGTAACCTCTGAACCGAAATGGTTCTCCTTTGCAGTGTAACTTTCAGTTTCTTTAAAAAATAACTCCCCTCCCAAAATATTTTTTACTTTTTCTTTTTAAACTAAAATTGACGTTACAATTACAGTACCTACTGACGTCCAACACGTAAGACCTAAAAAGGATCGATGCTGCAAAAAAAAGGGGAATAATAAAAAAAAGTTTAACTCCTAATTTTGAAACACAATAGATTAAAATTTAATATAGAAAGGTTTGGACACTTTTACTTTGTACAAACCAATCATAATTGAATCCTCCAACCCCCAAAGTTATAATAATGACAAATAACTAGGGTTGGACAATCCGTCTAATTTTTGGACCGGATTCGGATTCTAACAAGATTCCGTCCAAAACTAAAACGGATTCTCCGTGGATTCCTTGTTTTTTGGACGGATTCCGGATTCTAGCAATATTTAAGAGGCTTTTTTTACCAGGTACTGGAAAGAATCTAAAGCTGCGTTTTTTCATTCGCTATAAAAAACGGATTCCGGATTCGGATTCCAAAATTGGGCGGATTCCGGATTCGGATTGTCAACCCTACAAATAACAGAACGATTAGGCAGTTTAAATTAGGCAGTATCTTTTACATTCTATTGTCCCCTCCCTGTAAACAACTAATTTTTTTTACCTTTGATAGAGACGATATGTGTACATCAAGTGCAGTGACCAAGACAGACATTGGACGGAACCTAAAATAACATTTTGGAGATGATTCCTATAACAGATAGGTACAATTTAGATAATATTATTCTATTTAATTGATTTTCGGAATATTGATTTCTAAGACAATTTAGCAAACCAAATAATATATTTGAATTTTCTCTATAATCAAGTTTCAAAGTTTAAGTATGATTACTTAGTAGGTAATGGTATTCTAGATAATGCTAAAACTCAAAGACGTTGTCACTTTGTTAATGTTGGTCTCAATATCTGATTTTTTAGGCTACGCCTTATGGATGCCGTCATTCTTGTTTATGACTAGTAAGATCTTATAAACGGCTTCACCGATCATTCTTTAATATTCCGGAAAATTCAGTATTTGTCAAGGGCAGCTTAAAGCTTTTGTAAGAAGCCTAAAGTCCAGAAAAATAATATCCCCTTCTTTGGACGAAGCCCCTGGACCTAGAGTCCATGTGCGTAGCTTTTAGTTAATGAAAAAATTACCTGCTAAGAAGGCAACCTCTCCGGATTCCATTACTAATCGTCTATAAAAGCAACAATAGTTAGTTTAAATATTGTAGAAAAAGATTGATTTAATAAAATATATTTGTGGTGATTAAATAATAAAATTGCTTTAAAATTATTTTTAAAAATCCATTTACAAAATAAGGAGCTCAACATCCATAAGTAGCGAAGTAAAGTAAAGTAAATATTGTAGAAAAAGATTGATTTAATGAAATATATTTGTGGTGATTAAATAATAAAACTGCTTTAAAATTATTTTAAAAAATCCATTTACAAATTAAGGAGCTCAACTTCCATAAGTAGCGAAGTAAAATAAAAAATTATGGTTTGACAAATTGACAACCAGAACAGATGTTCAGTACCTATGTACCTAGTCATTAAAACATAAAGAGAAAAAATGAGAGAATATGATAATACCTAATTGGACAACGTAAATTAAATATACTGGATGATTATTGTAATAAAATATTCTCACAGCAAATTTCAGCCGTCTGTCTTACAAGAAGCTAAAAAAATAGTGTTTTAGACAAACGTTCAGACATTATGAAATTCAGAGTTTCTTTGCTACCAACAATTATTTTTATTGCTTACCTGTTGATTGAATATAAGGCAACAGATCTTGCTATTGGAACAATGGCCAGGAATAGAACGGCAAGACTCCTGGCAGCCAGCATTTGTTTCTGGAACCTGGTCCGCAGGATCCATAAGGTGGCCTTAATGAATAATAGATCAAGCAAGAGATCATTGGATCAATCAACTATGCATTAGGTAAATATCATTTTAAAAATAATGGGTAATAATTCGATAGCATAAAAAGTTTGATTTTTCAGTATGGTCCAGAAGTGTTTATAGTCCAGCAGAAATAAATCCTGTCCGAAAAAATATTGGGAATCATTTTTTAAAGTTTTAAAATCAGATAAGAACAAACAAGTGTAAAAAAAATTGGACATTCTACAAAGTCGTGCAAAAACATTAGACATATTGTAAAATTGCACAAATGTTGATTATAAGATAAATGGCAAAAGCAATTAACATAAATCAACTCAAAAAAAGAAATAACCTCACCTGGAATCCGAGATAATATGCTGATGTTATCGCAAGCAACACCTGAAGTGAATACAATAAATTACTGCAAAAAGATTTAAAATTTAAAAATATTTGTCTTTTTTAAGAACACTTATTTACTCTTTAACATATGAGCTAGGTATTTTAGTTGGCTAATTAGAAATCTTATTAATTTTATAAAAATTTGGGAAAAAACCTGCAATACTTTCAAAAAATTTATAACTTCCAACTCTTTAAAGTTACCAAGAGCAAGAAAGTCCGACAAATAAACATTAAACATCAGCATCATCTACAAACACAAAAAAAATGTCTACAACTTGTAACAGATGAGTAAATAATATTTCCTGTTTATAAGAGACGGACAGACAAAGTCAGTAGGTATTAGAGTAGCTTCGCTAATAATAAGTTATCTCTAATTGAAAGCTCTGAGGACAGTTGATAACAAAGTACAGTAGGTCTCTAGTAGGGTTGGGCCGGATATCCGGTGTGGCCGGATATCCGGCCGGATAGTTTCAATATCCGGTATCCGGATATCTGGTGTGGCCGGATATCCGGCCGGATAGTTTCAATATCCGGTATCCGGTGTGGCCGGA